>NW_006399768.1:26805347-26816730 GCF_000299155.1 Elephantulus edwardii | reverse complement strand
GTGGTCCGGTTGCCTTGATCATTTGCAATGATCTCCACTTTCCCATGCTGGAAGACCCCTACACAGGAGTAGGTGGTGCCAAGATCAATGCCAACCGCAGGGCCCTTGGACATGGTTGCTTAGTGAAAGTCCCAAGTGGTGGAGAGGGGGGAAAACAGTACCTCAAGTCCTCCGCTGCGCTAAATGAGCCACCGTTGCCTTTTCATCACATGTTATTTCACTTAATTCTTCTGTGTCAGCCAGTTCTTTTTGGAACAGTGACTCTATATATTTCTTCCATCTTCTTTTGATGCTTCCTGGATCATTCAACATTCTGCCTATAGCATCTGTAAGCATTGCAAGTTGAAGCTTGAATTTGTTCTTCAATTCCTTCAGCTTAAGAAATGGTAAGCAATTAAGAGAGATGCAAATCCTAACAACCATGAGATATTATCTTATCCCAGTAACAATAGTAAAGTTCAACAGAGCAGTAAACAAAAAAAGTGCTGGCAAAGTTATGGATAAATTGGAACCCTTATTCTTCACTGTTGGTGGGAGTGTAAAATAGTCCAACTGTTCTGGTATGCAGTATGGCACTTTCTTAAAAAGTTTGAAAAAGAAATATTCTTTGACACAGCAATTGCACTACTGGGAATATTCCCTAAAGAAACTAGAACTGCAACCCAAAGAGATATATGCACACCCATGTTTATTCCTGTGTTGTTCACAATAGCAAAGAATTGGAAGCAACACAAGTGCCTATCAATAAATGAATAGATAGGGAAGCTATGGTATATTCACACAATGGAATATTATGCAGCACTGAAAACTGAGAAACTCATAAAATATTATACAAAACGGGTGACCCTGGAGGACATTATGCCAAATGAAATAACTTAGTCACAAAAGGACAAATACTGCATAATGTCACTCTTATAAAATAGGACTGACATGGGGGTTTCAGGAACACTAAGAAAAGAGGGGATAAATAATGAACACTGCACTGCATTTAAATCTATGAGGGAAAGAACTGTCTAAAAGAAATACATGATTAGGTATTATTTGCATGGCAATAGTCCAGAATAAGAAGTGCATAACAAAGCTGAGTGAGGAGGAGGAGGGAAGAAGGACATTCTGCAACAATGAAAGAATATTTTTAAAGACAAAGGAAGGTGAATCGGTGGTGGGAGGGGATAGAGAAGAAAATGTGCAACAAAGAATGAATGGAAATTCAAGTTTTCTGTAAATTTTCATTAAAAATAATAAAAAATTTTAAAATAAACATTGAGTGAGCTCATTCCTTTTGATTTTCTGACTCCAGCTCTTTGCACATTTCCTTACACTATAATTATTTATTGTAACATGAAATCCTGCTGAAATGACCTTAAAGAGGGCTATTTTTTTAATCTAAAGCAGTGTATTTTCAAGTTAAATTTAACCGAATGCTTATTTGCTAAGTACCAATAATATACAAGGTTTGATGTTATTCACCATAAGTCAATTGGCTTTTTTTTTTAAAAAAAAATCATTCTAAATGTCTAACAAGGCAAAGACCATAGAAACCATGTAGGAAATGAGCTCTTTCAGGACACCTACCTAATCCCTAACCCTAATTCCGCAAGAGCCTATGGTGATGAAAGAAGTTCAGACTGCTTTGAAGGAAATGTCAAAAAATAAGGCTCCAGGAATAGACGGTATACCAACTGACATATTTCAGCTAACAGATGCTGCCCTGGATGTGCTCACCAAGTTGTGCCAAGAAATCTGGAGAACAACCACTTGGCCAACTGACTGGAAGAGATCTTTATTTGTTCCTATTCCAAAGAAAGGTGACCCAACAGAGTGTGGAAACTATAGAACAATCTCACTGATTTCACATGCAAGCAAGATTTTACTGAAGAATATCCAAAAACGACTGGAACAGCATATCAGCAGAGAACTACCAGAAGTCCAGGCTGGGTTTAGAAGGAGTCGTGGTACTAGGGATATTGCAGCTGATGTTAGATGGATCTTAGCTGAAAGCAGAGAATACCAGAGGAATGTCTATCTGTGTTTCATTGATTATGCAAAGGCATTTGACTGTGTGGATCATAACAAACTATGGCTGACTCTGAGAAGAATGGGAATACCAGAACACTTGATCGTCCTAATGTGAAACCTATACTTGGAACAGGAGGCAGCCGTCAGAACAGAGCTAGGGAACCCTGCATGGTTCAAAATTGGGAAGGGCTTACGCCAGGGATGCATCCTATCTCCATACCTTTTCAACCTATATGCAGAACAGATTATATGGGAGGCTGGGCTCTATGAGGAGAAATGTGAGGTCAACATTGGTGGATGAATTATCAACAATCTGCATTATGCAGATGACACAACCCTGCTTGCTGAAACTGAAGAGGACCTGAAGCGCCTGCTGCAGAGTGTCAAGGACTGCAGCCTACAATATGGATTGAGGCTCAATGTCAAGAAGACAAAGATTCTCACCACTGGACCAATTGGCAGCAGCATCAGGATGGATGGTGAAGAGATTGAGATTGTACACAGCTTTAGTTTGCTTGGCTCCACAGTCAACACTCTTGGCACCAGGAGCCAGGAAATTAAAAGGCGCATTGCCACGGGAAAGTCTGCTCTTAGGGACCTCTCCAAAGAACTGAAGAGCAATGGTGTCTCTCTGGAGACTAAGATGTGTTTGATACAGGCCATGATATTCACAATCACTTGTTATACATCAGAGAGTTGGACAATGACTAAGGAGGATAGAAGGAGAATTGATGCCTTTGAGTTGTGGTGCTGGAGAAGAGTATTGAGAATACCATGGACTGCTAGGAAAACAAACAGATTCGTCCTGGAAAGGGTTAAACCGGGTGGCTCCTTGGAGGCAAGGGTTCTGAGGCTCCATCTAACATACTTTGGACATGTTGTAAGGAGAGACTGGTCCTTGGAGAAGGACATCATGCTTGGTAGGGTGGAGGGACAGCGCAGGAGGGGAAGGCCCTCTATGAGGTGGATTGATTCAGTGACTGGGGTAATTAGGATGGGAGTGTCAGAGACAGTGCAATTGGCACAGGACAGAGCAGAGTATAGGGCTGTTGTACATAGGGTCACTATGAGTCGCAAGCGACTCGACGGCACATAACAACAACAATAAGACTCAAATTCACTTGGAATAAAGAAGTCCATAGAAGCTAGTCACTAAATATTTGTTAAATGAGGCGAGCTCTGGTGGCCTAGTGGCAGGAAACTGCACTGCAATCCCAGAGGTGCACGGTTCAAATCCACCAGATGCTCTGCTGAAGAAGGAGGAACAATCGCCTGCTGTACCAGTCAGATCTGATTTGACGGTACACACGTAAAAAAAAAATTGTTAAATGAATAAACTTGGTTTCCTTAAGTTTAATTTTTAAAGACATCTAGCATAACACAGAAGTCATATTATTAAGTCCCTGAATTCTCTTGAGATTTTAGGATTTACACACTCAGAAACAGAACAACATAAATCCAGTTACGAATGAAGTAATTTCATAGAAATGCTCTTTCATTGTTTTAGTGTTTGCTTATACTGAGATGAAAAATCTTCAAGCATCACGCACTCATTAGTTGTTGAAAAGCTGGAACAGACTCATAGTTGACCTCTCAGCAGTTTTTCTGAGGCTGTAAGTCTCGTGGAAGGATACTGCTCATCCTGATTCCATGGAGGACTTGATGGAATCAAACCACTTGTCTTTGTGTTGGCAGTGCATGGCCCTATCCAGTAGCCCACCAGATCTCTCTTTGCCACCTGGGTGAATCCTAATATTTCAGAGTTTTGACTAATTTCAAATGTCTAAGTAATTCTAGCTATTAATAAAAACCACCACACATATGACAAGCCATAGTTTGATAGTTCTAGAATGATGAAAACTGGAGCTTAATTAAACTTATATTGTTTACCATTTATTAGCAATATACTGCATTAAATTATTTATTCTCACTAAAACTCCGTTTTGCATTTATCAAGTATGTATAATAAAATTACAAAAATCATAAGGTCTTTAACAACACATACTTGTTATATGCCGTGGAGTGGCTTGCGACTCATAGCGACCCTATGTACAACAGCCCTAAACTCTGTTCTGTCCTGTGCCAATCGCACTGTCTCTGATACATTCGTCCTGATTACCCCAGTCACTGAATCAATCCACTTCATAGAAGGCCTTCCTCTCCTGCGCTGTCCCTCCACCCTCTCAAGCATGATGTCCCTCTCCAAGGACCGGTCCCTCCTTACAACATGTCCAAACATGTCCAAATTATGTCAGACAAAGCCTCAGAATCAAGCCTCCAAGGAGCAGCCTGGTTTAGCCCTCTCCAGGATGAACCTGTTTGTTTTCTGAGCAGTCCATAGTAAATTCAATACTCTTCTCCAGTACCACAGCTTGTAAGCAAAATATTGCTCAAGATCATCTAAAAATAGCTAGAATCATATATATGACTGCCAGAAGTTCAAGCTATGTTTAGAAAAGGTCATGGCACCAGAGATATCAGTCAGATGAATCTTGACTGAAAGCAAAAGAAAGTCTATTCATTTTTATTGACTATATAAAGTCATTTGACTGTGTGGATCACAACAAATTATGGTTAACAGTAAGAACAATAGGAATCCCAGAACACTTAATTACAGTTATATGAAACCTATATTAAGACCAAAAAGCTGTTCTCTGAACATAGCAAAGGAACGCTGCATAGTTCAAAATCCAGAAACGTGTGTAGCAGGGCTGTGTCATTGCTCCATACTTATTCAATCTGTATGCTTAACAAATAACCTGAGAAACTAGACTCTCTGAAGAATAACATATCAGGATGAGCGGAAGACTCAGCAACAGCTTTTATTAACAGATGACACAACTTTGCTTGAGAAAAGTGAAGAAGGCATGAAGTGCTTGCTGCAGAAAATCAAAGATAATAACGTTCAACATAGATTGCATTTCAACACCAATAAGGCATAAAATCCTCACCAATGGATAAATAGGCAACATCATGACAGATGGAGAAAAGGTTGAAATTGTCAATAATTTCATCTTCCTTGGATCCACAGTCATCACACTTCATACCAATAGTCAAGAAATCAAAAGACATAGTGCTTTGGGAAGTCTGCTGTCAGGGACTGCAGCTATGTCCTGGGGAGCAATGTTGCCTATATAAATAATCCAAACCATGGTATTTTCAATAACTTGTATTTATGAGCTGGACAATGAATAACTATGAGAGGAAGAATCTATACTTCTAAGTTATGATGTTGAAAAAGAGTACTGATTATCCCATGGAGTGCAAAAAACAAAGAGAAATTTCTTGAAGTACAGTCAGAGTGCTCCTTAAAGGCCAGGAAAGCAAAGTTTCATCTCACATACTGTGGGAAAGTTATTTTTTAATATTGTTGATATGTGCCATCGAGTCAAATATCACTTATAGCAACCCTATGAACCTTGCCCTATCTGGAGCCGACCTCACTGTCTCAGATATACTTGACCCCAATGCCATAACCAGTGTCAATCCATCCTACCAGGGTGTTCTTCTCCTGTGATGACCCTCCACCCTTCCAAGCTTTATGTCCTTCTCCAAAGTCTGGGTCCTCCTGGCAACAATCCCAAAGTATGTGAGATGAAGTTTCAAAGTCCTTGCCTCCTACGAGTGACCTGAACAACCAGGACAGGTCTGTCTCTTGACAGTTCATGGTATGTTCAATACTCTTCTCCAGAGGTACAAATCAAAAGCATTAATTCTTCTTCTGTCATCCTTATTTTCCAGGTTTCATCTTCATAGCAAGCAATTGAGAAGGCGATAGCCTAGATCAGATGCACCGTTGTCTCTAAACTGACATCGTTGCTCGTTAGCATTCCAGAGAAGTTCCTGACAGCAGACTTTCCTAAAGTAACTTGTCTTTTGATTTCCTGATTGCTGGTGCCAAGAGTATTCATTGTGAATCTAAGTAAGACGAAATTGTTAGCAACCTCAATCTTTTTTCCCATCTATCATGATGCTGCCAATTGGCCTGGTGATGAGAATCTCTGTTTTCTTGATGTTGAGATGCAATTCATATTAAAGACTGTAGTCCATGATCCTCTGCAGCAAATACTTCAAAATCTCCTCAGTTTTACAAGCAAAGTTGTGTCATCTGCATGCAGGGTGTTGAATATCCCTCCAATCCTGCTGCCACATTCTTCTGCATAAAATCTAACCTCCCAAATGATCTGGTCCACATCCAGGTCTGTGATGAAAGGATACATTCCTGATACACTCTTTCCCTGATTCTGAACCATGCAGTGTTCCCTTGCTCTGTTTGGACAACAGCCTACTGTACTGGGTATAGTATAGGTTTCACATGAGTACAGTGAATAAGGATGACAGAGAAAAATTGATGACTTTGAGTTATGGTGATGGAGAAGAGTACTGAACAACTCATAGGTGGTCAAAAGAACAAACAAATATGTCTCCGAGAAAGTGTGACTCTTAGATGTAGGTTGTGGTTGTAGTTTGCCACCAAGTCACTTGCGACTCATAGTGATCCTATGCATAACAACCCTAAACCCTACTCTATCCTGTGCAAATATTACTGCCTCTGATACACCTACCCCCAGTACCACAGTCATTGAATGAATCCATCTCATAAGAGGGTCTTATCCTCTTACACTGTCCTTCCACCTTCCCAAGCATGAAGTACCTCTCCAAAGACTGGTCTCTCCTTGCAACATATCCAAAGATGAAGATTCAAAATTCTTGCCTCAAAGGAGCAGCCTGGTCTCACCCTCTTTAGGACAAACCTATTTGTTCTCCTAGAAGTCCATAGCATATTCAATACTGTCCTCCAGCACCACAGGTCCAAGGCATAATATATCCTTCTATCATCCCTAGTCATTGTCCAACTTTCTGATGCATAGCAAATTACTGCAAAGACT
Source organism: Elephantulus edwardii (assembly GCF_000299155.1). NCBI lineage: Eukaryota > Metazoa > Chordata > Mammalia > Macroscelidea > Macroscelididae > Elephantulus > Elephantulus edwardii. Next base: position 26,809,822 of record NW_006399768.1, on the reverse strand, counting down.
ATGGCCTGGATCAGGAGCACCTTAGTCTCCAGATTGACATTGTTACTCTTCAGTACTTTGGAGAGGTCTCTGACAGCAAACTTTCCCAATGTAATTCGTCTTTTAATATCCTGGCTGTTGGTATCAAGAGTGCCGATTGTGTAGTCAAGCAAACTAAAGCTGTTAATCTCTTCACCATCTATCATGATGCTGCCAATTGGCCCACAGGTGAGAATCTTTGTTTTCTTGATGTTGAGCTTCAATCCATATTCAAGGCTTCAGTGTATACCCTAAACAATTTTAAGTATGGAAGCAAATAGATAATTGTACACAAGTGATAGATACTTGTTCACAATTTATAATAGCCCAAAGATAGAAACCACCCAAAAGCCATTAATAAAGGAAGGCATAAGGGATATATCATTCACTGGAATAATGCTAAGTCATAGAGAAATGAAGGCCTGATAAATGCTATAATGTGGCTTGGAAGCCTTGAAAACACTACCTTAAATGAAATAAATCAGACATAAGAGGAAAAAGATAGCATGATGTCACTTGTCTAAAGTACTTACAGTAGGCAACTGTAGGAGTCATATCTATTAGAGCTTATAGAGATGGGGAGAAGGGAGAAAGGAAAAATTGTTCTTTGGGGCCCTGACTTTCTATTGAGGATGATGAAAAACTTGGAAATATAGTAGGGGTGGTTGCACACATGGTGTAAGTAATTAATTGATGTTACTGACTTGTACGTACAAAAAAAGATTAAAATGGCACACCTTTTAATATGTATCGTCTCACAACTAAAGAAGAGACTATCATAAAATTCCACACTCAAGTTAACTACTCATACAAAAATGATCTTGTTTTGTATTTTAATATAAGTCCTTGACAATGACTAATTTGATTTCTTTCCCTAGTTAGTTACTACAGACGCGTAAAAATGCTTTTTCATGGTCTTTCTCGATAAAAACAGACACTAAATATTAATACTCATTAATCTTTTTCATATATCTGAGAATGAATTTTAATAGAATTATGAACTGGAAAATCAAGCAGTTTCTCCTGCATCCTGAGTTCTGTGTTGACTGTCCTCTCATATTGTGGATCCGTTCAGCAATTTCTTGACCAGCCCTGGGAATGCATACTGCTTCGGGGAATACTGTTGTAGTTGCTATATGCCATCTTACAACTCATAGTGATCCTATGTACAAGAGCTCTAAACCCTGCTCTATCCAATGCCAACGTCACTGTCTCTGACACATCTACTCCCATTACCCCAATTGCTGAATTGATCCATCTCATCGAGAGTATTCCTCCCTTGCATTGTCCCACCACCCTCCCAAAAATGATGTCCCACTCCAAGGACTAGTCCCTCCTTGAAATATGCCCAAAGTATATCAGACAAAGCTTCAGAATCCTTGCCTTCAATGAGCTTCCCGGTTTCACCCTCTCCAGAACAAACCTGTTGGTTCTTCTAGCAGTCCATGGTATATTCAACACTCTTCTCCAGCACCACAGCTCTAAGGCATCAATTCTTTTTCTATCATCCCTACACTGTCCAGCTCTCTGACACATAGCACGCAATTGCAAAGACTATGGCCTGGATCAGGCACACCTTAGTCTCCAGCCTGACATCATTGCTCTTCAGTAATCTGGACAGGTCTCTGACAGCTGACTTTCCCAATGCAATTCATCTCTTGATTTCCTGGCTGCTGGTACCAAGAGTACTGATTGTGGAACCAATCAAACTAAAACTGTTAACTATCTCAATCACTTCACCATCCATTATGATGCTGCCAATCAGCCCAATGGTGAGAATATTTGTTTTCCTGATATTGAGCCTCAATCTATATTGAAGGCTTCAGTCCTTGATGTTCTGCAACAAGCACTTCAGGTCCTCCTCAGTTTTAGCAAACAGGATTGTGTCTTCTGCATAATGCAGGTTGTTGATGAGTCTACCTCCAATCCTGATGCTACATTCCTCCTCATACAGTTCAACCTCCCAGATGATCTGTTCTGCATACAGATCGAAAAGATATGGAAACTGAATACATTCCTGGTAGGCAGCTTTCCTAATTTTGAACCATGTAGTGTCTCCTTGCTCTGTTCTGATGACTGCCTAATGGTTCAAGTATAGGTTTCACATAAGCACAATCAAATAATCTGGGATTACCATTCTTCTCAGAGTCAGCCACAGTTTGTTGTGGTCCACACAGTCAAAAGCCTTTGTATAGTCAATGAAACAGAGATAGACATTCCTCTGATACTCTCTGCTTTCTGCCAAGATCCATCTAACATTAGCTATAGTATCCTTAGTACCATTGCCTCTTCTAAACCCAGCCTACACATCTGGCAGTTCTCTGTTTGCATGTTGCTCCCATCATTTTTGGATAATTTTCAGCAGAAACTTTCTAGTATGTGATATTAATGGTATTGTTCTATAAATTCCACACTCTGTTGGATCACCTTTCTTTGGAATGGGAACAAATATCAATCCCTTCCTGTTGTAGGCCAGGTGGCTGTCCTCCAGATTTTTTGGCACAATTTAGTGAGCACATCCATAGCAGCACCTAATTGTTGAAATATGTCAATTTGGTATGCCATCAACTTCCAGAGCCTTGTTTTTTGCCTATCCTCTCAGAGCAACTTGAATTTCTTCCTTCATAACCACAGGCTCTTGCTCGTATGTTGTTTCGTGAAATTCTTCTGTGCCAGCCAGTTCCTTCTGGTACACTAGCTCTGTATACTCCTTCCATCTTCTTTTAATGTTTCTTGGATCATTTAACATTGTGCCCAAAGAATCCATAAGTATTGTCACTCATGGCTTGAAATTGTTTTTCAGTTCCTTCAATTTAAGAAATGCCGAGATAGTTCAGCCCTTTTGATTTTCTGACTCCAGCTCTTTGCACATTTCATTACAATATCTTGCTTTGTCATCCCAGGCAGCTCTTTAACTTCTTGATTTATTCCTTTAGCTTTGGCTTCTCGGTGCTCTAGTGCAATATTCAGAGTCTCATCTGACATCCATCTTGGTCTTTTCTTCCTCATCTGTCTTCGTAATGACCTTTTGCATTCTTTTTTTTAATCAATAAACATGAAAATATTCTTTCATGATTGATATTTTATTGTTGTTTTAGATCTTTTGCATTCTTCATAGATGATATTCTTGATATCCTCCCACAGCTCATTTGGTCTTCGCTCATTGGTGGTTAAAGCCTCAAACCTGTTCCTGAGTTGGTTTTGAAATTCAAGTGAGATAGACTTAAGCTCAAATTTTGGTTTTGTAGGGGAATAGTGGGAGTCTGAAAATGGGGTAGGGCAATAGCTTCTCGACATTTACCTTTCCTGTCTCTAGCAAGGTTCTTTCTACCCAAGTGATTTCAAAAAAACACTGAGTCTTCTGAATGACTCTGGGAGTTGTTTGTTTAGGAACTTGTCTGTGAATTTTAATTTTCCAAATTTTTATTATGGAAATTTTCATACATACTCAAAATTAGTATGAACAGTGTAATTAACAAATGCCATTACTTCCAGCTAGCTCAGCCAAATAAGCAACATTTTGTTCACATTTTTTAATTTTTCTTCCCCATATTTCTTTTTTAACTGGTGTATAATATAGATAAAACAATTTTCCAACTCAACATTTTTTATATATACAGTTCAGCAAGATCAATTTTATCAATCATGTTGTACTATTATTAAAATATCCTTTGCCAATTTTTTTATTCCCATAAACAAAAATTTAGTGTTTTCTGCATTTTTAAGAACAAATACCAATCACCATATCATTTTACACACATAGTATATGGTTGTTTGTTATTGTCATGTGCCATGAAGGCACCTGAGACTCATAGCGAACTTATGTTCAACACCTCTGAACCCTGCTCTATCCTGAGCCAACTTTATTGTCTCTGACACTTCTACCTCCATTTCCTCTGTCACTGAATCAATCCACCTCATAGAAGATCTTCCGCTCCTGCACTGTCCCTCCACCCTCCCGAGCATGACGTCCCTCCTTGCAACATGCCCAAAATATGTCAGAAGAAGCTTCAGATTCCTTGCCTCCAAGGAGCAGCCTGGTCTCACCCTCTCTAAGACAAGACTGTTTGTTCTCCTAGCAGTCCATGGTATATTCAATACTTTTCTCCAGCACCACAGATCAAAGGCATCAATTTCCCTATCATCCCTAGTCATTATCTAGCTTTCTGATGCATTACATATACAGATGATCTGTATCAGGTGCACCTTAATCTCCAGACTGACATTGTTGCTCTTCAGTACTTTGGAGAGGTCTCTGACAGCAAACTTTCCCAATGCAGATAATCTTTTAATTTCCTGGCTGCTGTTACCAAGAGTGCTGATTGTGGAGCCAAGCAAACTAAAGCTATTAAAAATCTCAATCTCTCCACCAGATGCTCTGCTGGAGAAGGAGGGGGCAATCTCCTCCTGTACCAGTCAGATCTGATTTGATGGTACATGTAAAAATAATAAAATAA
>NW_006399768.1:26792488-26805247 GCF_000299155.1 Elephantulus edwardii | reverse complement strand
AAAAATTAAAAAATAATAAAAAAAGATAAATTAAAAAAATTAAAAGCTCAATCTCCTCACCGTCTATTGTGACACTGCCAGGCAGCTCAGTGGTGAGAATCTTTATTTTCTTGATGTTGAGCTTTAATCCATATTGAATATTACAGTCCTTGGCCTTCTGTAGCAAGTGCTGCAGGTACTCCTTAGTTTCAGCAAGCAAGGTTGTGTTATGTGATTGGTAAGGGCTTTAAAGAATAATAAATTTTCATTGTCTGACTGACAGAATTATTAACAAATCCTTTACATTACAGGATGGGCTCATGTCTAGTTTCCTCAAATTTTCTTTAAAATAAGCTCTAAAATTAGTTTGTCTAGTTACAATACAAATAAAGTCTTAAAACTCTGTTTGGCCAATATATCTCAAGCTTTTAGAAATATTTACTAATTTTTCCCCACCTGTTTCTTTGTTTTCTATGTCATGTGCTGACTAAAAGGTCAGCAAAACAAAGCAAAAGTCTGACTTTTTGAATATCCATTATTCTAAATTTGACTGATTAAATCTTCAGGTTGAAATGAATATGTTTTTAATCACTTAAAAGCCCTATACTATAGATCAAGATGTTTAATTAGATTCCAGTTCAATTTCTTTAGGCATAAACACTTAAAGCCACAGTGAAAAGAATCAAAAGCCCCAGAAACAAGGCTAGCCTATTGCTGTCAAATATATTCTGACTTATAGTGACCCGACAGGATAGAGTAGAATTATCCATAGTGTTTTAAAGGCTGTAATCTTTACAGAAGCACTGTGCCGAATCTGTATCCTGATGAATGGCTGGTGGTTTTGAATCACTGAGTTTTGATTAGCAGCTGTGGGTTTAAATTAACCCTCGAATCATGTACTTGATGTTATTAGGCGCCCTAAGTCACGTGTGACCCACAGTGACCTTTTGAACAACAGATTTGAATCCTGGCCTATTTTATGCCATCCTCACAATCTTTGACACGCTTGAATCTATTGCTGCAGTCACTGTGTTAATCCATCCAATGGAGGGTTTTTCTTCTCTTTCACAAACCCTTCACCTCCAAGCATGATGTTCTTCTCTAACAACATCTCCAAAGTATGTGAGAAGAAGATTTATCATCTTAGCCTCTAAGGAGCACTCTGGCTACACCTTCACCAAGATATATCTGTTTGTTCTTTTGGCAGTTTCTTTTGAATGGGACATTCAGTACTTATCTTCAGCAACTCAAAGGCATCAATTCTTCTGTCCTCTTTATTCATTGTCCACCTCTCAGATGTGTAGCTGGCACACTGTAGTCCTCAAACTGAAATCATTGCTTCTCAATAATTTGCAGAGGTCCCTAACTGCAGATTTTCCCAGACCAATACCTCTCTTGATCTCTTGACTACTAGCTAATACCAAGGGTGTTAATTGTGGATCCAAGTAAAGTCAAGTCACTGAGAGTTTCAAACTTTTCTTCACTTATTTTGCTGTTGCCTATTGTTCCACTGGTGACAATTTTTGTTTTCTTGACATTAAGATGCAATCTATATTGAAGGATATATTCTTTCATCTCCTTCAGCAAACGCTTCAGTGTTGTTTACTTTTAGCAAGCCAGATTGGGTCATCTGCCTAACACAGTTATTGCTGAGTCTTACTCCAGTCTTGATGACCCGTTCTTCTTCATAGCCTCCAGCTTCTCAAATTATTTGCTCAGCATAATTTGCTCAGATTGAATTGTTATGGAGAGAGCATACAACCCTGATGCATACCTTTCTTAATTGTAAACCCTTTACAACCATTTCTTCACCAAATATAGTCAGTCTGATTCCTATGGAGTACATCAAGTGAAGTTCACATGTAAAGTCACCTTTGGTTTTGGGTTGGTTTTTTCTTGTTTCTTTGTTTGTTTTTGGTTTGGGGGTGGGTTTTTTATACTGGTTTACTTAAAAATTCCTGAACATTGTTCTTCACACCAGATCTTTCCCCTTTTCTTTACCCACCTCTCATTCCACTCATCAAATTGTATAACCCTATGATTAAGACTTCCTCCTTTGGATTCTCATACTCATTCTACAATTATGGTCTTATACAGTATTTGTCCTTATGAGACTGAGTTAGTTCCCTTAACATAATGCTCTCCAGTACCTCCCATGTTAGGGAGTAATTTACAAAATCATTGCTCCTGTGTGCTGCATAGTATTCCATCATGTGAATGTACCATAATTTCTCAATCCATTCCATTATGATTGGACATTTGGGCTGCTTCCATGTTCTTGCTGTTATGGTGAATAATACTGCTAAGAACATTGGTCTACAAGTCTTTGTTTGTGCCTCAGTTCTCATGTTCTCAGGGTATATTCCAAGCAGTGGAATAGCTGGGTCATACGGAATTTCCATGTTCAGCTTTTTTAAAAAAAAAAAATTGTACTTTGTTATTTTTTGTACGTGCTTACCGTCAAATCGGATCTGATTGGTACAGGAGGAGTTTGTGCCTCATTCTCCAGCAGAACATCTGGTGGATTACATGTTCAGCTTTTTCAGGAAATTCCAAACTGTCTTTAAGAGCAGTTATACCCGTTTACAATTCCACTAACAATGTATAAGAGTTCCTATCTTGACACATCCTCTCCAATATTTATTACTTGCTGCCCTGCTAAACTTTGCCACTGCTACTGGTGTAAGGTGGTATCTCATTGTGGTTTTTATTGGCATCTCTCTTATTGCCAGTGATTTTGAGCATTTCTCCATATGTCTGTTGGCCACTCAAATGACCTCTTCTGTGGGAAGTCTTTTCATGTCTCTTGTCCATTTTGTAACTGAGTTATCAGTCTTTTTCTTCTGGAGGCCCGGGAGTATTCTGTAAAGTTTAGTTATGACAGCCTTAGATGGTATTGTCAACTGTTTGTTCCCGGTCAGTAGGTTTTCTTTTCACCCTGGTGGAAAAAACTGATGAGCACAGGGATTTAATCTTTAGAAGGTACCATATATCAATTTTATTCTCTTCAGATTATGCCTTTCTGGCTGTATCTGGCAGTCCTTTTATAACTCCAGTGTGTTGATTGGTTTTTTTAGGTATTTTTACTATAAATAAATCATTGAACCTACAAAATTTGATCAATTTATTTTCAGCCTCATTTACATCACCAACTTCATACTTTCCTACAACAATTCCTTCATTCTTTCCAATTTTTTGTATTCTAATTACCAATTATTACTCAAAAGCTTAATTGGATGTTTGGTCAATTTTAGATTGCAAAATTTTGGTAAATATCTTCAAATTTTTCCTCTTTGGCTTTGCTGTTGGTGTATATATGTGAATAATAGCCATATTAGCAGCTCTTTTTTATATGTGTATGGATGATACCTTATTGTTGTTATTGTCAAGTGCTTTTGTGTTGTAGATGACTCATAGCGACCCTGTGAATGAAAGACCTGAACACTTGTATAACTTTCATTTCTCCAAGTTCATAGAGTTTCTGGAGACAAACTATTTCAGAAGCAGATGTCACTCCTGCTTCCAAGCCTGTTTTAATTGAGGAGCTTCACCAAACACTGTCTACTGTGTGTAACCATTATTGCATTTGACACATCTGTGTTACAGTGATCAGCTTCACAGCAACCACAAGTTACCTCTGTACAGCAAATGGCCAGACCCATGCTATACCACTTAGACGAATGTTTGACCATAAGGACGTACAACCCTAAGGCCCAAATGCCTTTTTGAAGTAGGGGGCCAAATAAAATCAGCTCACACCCAGTGACAAATAAACATCTCCCCTCAAGCCTCACCAGAACCAGAAAACAAACCTCTGTATAATCCAGCAGCTCCAGACAACCTCACAACCTGGGTTCAAGCCCCACACTGGTGACCAAATCCCTTTATCCTATTGTTGTTGCTGTTATGTGTCATCGAATCATTTGTGACTCATAGTGAACCTATGTACAAAAGGCCTAAATGCTGTTCTATCCTGTGCCAACCTCGCTGTCTCAAACACATTCATTCCCACCACTCCATTCACAGAATCGATCCATCTCAACGAGGCTCTTCCTCTCCTGCACCATCCTTCCACTCTCCCAAACATGATGTCTCTCTCCAAGGACGAGTCCCTTCTTGAAACATGCCCGAAGTATGTCAGACAAAGCTTTAGAATCCTTAACTCCAGGGAACATTCTGGCTTCACCCTCTCTAGGACAAACCTGTTTCTTCTTCTAGCAGTCAATGGTATATTCAACACTCTTCTCAAACACCACAACTCAAAGGCATCAATTCTCTTTCTATCATCCCTATTCATTGTCCAACTCTCCGATGCATAGCACGTAATTGCAAAGACTATAACCTGGATCAGGTGCACCTTAGTCTCCAGCCTGATGTCGTTGTACTTCAGTACTCTTGAGAGGTCCCTCACAGCTGACTTTCACAATGCAATTCGTCTCTTGATTTCCTGGCTGCTGTTACCAAGAGTGTTGACTGTGGAATCAATTAAATGAAAACTGTTAACTAGCTTAATCTCTTCACCATCCATACTGATGCCGCCAATCGGCCCAGTGGTGAGAATCTTTGTTTTGTTGATATTGAGCTTCAATCCATATTGAAGACTGCAGTCCTTGACTTTCTGCAGCAAGCACTTCAGGTCCTCCTCCGTTTCAGTGAGCAGGGTTGTGTCATCTGCATAAAGCAGGTTGTTGATGATTCTTCCACCAATACTGATACCACATTCCTCCTCGTACAACCCAGCGTCTCAGATGATCTGTTCTGCATATCGAAAAGGTATGGAGACAAAATACATCCCTGACGGACCCCTTTCTTGATTTTGAACCATCCATTGTCTTCCTGCTCTGTTCTGACGACTGCCTCTTGGTCCAAGTACAGGTTTTGCATTAGCACAATCAAATGTTCTGGGATTCCCATTCTTCTCAGAGTCAGCCATAGCTTGTTGTAATCCACACAGTCAAAAGCTTTTGCATAGTCAATGAAGCACAGACAGATATTCTTCTGGTATTCTTTGCTTTCTGCCAAGATCCATCTAACATTAGCTATAATATCCCTAGTACCACGACCTCTTCTAAATCCAGCCTGCACATCTGGAAGTTCTCTGTTGACATATTGTTCCAAACGTTTTTGGATAATTTTCAGCAGAATCCTATTACCCTGTTACTCACAATATTTACTTTAGGATACAATTATTTTTTAATTTTCCATTGGTTTTTATACAAAAATTCATTTACATTGTGCTTCAGTCTTGTATATTGTATTCTATATAATCTTTCATTTACATTGTAGTACATACAATCATTAATATATAGTGTATTTTATATAATTCATTACTATTGAACTATGTCTATTATGACCCCACCTTTCTAAGTCTCCATTGCATCTTTCTTATTCCTTTACCTCTCCATCAACCTGCTAAACTTTGCAACCCTAATGATTTCCACCTTTCCCTGTTTACCACTTTTCCCTTTCCTTTTTGAACCTTTAAATACATCTTATTAGTTGTCCTATATTTAAAATAGTGGTCTCATGCTATATTTGTCCATATAAGACTGTTAGTTCACTAAGCATAATGCTCTCCAGATTCTCCCATGTTATACAATATGTAATTAAATCATTGTTACTTAGTGCTACATGGTATTCCCTTGTATGAATGTACTACAATTTTTTAATCTATTTGTTTGCTTATGGGTGTTTGAACTGCTTCCATTTTCTTACTGTTGTGAATAATAATGCTGTTATGAACACAGGTGTACATATCTCTGTGTCTCAGTTCTAATTTACTTGGGTTATATTCATTCCAGTGAATAGCTGGTTCATATGGAATTTCTATGTGCAGCTTTTTGAGGAAATGCCAGACTGCCTTCCAGAATGATTGCACCATTTATAATCCCACCAACAGTGCTATCTATCCTCATCCTCTCCACATTTATTGTTTGCTGTCCTGTTAAGCTTTGCCACTGCTACTGGGGGGGAGATATATTCCACTGTTTTGATCTGCCTGTCTCTTTTTGCCAGTATTTAAATATTTGTTCGTGTGTCTGTTGGCTATCTGAATGTCTTCCTTCTTGAAAAATCTTTCCATATCTTTTGCCCATTTTGGGGGGGCGGGGGGGCTATCAGTCTTTTTCTTTTGAGGGCCCCATAGTATTCTGTATATTTTCTTTTCTTTTTTTTTTTAATGTGTGTGTGTGTGTGTGTGTGTATACCATCAAATCAGGTCTTACAGGTACAGGAGGAGATTGTTTCTTCTTCTCCAGCAGAGCATCTGTCTGTATATTTTCTTTATGAGACCCATGTCTGAGATGTCATTGCCAAATGCTTATATCCCAGTCTAAAACCCTATTTCTTGTAAAATGTTTTAGATGTACACAGAGACTTGATTTTTAGAAGGTCCTATTCATTGATTTTATCCTAGTTGAGGAGGACCTGAAGCTCTTACTACATAGGGTCAAGGACTGCAGCCTCCAATATGGATTGAGGCTCAATGTCAAGAAGACAAAGATTCTCACCACTGGACCAATTGGCAGCATCAGGATGGATGGTGAAGAGATTTGAGATTGTTCACAACTTTAGTTTGCTTGGCTCCACAGTCAACACTCTTGGCACCAGTAGCCAGGAAATTAAAAGATGTATTGCGATGGGAAAGTCTGCTGTTAGGGACCTCTCCAAAGTACTGAAGAGCAATGGTGTCTCTCTGGAGACTAAGGTGTGTTTAATAAAGGCCATGGTCTTTGTGATCACTTGTTATGCATCAGAGAGTTGGACAATGACTAAGGAAGATAGAAGGAGAATTGATGCCTTTGCGCTGTGGTGCTGGAGAAGAGTATTGAGGGTACCATGAACTGCTAGGAAAACAAACAGATTCATCCTGGAGAGGGTTAAACCAGGTGGCTCCTTGGAGGCAAGGATTCTGAGGCTCCGTCTAACATACTTTGGACATGTTGCAAGGAGGGACTGGTCCTTGGAGAGGTACATCATACTGGGTAGGGTGGAGGGACAGTGCAGGAGGGGAAGGCTCTCTATGAGGTGGATTGATTCAGTGACTGGGGTAATCAGGATGGGTGTATCAGAGACATTGCGATTGGCACAAGACAGAGCAGAGTTTAGGGCTGTTGTACATAGGGTCACTATGAGTAGGAAGCCACTCAAAGGCACATAACAACAAGAAGAAGTTGTGCATAAAATTGTCTTTTTAACTATGAATGCAGCTCATTTTTCTTCTGGTTTTCATTCCGGGCATAGTACACCTTGCGATTGTCTGATTTAATGGGGCCAAAACCAGTCACTTTCATTTCATTAATACCTAGAATGTCAACATTCATGTGTCTTTCCCTTCATTTTTCACAACTTCTCGTTTTTCAACATTCATATTTTATTATACATTCCGTGTTTCAACTATTAAAGGGTGTTTGCAGTTGTTTATCCTCATTTTGATTGACTTCCAATCAGGACTCTACTTCTAATACTGAAACTGTCTATCTGTGTTACTCCATTGTTTATAGAGTTTTCAGAGGTCTGTTCACATGATATGATAAGATTGCTCAGTTCAGGTGTTCTGAGTTTGATCCATTCCTTATAAAATTATTTCATGAAACTATTGCCTAATAATTTTAAGAGCATTTGAATATTGTCATAAGTTATTTAGTGCTGCTATGCATAAGTTACTGATTGCTGGTGTTAAAGAGTTTTTATTGTGGAGCCGAGCAAGCTGTAATTGTTAACAACCTTAATCTCTTCTCCATCTATCATGGTGCTGTCAATTGGCCCAGCAGTGAGAGTATCTTTCTTTTTGATGTTAAAATTAAATCCATACTGAAGACTATATTCCTTGACTGTCTGCAGCACGTGCTTCAGGTCTTCTGTTTCAGCAAACAAGGTTGTGTCATCTGCATAACATAAGTTGTTGATGAGTCTTCCTCCAATACTGATGCCGCATTCCTCCTCATAAAGCCCAGCTTCCCAATGATCTACTCTGCATATAGATTGAAAAGGTATGGAGAAAGGGAGCTATGGTGGCCTGGTGGCAAGAAGTTGTGCTTCAATCCTGAAAGCATGCTGTTCAAATCTATCAGATGCTTGGCTGGAGAAGCAGGAGCAATCTTCTCCTGTTTCAGTCAGAGAATACAAAGGAAAAAAAGGGGTGAAGCAAAACTAAAAGATATGAAGACAGGGTGCATTCCTGACTCATTCCTTTCCTGATTTAGAACAATGTAGTGTTTCCCTATTCTTCTATGAGGACTGCTTCCTGGTCCAAGTATAAGTTTCACATAAGAGCAAGCATTCTGGGTTTCCCATTTACCTAAAAGTTAGCCACAATTTGTCTTGATCTGCACAAAAGCCTTTACATAGTCAGTGAAACACAGATTGATATTCCTCTGGTACTCTTTGCTTTCTGCCAAGATTCATCTGATATTGACAATAATGTGTCTAGTGACGTGAGCTCTTCTAAATCCAGTTTGTGTTTCTAGTAGTTCTCTGTCACTGTACTGTTCCAGTTGTTTCTTGATAATCTTCAGCAGGATTTTGCTAGTGTGTGATATTAGTGATATTTTTGTTCAATAATTTCCACACTTTGTCAGGTCACCTATTTTTTGGAATGGGAAAAAATTTAGATCTCTTCAAATCAGATGGCCAAGTAGTTGTCCTCCAGATTTCTTGGCACAACTTAGTGAGCACATCCAGGGCATCATCTGTTTGTTAAGATATGTCAATTGGTATTCCATCAATTCAGGGGGGTTTATTGTTTACCAAGTCCTTCAGAGCAGCCGGAACCTCCTTCATGGCCATTGTCTCTTGATCATACGTTATTTCTTTAAATTCTTCTGTATCAGCCAATTCTTTTTGATACAATGACACTGTATATTCCACAATCAACACTTTTAACACTAGCAGGCAAGAAATCAAAAGATAAATTGGTTTGGGAAAATCTGCTGTCAGGAACATCTTTAGAGTGCTGAAAAGCAACAATGTCAATCTAGAGACTAAGGTGTATCAAATTCACTCCACGGTCTTCCAAATTACTTGTTATGCATCAGAGAATTGGACAATACTAAGGATAACAGAAGAAGAATCAATGTCTTCAAATTGTAGTGCTGGAGAAGAGTCTTGAACATACCATGTACTGCCAAGAAAACAAATAGATCTGTCTTGGAGAGAGTTAATCCAAGTCTCTCCTTTCAGGTTGGGATTTTAAAATTCCATCTCACATACTTTGGTCAGGTGTCCAGAAGAGATTTGTCCTTGGAGAAGGACATTATGCTTGGAAGGGTGGAGGGACAGTGCAGAGAAGACCCCAGATGAGATGGATTTATATACTCACTGTGGCAAATGGGGATTGGTGCGTTGGAATAAGTGACGCTGACTCAGGACAGGGCAGGGTTCAGAACTGCTGTACATAGGGTCACTATGAATCACAGGCAACTCAACAGCACATAACAAAAACACTATACAGAAGTACCACAAGTGTGTGTCTTTAACAAACAGACGTTTATTTTTTCACTATTTAGGAGCCTGGAAGTTTGACTAGAAGCCATTAACTCTAAAGGAAGGCTTTCTTCCATCAACTCTGAAGAAAGGTTCTTGTTTTTTCAGCCTCTATTCCTTGACCCATTTGTAATCTTCATGTGGTGTGTCATCTACCGTGCCTCATCTCTACTTGCATGATTGTTTAATATCGTGTATGTCTTAAAAATGGATTGCCTTAAAATACACCCCAAACTAATACTATCTCACTACTGTAACAAACTAAACCCATCCTCAAGTTTTATTAAAAGCACAGGGTTAAGGTTTAAATACATTTTCAGGGGAAACATTTAGTCCATAATAGTTACTGCTGCCTCAAACCACTATTTTATCAATTTTTGTAAAATTTACATTCTCAGACTCTTAACATTCCTTCTGTATTATTGGTGGAATTATTATAAAAAGAAAACTTTCTGTTCATCAGTTATTTGGTTACTCTGAAGTAAAGCCAGCACAAAAAATGACAGGAATAATGATTTTTTTTTCCTTAGGAAGTGTTCATTTTAAATTTGTTTTTTAGCTTATCTTTATTATTTAATAAATTCTTTCATATCTTTGATATATCAGAATCCATTGTATTCAGTATTCTCTCTCCTATTGAAATCATTGTATCTTCAGCCATAAAGTTGGCTATGTCTCCTTTTTCCAAGACCCCAGTTTGACAGACTCCTTACTTTCTGGTACAAAATGACCCAGCGTCATTTTAAATTGCCTGCACTGCAGACCTGATGTACCAGATTCAGTTTCATGCTTACTCAGTTTTGCACAGCTATCGTTTTTGGTAATTGAAGACCTGCCAAGAAGACATACCAGCATCAACCACAGTCAAAGAGAATCTTTGGTTAAGAAAAGATTATTCAGCCTTGCCACCATCATTGCTGCATCAATGAACGTTTCAATCACTGTAGCACACTTTTACTGGCTAGTTGGGCTCATTGCAGCAGCTGCTCCTAATCCTCTATGGATCTCACAGTCTGACCCCCAGTAGCGATTTCATGCTTCAGACCACATGCCTTTATCCTGTCGCTTGGAGTTTCTAGGTCATGTTTTAAATGCCCCAGCTCACCTAACTAGCCTTATAGCTGTGGGCTAAAGACAGGCAGGCCTCTAGGGGGTCATTAGCTGGCACCTGCCTGCCAGCTTGCCCTGCACAGAGTGTCTCTGTTACACAGACTGTGACAGAATCAAAAAGGGAGGCAATCTTTGAGCAATGAAAGAAAGGAGGACAGAAGGAATTAAGATTTTTTTTTACCTTCCTCCCTTTTGGCCCTGTTCCTCAATGGTAAATGGTGCCATGTCTCTCTCATGATATGGCAACCAATCGGATTTTCTAGTAGAGCTACAGCCAGAAGGTGATGCTTTACCTACTTTGTGTTTGCTTCCCTTCTTTCTTGTTTCTTCTCCATTGTGTCTTCCCTCTTGCTTCCCTGGGGCTGGGGCAATCTCCTCTCCTGTGATAAACTGCCTCTGAAAACCCACTGGAGGGTCAGCTATGGGTTGGTTCCCACTCAATGGTACTCAGAAATTGTGATTTCAGTGAAAGTGTACAGAGCAAACTTATTTCCAGTCAACAATTCTTACACATTATGCTCTGTAGCATTGACTACACTTACCATGTTGCACCAGTACTCTTACTTCTCCCTTGCTTTTTCTATTTTCCCAAATCCATGGGCAAAGGCTGCCTTTTTTTTTTAATCTTGCCAAGTTGATTGTTCTAAGGAATTCTCTTCTCCCTGATGTTATTAATCATCTTCTAGGCCTCTTGTTTATCTAGAAGCTGAGTCATGGAGTGATTTCTGTTCCAGGCTCAGAAAGTCACTAAGGGCTTTAGTCTCAGAGGTTCCCTCAGTCTCTGTCTAATCATTAAGCCTGATCTTCTTCTTGATTTGGGGTTTAGGTACCTGATTTCCTCCCACTCTATCGGGGATCTTTTACTCTGACCCATTTCAGAGTGGTTAGCAGCAAGCATGTAAGTTTTTGACTCTATTTTAAAATTGTATGTGTAATATCCTGTAAACATTTTTAACTGTACTAACATTTTTTATAAATAGAAATAAACATTAATTGCCAATTAAAAGAATACATACAAATTCAAGGAAAGAACTATAAAGTTTTTTAAAAAAAGATGATAGTTTCTTATCATTACAAAACTTTCTGTTGAAGGTCACCAGTTAACAAAACATTGATCATCTACGATTTGAATTTTCATGCTTTGCACCTTGAAGAGAAGAGGTATGGTATCTATTCTGAGAGGATTATAAAGCCAAGAAACATAAACTTTCCTAGCAGAGCTACAAGGGATTTTAAATTTTTTTTACATTCAGTAATACTTAAACGAAACAAAATATCCAGGTTTCAGTAAGACAACTCTATAATTGTATTGCTCTATTTTTAGTAAATATCTATATAAATTTAGTAACAATTGCATAAATATATATATATATATATTGTTATTGGTGTTGTTAAGTGCCATGGAGTTGTAGAAATTCATAGCTATGAACAAAAGATGTGAACCCAGTTGTATAACTATGATCGAAACACACACACACACACACACACACACACACACACAAAACCTAACTTTTGCTTTTGCTTTCTTTTTAACAATTGCTTACTGCTTTAGTAGATAAAATTCTAAAACAAGTCAAGAAGAGAAACTATTAGTTAGTAGAGTTTTGAGAGTTAACTCTAGAAAGTTTTTTAAAAATAAAGATTCTCATACAAAAATATTCTTCGTAACATTATTTATAACAGATAAAAGATAGACACTACCCAATATCAATCACCAGAAGGGTGAATAAAGTGTGGTATACATATATAATGGAATATTATTCAGGCATAAAGAGAAAAAAGTTCTGATTTATGCTTTGTCTCAAAGTTCAAATGAGCATTGAAAACCTTATACTAAATGAAATAAGTTAGATAATAAAAAACCCCTAAATGTTGCAGAAGAAACTCTGAAGATTGCACTGGATCACAGAGAAGCCAAAGCACAAAGAAGAATTCAAGATACTAATGAGCTGAACAGAATATTCCAAAGGGCAGCACAGGATGACAAAACAAAATATTACAAATCAAAAGGGCTGAACTCGTTCAGCATTTCTTAAGCTCAAGGAACTGAAGAAAAATTTAAACCTCAACTTGCTATAATCAAGGATGTATTAGGCAGAATATTAAATGATCCAGGAAGTATTAAAAGAAGATGGAAAGAATATACTGAGTCACTGTATCGAAAGGAATTGGCAGACACAGAAGAAT
>NW_006399768.1:26786493-26791248 GCF_000299155.1 Elephantulus edwardii | reverse complement strand
TTTGGACATGTTATAAGGAGGGACAGGTCCTTGGAGAGGGACATCATGCTTGGGAGAGTGGAGGGACGGTGCAAGAGGGGAAGACCCTCTATGAGGTGGATTGATTCAGTGACTGGGATCATTGGGATGGGTGTGTCAGACGCAGTGCGATTGGCACAGGACAGAGCAGAGTTTAGGGCTGTTGTACATAGGGTCGCTATGAGTTGCAAGCGACTCAATGTCACATAACAACAACACAACAAACAATATTGTATGATCCCACTTATATAAAATCTCCAGATTAGGCAAATGAATAGAGTCTATCTTAGTTACTTTGTGGTTGAGTAACAGAAATACGATGAGTGAGTGGCTTCAAAGAATGGAAGTCTACTTTAAAATCTCAGTTGTAGACTGAGTCATGACTCCTTTTTTATTGGTTTGTGGGTGATCCTCACATGTATCCATCTTATCTCACGTGTGTGTCTATATCTATACTGCTCTTGCTCAGAGTAATTTGGTTCAGGGCCCACTTGATATATGCATGATGTTCCAAACACAACAAATGGAAACGCCTTTTCTAAAAAGATCATATTTACATTGCCAGTGACCACACATAAAAAAAGCATGTGAAATAGAACTTCACATGCCTTGCCTCCAACAAGCAGCCTGGTTCCACCCTCTTCAGCATAGACTTTTTGTTCTCTTAGCAGTCCGTGGTGTAATCAGTACTCTTCTCCAGCACCACAGCTCAAAGACATCAATTCATCTTCTATCATCCTTGTTCATTATCCAGATGTCTGATGTGCAGCAAGTAATTGCAAAGACCATGGCCTGGATAAGGTGCATTTTAGTTTTTAGACTGACATCATTGCCCTTCGGACTCTGGAGAGGTCTCTGACAACAGAGCTTTCCTAACACAATTTTTGTTGTTGTAGTAGTGTGCCATGGAGTCTCCTGTGACTTATAGTCAACTCTATGTACAACAGCCTCTAACTCTGATCTCTTCTATGCTAATCTTATTGTCTCTGACACACCTATCCCCGTTACACCAGTTACTGAATCAATCCATCCCATTCAGAATCTTCTTCTCTTTTACTGTCCCTCTACCACCCAAACATGGCATCCCTCTCCAAGGACTGATCCCTCCTTGAAACATGTCCAAAGTATGTCAGGTGAAGCTTCAGAATCCTTGCCTCCAAGGAACAGCCTAGTCTCTCTCTAGGACAAACCTGTTTGTTCTCCTAGCAGTCCATGGTTAAAGCACCACGGGTCGAAGGCATCAATTCTCCTTCTATCATCCCTAGTCATTGTTTAGCTTTCTGATGCACAGCCAGTAATTACAAAAACTGTGGCCTGGATCAGGCACACCTTAGTCTCCAGATTGACATCATTGCTCTTCAGCGTTTGGGGAGATCTCTTTAACACAATTCCTGTTTTAATTTCCTGGCTGCTGGAACCAAGAGTGTTGATTGCGGAGCCAAGCAAACTAAAGCTGTTAAGAATCTCAATCTCTTCACCATCTATCATGATGCTGTCAATTGGCCCAGCAGTGAGAATCTTTATTTTCTTGATGTTGAACTTTAGTCCATATTGATACTGAGCTTTAGTTAACAAAAACACGCTCAGTGTTAACCAGTTGATATTGTCTCATAGCAACCATCAATTGGGTTTCTTGGGCTGCAAAACTTTATGATAAGAGACTACCCATCTTTCTCTCTCATAGTGGTCTCTTCAATTAAAACCTCTGAAGATAGAAAACTTTTTGGTTAGCAGTCAGCTTCTAATTACAGTGATTAAAAACTTTTAAAAAATAGTGCTAATAGCAATACTGTAAATGTGACAAATGTCACAGAGTTAGATATTTAAGCATTAAAATGGTATATTTTATGTTCTATGTGACCTTGATGTGTTAAATGCGATAATGGTTACCCATGGTGGTCAGTGTTTGGTGGAGCTCTCCGATTAAATCAAGCTTGGAAGTAGGAGTGGCATCTACTTCTAAAACAGCTGGCTTCCAGAAACCCTATGAACTTGGAGAAATGATGAAAGTTATACAACTGTTCAGGTCTTTTGTTCATAGGGTCGCATGAGTCACCTATGACTCACGACACTTAACAACAACAACAACGAGAGAGCTCATTTGGCCTAGTGGACAAGAAGTGATGCTACCAAGCCAAACGTGGATGATTTTAATCTGCATCCCTCAGGCTGGGTTTTAATTGTTTTGGGTCAAGCATTCCTGTTTGAATAGCTTGCCTCCAGAAACCCTATGAACTTGGAGAAATGATGAAAGTTAATACAAATGTTCAGGTTTTTCGTTCATAGGGTTACTGAGTCACATATGACTCAATGGCACTTAACAACAATAATGTATTTTATCACAGTGGCTTAGTGGTGAGGAGTTGCACTGTCAATCCAAATTCAGGCTGTTCAAATCTAATAGCTGCTGCAGTCTTCTCCTGTGTCATTTACTGCCTCTGAAAATCTGCCAGAGTCAGCTGTCAGTTTATTCTAGTATATAAATAACAACATATTTTCATTTCAATAATTTCTTTTATAAAAATAAAGATTCTCTGTCTCATCTTTTTGTGTGTTTTATTATACTAGTTTATTTACAAAACTTGAATACATTGTTTTCCAGGACAAATTCTTTCAATTTCCCCCACCCCTCCACCCATCAAATTGTACAACCCGATGATTAATCCTCCCTTCCCCCTGCACATCCTCATCCCTCTGCTTCCACCCCCCCCCCCCCCCACCTTGGATCCTTGTATTCATTCTACAATAATGGTTTTATATAATATTTGTCTTTGTGACACTGAGTTAGTTCACTCAGCATAATGTTCTCCAGTCCCTTCCAAGTTAGAAAATAATTTACAAAATCACCGATCCTGCTTGCTGTGTATATTCCATTGTGTGAATGTATAATAATTTCTCAATCCATTCAACTGTATTTGAACGTCTGGGCTATTTCCATGTTCTTGCAATGGTGAATAATACTCCTATGAACAATGATGTACAAGTCCCCATTTGTGCCTCAGTTCTTATTTTCTCAAAAACTTCCAACAGGGTGAAAAGAAAACCTACTGACTGGGAACAAACATCTGATAATACCATCTCAGACAAGAGTCTCATAACAAAAGTCTACAGAATCTGAGCCTCCACAAGAAAAAGACTGATGACTGAATTCCAAAATGGGCAAAAGACATGGAAAGAATTTTCACAGAGGAAGATATTTGAATGGCAAACAGACACATGAAGAAATGCTCAAAATCACTTGCAATAAGAGAGATGCAAATCACAGGGGTAATGAAATACCGTCTCGCTCCGGTAACAGTGGCAAAGTTTAACAGGACAAGAAGTAATAAATGCTACAGAAGTTGTGCCAAGAAAGGAACTCATAGATATTGTTGGTGTGATTGTACAATGGCACAACCACTCTGGAAGGCGGTCTGGTGCTTCCTCAAAGAGCTGAACATAGAAATTCCATATGACCCAGCTATTCCACTACTTGGAATATACCCTGAGAAAATGAGATCTGGCTCACTCTCAGGAAATTTAGATCCAATAGGATCTGAAGTAAAGCTAGAAAACTATCGATGTCAAAAGATTACTCTGATGCGTTTGAAGGCAAAACTATGTATACCCTTGTCTTTCTCCTGAAGGTACAAGGATAAACTTGGTGAAGTTTTAAAATAATCTGCCTTTAAGGATGTTCACTGTTTCTTTTTTCATTGGCAGCAAGATTCCCATTTTCTGCAGTTAAACCTGATCAATTTAAACTTGATGAGATGGCAAAATTGATCAAACCCATTATGAGTCATTTATGCACGTGGCTTGTGCAACTTCCCACCCAACAATGTGGTAGAAATCAAAGCCAATAGGCTAGAAAAGTCATTTTGACTACATCATGGATAGACTTGGTCTATTTCACATTTTTATTGGTAGTTTTTTTTTTTTTTTTTAAATCTAGGCTTTCTGTGGGAGCTCATTTACATTTACTTATGCTGGCCCAAAACTTGTTAACCTTCATCTTCATGAATATTAAAATCCAGGTCCTTAGGTTGCTGAGCCCGGAACACATTCCTATCAGGACTGCTGGCTACCACCCTGTGTGAACAGAGCAAGGGAACACTAGCAAGGGAACACTGTTGTTCTTGTTAAGTGCCGTCAAGTTGCAGGCGACTCATAGTGACCCTATGAAGGAGAGTCCTCAACACTTGGGTGCCTTTCATCCTCTCTCCAGGTTCAAAGGGTTTCCAGAGGCTATTATGGAAGTGGATGCCACTCCTCCTTCCAAGAAGGGAACACTACATGGTTTAAAATTAAGAAAGATGTGTGTCAGTGCTGTATCCTTTCTCTATATCTATTTAATCTATATGCTGAGAAAATTATTCTAGAAGCTGTACACTGTGAAGAAGTTTGTGCCATCAGGATTAGAAGAATAACTTTTGGTTGTTTTTGTTGTTATTATTACTAAGAATAACTTTTGGTACGCAAATGACAGGATCTTACTTGCTGAAAGTAAGGAGGACCTGAAAAACTTGTTGCAGAAGATCAAACACTATGGCCTTCCATATTAATCGCACCTCAACATCCAGAAAACAAAAATTCTCACCACTGGATTGATAGACTGCATCATGGGAGATGGAGAAAATATTAAAATTGTCAACTGTTATTGTCGTTGTTATGTGCCGTCGAGTCGCTTGCGACTCATAGCGACCCTATGTACAGCAGCCCTAAACTCCACTCTGTCCTGTGCCAATCGCACTGTCT
>NW_006399768.1:26764960-26785698 GCF_000299155.1 Elephantulus edwardii | reverse complement strand
ATGCAGTGTTCCCTTCCTCTGTTCTGACGACTGCCTCCTGGTCCAAGTATAAGTTTCACATTAGAACGATCAAGTGTTCTGGGATTCCCATTCTTCTCAGTGTCAGCCATAGTTTGTTATGATCTACACAGTCAAATGCCTTTGCATAGTCAATGAAACACAGATAGACATTCCTCTGGTATTCCCTGCTTTCCTTATCTTATTTGGGTTCACAATCAATACAGTTGGTACCAGCAGTCAGGAGAACAGTAGACATATTGCACTGAGAAAGTCTGCAGTCAGAGACCTTTCTAAATTACTGAGGAGCAATGATATTAGTTTGAGGACTAAGATATACTTCATTCAAATCATGGCCTTTTCAATTACTTGCTGTGCACCTGAAAGCTGGACAGTGAATAAGGATGAAAGAAGCAACATTGATGTCTTTGAGTTGTGGTTTTAGAGAAGAATACTGAATATCCCATGGACTTGCAAAAGAACAAACAGATAAGTCTTGGAGAAGATAAAGCCAGCATGCTCCTGGGAGGCAAAGACTGCAGCTTCATCTTGCATACTTTTGTTGCTATGAGAGGCTATTGTTTGGAGGACATCATGCTTGGAAAGGTGGAAGAATGGCAAAGAAGAGGAAGATCCTCAAGCAGGTGGATTGACACAGAGACTGCACCAATGGACATGAGTGTGTCAGGGATTGTGAGGATGGCACAGAATAGGACAGGGCTTAGAGCTGTTGTTCATAAGCTACTATGAGTCATATTCAATTTGAAAGCACCTAACAACTATATTTTTCAGCCTTGACATCTTCTTTTGGTTTCTCATAACTTAACCAAACATTTAAAGATATCATTTTCTACCATTTCTAGATCTTTCATGCAGGATCATTTTCAGTTTCTCTTAAGTACCACAGAGTTCATCAATTCTCTCTTTTATCTCTATAATCCTTAGTTGTTATTCATCTTTCTGACACGTGGCAAGTAATTGTGAAGACTATGGCCTGGATGAGGTGCACTGCATCTTAATCTTCAGCCTGACATCATTGCTCTTCAGTACTCTTGAGAGGTCCCTGGCAGCAGACTTTCCCAATGTAATTTGTCTTTTTATTTCCTAGCTGCTGGTACCAAGAGTGTGGAGCCAAGCAAACTGAAGCTTTTAACAATCTCAATCTCTTCATCATCCATCATGATGCTGCCAGTTGGCCCAGTAGTGAGAATCTCTATTTCCTTGATGTTGAGCTTCTATCCATATTGAAGGCTGCAGTCCTTGACTTTCTGCAGCAAGTGCTTCAGGTCCTCCTCAGTTTCAGCAAACAGGGTTGTGTCATCTGCATAACACAGGTTGTTGATGAGTCAAGTCTTCCTGCAATCCTGATACCACACTCCTCCTCATAGAGCCCAGTACCCTGGATTATCTGTTCTGCATATAGATTGAAAAGTTATGGAGATACACCACATCCTGGTGTACACCCTTCCTGATTTTGAACCATGCAGTGTTTCCTTGTTCTGTTCTGACCACTGCCTTCCAATCCAAGTATAGGTTTCACATAAACACAATTAAGTGTTCTGGGATTCCCATACTTCCCAGAGTTTGCCACAGTTTGTCTTGATCCACTCTATCAAATGCCTTTGCATAGTCAAAGAAACACAGATAGACATTTCTCTGGTACTCTCTGTTTTCAGACAAGATTCATCTGTTGTTTTTGTTGTTATGTGCCGTCGAGTCGTTTCCGACTCATAGCGACCCTATGCACAACAGCCCTAAACCCTGCTCTATCCTGCTCCAACCGCACTGCCTCTGACACACCCATCCCGATTACCCCAGTCACCGAATCAATCCATCTCATAGAGGGTCTTCCCCTCCTGCGCTGTCCCTCCACCTTCCCAAGCATGATGTCCCTCTCCAAGGACCTGTCCCTCCTGGCAATATGTCCAAAGTATGTCAGAGGAAGCCCCAGAATCCTTGCCTCCAAGGAGTATCTTGGTTTAATCCTCTCCAAGATGAATCTGTTTGTTTTCCTGGCAGTCCATGGTACATTCAGTACCCTTCTCCAGCACCACAGCCTTCACTATAATATCCCTAGTACCATGGCCTATTCTAAACCCAGCCTGCACATCTGGCAGTTCTCTGTTGATGTGTTGTTCCCATTGCTTTTGGAAAATTTTCAGCAGTATCTTGTTTGCATGTGGTTGAATATGCCATGGACTGCAAGGAGAACAAACAAGCTCATCTTAGAGAGGATGAAACCATGCTGTTCCTTAGAAATAAGGATTCTGACGTTTCATCTGACTTTGGACATGTTGCAAGGAGAAACTAATCCTTAGAGAGGGATGTCATGCTTGGAAAGGTAGAAGGGCAGTGCAGGAGAGGAAGACGGTCAGTGAGATGGATTGATTCAGTGACTGGGGTAATGAGGATGGATGTGTAAGAGATAATAAGGTTGGTACAGGATAGAGCAGGATTCAGAACTGTTGTACATGGGGTTGCTATGAGTCACAAGTGACCTGATGGCACATAACAACAAACAACAACCACATAATTATGAGATTCCACTAGTGCAGTTTCCTCTCTTGTACCTTACTTCTTTTCAAGACATGCACCAAATCTCTCTACATACCACCTAGTTGAACCATTATGTTAGTCAGTTCAATCATGATGACTGAATCTAATATATATTGTTGTTGTTAGGTGCCATGCCGTGAATATTATTCTGAGACACCTTGTCTGAATCTTGTCCTGTTCTATGCCATCTTCACTATCTCCAGTATACTGATCCCATTATACAGTCACTGTGTTAGTCTATATTGCTGGGGGTCTTCCTCTCTTTCACTGACCCTCTACCTTTCCAAGCATGATATCTTTTTCCAAGGAAAATTTACTAGATGTTTATTTCTCATAATCACACACTGAAATATAATCCTGTCTTCTAGGATAAGGTTTTCTGGTTAAGCAAAAGTAAAAAAGTTAGCCTGGTTGGTGGAGAAAGACCTACAAGAGAAAGAAAAGAAATGGACTCGAATCACCTTAAACTCTAGTAATGGATGTTTTATCTCACTACTATTATTTCTCAGAGAATATACAATTTTATCTAGTTACATATTCTCCCATTTTTTACCTTTGCTTTTATAACTCGAACATTTTAAAAAAATCGGATTACACATGTTGAGAGTATTTGTGTCATGGAATGTAGAGCTTCTTTTCTTGTACTTGCAATCTTGGCAGCTCGTTATTAAAATTTCCCAACATACCCTCCTGCCTCCACATGATATTTCACCTTCCACTTCTCATCAAGCCCCCAAAATTTACCTATTATTATACATTTTAAATTGTAATAGTAACTTTGAAACATTAAACTTTGATAGGCCTCAAACAGTAGTTTTTCTAAGGATTGACAGCATCAGCGTCACCTCAAAATATGTTGTTGTTCTTTTGTGCCTTCAAGTTAGAGTGGTCTCATAGTAGACCCTCCAACACGTTTTCAGAGACAGTTATTCACATGGGAGTAGATTGCCTATCTTTCTCCTTTAGAGAAAGTAGTGCATTTAACCCATGTGCCTTTGGGATTGTAGTACAGCTTCTGACCATGAGACCACTAAAGCTGCCTGAAAATATGTTAAAAATGTAAATTCTTAAGCCTCAACTAGTTATTGTTGTGTGCCATCAAGTCAGTTCTGACTTACAGAGACCGTAAAGGCAGAATAGAACTTCTTCATAGAGACTCTCAAGTTGTAATCTTTATGGCAACGTTGATTATGCCTAAACAAAGAAAACAAGTGTCCTGGCAAGTAGACTAAAAAGCAATCCCATGATATTCAGAGAAGAGACAAATTGTCTCCATTTTACTTGGATCCACATCAAAATAGGAACTAAGAAACCAAATTGGGTAACTGTGCTAGGCAAAAATATTTTTAAAAGTATTAAAAAAAATCATCTTGAGCACTAAGGTGCACTTCATCTAAGATATAGTATTTTTCAATCACTTCAAATGCTTAGAAATAAATAAGAAACACTGAAGAGGAATTGATGCACATAAATTACAGTATTGGTGAATAATACTGATAGACCTTAATTGCCAGAAGAACAAACAAATTTGTCTTGAAAGAAATACAACTAGAATGTTCCTTAGAAACAACAAAACTTTCTCTGTCATAGTTTGGACTTATTATCAGGAGGAATTAGTTCTTGTAAGTTAACATGCTTAGTAAGGTAGAGATAAATAAAAGAGAAGACTCTCAGTCATGGTTCTACCAGTGAGCCACCCATGTGCTACTGGAAGTCCCTCAGTGAATGGATTATCACAGAGCCTGAAGTAATGGGCTCAAATATAGCACTGATTTTATATGATAGCACAGGATTGAGTAGTGTTTCATTTTGTTGTATATTAATTGCTAAGTTTGAACTGACTCACTGGCCCCTAAAAATAACAGTTTTTAAATGCCAGAGGAGATGGGAATCCAAAACATTAATATTTTGGTTATAAACCCAATACTTAACCAACCCCTGCACTACTAGGGCTCCTAATCCCAAACTAAGAGTACTAACTCAGGAAGAATGAAGGCAGGATCCAGCTGTGTTTCAATAAGCCCTCCGGTAATTTTGAAACTTGCTACCATTTGAAAGCCACCAGCAGAGAAGAATGAAGTATTAAGAGTAATGAACAACCTAAAACAAATGAAATTGCTAGGTGTTGTTAGGTGCCATCAAGTCAAACTTCTAACCAGTCTATGTGCAAAAGAAAGAAATTTTGCCCAAGCCTGCTCCATCCTCAAAATTACTATTGTGTTTGAACGCATTGTTGCAACTTTTGTGTCAATCCATCCCCTACAGGGCCTTCCTTTTTTTCACTGACTTCACATTACTAAGCATGATGTCTTTCTGTAAGGATGAGCTCTCTCCTGAAAACCTGCCCAAAGTACATGAGACGAAAAAAAAAAAAACCAAACCCAAAATAAAAACACCTCACTGCTGTTTCTAAGGAACATTCTCCTATTCTCTTTGAACTGAATTATTGTTTGTTCTTTGGGCAGTTCATAGTATACTCAGTAGTTTTACCAGTACTGTAGTTCGAAAGCATAAAATCTTCTGTAACTTCTCTCTCTCTCTCTTATTTGTAATTGGCTTGTTTACAAAGTTTGTATACATTGTGTTTTGCATTATTCTTCATTGCCGTTGTGTTTCATACAATCATTTTCATGCATTATGTTTTGGTTTTTGGGGTTGTTGGGGTTTTTTTCTTGTTGTATACCATCAGTCAATCCAATTTGCACAGGAGGAGATTGCCCCTCTTTCTCTAGAAGAGCATATGGTAGATTAGAACCGTGCACCTTCAGGATTGCAGTGCATTTCTTGCCATCAGGCCACCAAAGATCCCTTCATTATGTTTTATAAAATTAATTACCATCGGACCTTGCCCATCATTACCCTGTCTTTTTGCCTGGATCCTCCCCATTTCTTTTGACATCCTCCCACCCCCCAAACTGTGCAATCCTGGGGGTTTGCCCCTACCCATCCTCATTCATTGTCCAACTTTTATATCATATTAGGTGACTGAAAATACTGGGGCTTAGGACAGGTGCACTTTAGTTCTCAAAGTGACTTTCTTGCCCGTTAGCACATTAAAGAGGTCCTTGGCAAATTTTCTCACTGTAATATGTCATTTGGTTTCTTGACTTCCATTCAGATGTTTTTTACATTAAAAGATTGACACTATAAACTATTTTCAGGTAGTGGTTAAGGACTGGACCACTAAGCAAAAAGTCAGCTATTCGTTCAGTAGAAGAAAGATGTGGTAGTTTGCTTCTGTGAACATAAGACCTTGGAGATCCTCTGTGATAGTTCAACTATTACAGTTGCAATGAGTCAGAACCAACATTATGGTGAAGAGTTTGGGTTTTTTTCGGTTTTGATTTATAAATTCTGAGACAAAGAGAAGCCAAAAGAGATACTACATTATTAATTGACCTATTTACACACAATCCTGATTGGTGTGGTAATGGAGTGTATTGCTATTGATTTACAGGAAAATCTGCTTAGATGTTTTTGTTTTATTACTATTGACCTTTGTGTGATTCCATTTTGTGGAGTACTTCTTTGGGTAGGAGGACTTCAACATTGGTCTCTAAATGAACACTTCTATTTAGTTCATTTTCTGGCTAATTTGCATCTAAATGGCTCTGTTTGAAACACTGATAACAGGCTAAAGATAGTTTCAACACCCAAGTCTATGAAAAAAAGTTTTTTGGAGTTCAGTTTAAAGAGTTGTAGTATGTTATGACCTCAAATTTCCTGTATAAAAATTTTCTAATCTTTGTTTTTAAAAGATACAAAACCAATTTTTAGGTTATTGATTTTTATAAGCTTAGTTGGGTCAGCTCAAAAAAAAAAGTCTCTAAATCCTAATCTCTCTTCTTGTGGTTATAATTCCATTTGAGAATGAATTGTCTTCATTATGTTAATGAGTCAGGATTAGTACAGAGTACATCTTGAGTCATCCTCTTTTGAGATATAAAAGAAATTAAACCAGAATGTAAATGGAAATGGGGCAAGTGGGAAGAATGCTGTACAACATGGGATTGTATCAACATAAAGAGACAGAATTCCTGGGAACTGTTGAATGGAAAATCAATAATCTCTAAACTTTCACTCAAATTACATAGAAAAGGTAAAGAGAGAGAATGGAGAGAAATAAAAAGGAAGAGATTAAACAAGCAAGCTGAGAGGGAGAAAAGAGATGCCAACCACATCAAGACTGCCTAAGAGTGGGCGTTCCGAAGACACAGGTCTTTCTTCTAAAGTGACACAAAGAAAAAACCTTCCCCTAGAGCTGCCCTGAAATCATACTTCTAACCTCCTAAGAGAAATTTCTATTTCTTAGAATCACTCAGTTGTGGAATTTTGATACAACAGCACTAGACAAATGGAGTTTTAATGCTAGTTAGTCAAACTCACTGCTGTGGTGTCTGTTCTGACTCATCGAACCCAGAGAAAAGCATCCTTTTGATTAGCCATGCAACACCCTATGGATTACCAGCACTAGAGCTTCCTACAATAGTTAATGTGGGGGTGGGTGTTTGTGTGAGTACATTGGGGGCCACTGAATTAGAAACAACTCAGAGCTGACCCTCCACTGGGTGTTCAGAGGTTAGAAATTGCATGACCCTTTTTTCCTTAGAGCAGATTTTGGATGTAAACTATATGCTTTTGGCTTGTGAGCCTACTCCTCACCCACTATGCAACCAGAGCTAATAAATAACAAATAGAGAAAAAAGGAAGAAATTAAAAACCTATATGCTTGCTGGACTTTAGACTTCGTGGGATAGTTAAGGTAGTATTTCAATACACCTGTTATTTAAATAGTGTACTCTGGTGGCGTAGGGGTAAAGAGTAATGCTGCCAACATCAAAGCAGGCAGTTCAAATCTATCAGCTACTCCCTTGAAGAAAGATGGCCAGTCTCCTCCTGTGAGATTTACAGCCTCTGAAAATCTACTGGAGGGTCAACTCTGAGTGGGTTCCGTCACAACAGCAATGAGAGCAAGTTTGGTACATATTGCTATATAAATATTAAATGTGAAATCTAAGGCTCAGAGCTATTAAGTAACTTGTCAAAAATCACAGCCTAACTTCGGGGTTGAATTCCAATTTAAAAGACCATTTCTAGATCCATCTTGAAATACAATGTTGTGAGCGACAGGATAATATCCAAGGAAGACCTGTTAATACCACTATAATTCAAATTTTGCATAGACCATTAGAGCCAAAAGGGAAGAAATAGATGATTTCTACCAACTTGTGCAGTCGGAAACTGATCGAGCTTGTAACCAAGGTACATGAAGAATAACAGCTAAGTGGAATGCAAAAGTTGGGAATAGGGAAGAAGGATCAGTAGTCAGAAAACAAGGACTTGGCACAGAAATGAGGCTAGAGACAGAATGATAGGATTCTGTACAATTAATGATTTATTCACTAAGTTCCTTTTATAATAAACACAAATGGCCACTATGCACATGGACCTCACCTAATGGTTTGCATAGGATAGGTTGATTTTTGAAGAAGTTTAGCGTCAGCTGTGAAAAGCAGGCCAGGTGCTGATTGTCAAAGAGACCATCAACTACTCATTAGCAAATTCAGGTTGAAGCTAAAGAAAATTAAAACAAGTCCACAAGAACCAAAATTTGACCTTGACTCTATTCCACCTGAATGTAAAAGCCATCTCAGGAACAGGTTTGAGGGCTTGAGCATTAAGAAATGAAACTAGATGAGATGTGGGAAGATATCAAGAACATCATCCATGAAGAATGCAAAAGGTCATTACAAAGACAAAAGAGGAAGACAAGACCAAGATGGATGTCAGAAGAGACTCTATTGCACTAGAACGCCGAGAAGCCAACATGAAGCGAAGATAATCAGGAAATTAAGGAGCTGAACAGAAGATTTCAGAAGGCAGTGCGAGAAGACAGAGCAAAGTATTATAATGAAATATGCAAAGAACTGGAGTCAACAAATCAAAAGAGATAAAATCACTCAGCATTTCTTAAGCTGAAGGAATAGAAGAACAAATTCAAGCCTTGAGTTGTAATATTTAAGAATGCTATGGGCAGAATATTGAATGACCCAGGAAGCATCAAAATAAAATAGAGTATGCAGAGTCTCTGTACCAGAAAGGTTTGACTAACACAGAAATATTTCATGAAACAACATATGATCACGAGACAATGGTGATGAAGGAGGAAGTTTAAGCTGCTCTGAAGGAATTGGCAAACAGAAGATTGTTGGAAATACAAGCTGGGTTTAGATGAGGCTGCGGCACTAGGGACACCTTAGCCAATGTCAATGAATCTTGGCTGAAAGCAGAGAGTATCAGAGCAATGTCTGTGTTTTACTGACTATGCAAAAACATTTGTGTGAATCACAACAAATTGTAGCTAACCTTAAGAGTAGGAATCCCAGCATACCTGATTGTGCTCATGCAAAACCTATACCTGGATCAGGAAGCAGTGGTCAGAAAACAGCAAGGAAAGCCTTCATGTTTAAAAATTACAAAAAAGAGTACATCCATACCTTTGCAATCTATATGCAGAACAAATCATTCAGGAAGCTGGGCTCTATGAGGAGGAAAATAGCATCAGGATAGGAGCAAGAGTCATTAACAACCTGCATCATGCAGACGGAATAACCTTGCTGCCAAAACTGAGGATAACCTGAAATATTTGCTGCAAAAGGTCAAGGATAGTAGTCTTCAATATGGATTGAAACTCAGCATTAAGAAGACAAAGATTCTCACCACTGGGCCAATTAGCAGCACCATGATTGATGGAAAAGAGATTGAAAGTCATCAGTTTCAGCTTGCTTGGCCCCATAATCAACAGGAAATGAAAAGACAAACTTCATTAGGGAAATTTGCTGTCAGGGACGTCTTTAGAGTGCTGGAGAGCTATGATGTCAGTCTAGAGACTAAGGTGCACCTGAATCAGGGCATGGTCTTTGCAATTGCTTCTCTGCTTCAGAGAGCTAGAGAATGACTAAGGATGACAGAAGAAGAATCATTGCCTTTGAGTGGTGGTGCTGGAGAAGAGTATTGAACATACTATGGACTGCCAAGAGAAGGAACAGGTTTTTCCTACAGAGATAACCAAGTTGCTCCTTGGAGACAAGGACTTTGAAGCTCAAACTCACATACTTTAGGTATGTTGTCAGGAGGGACCTGTCCTTGGAGAAGGACATCATGCTTGGAAGAATGGAGAGACAGCCCAAGAGAAGAAGACCCCAGAGGAGATAGAGTGACACAATAACTGGAGTCATGGGGGTAGCGGTTTTAGAGATCTCAGGATAGAGCACAGTTCAGAACTATTGCGCATAGGGTCACTATGAGTCACATGTGACCTGATAGTACATAGAAACAACTTGCAAAGCCCATGTTTTCACCACTGCATCACTGGATACTTCACAAAAAACAATTTCTTCATGTAGTGTCTACAAGAAATTGCTGGAGAGATGCAGTGAAAGAGTTACTGCAGACAAGAAATACAAAACAAACACTGCAAGCAAGAATTACATCTCTGTCGAAATAAAGTGGACTGTCAGCTCATTTCATAAAATGCATATAACATTCTGTATAGATTTCTCAGGTTTTTAGAAATGAGCATTTCACATTTGCTTTCTACATTTGCTATTGTAATCTTGTCCAAAAAATGACTTAGTGCAGCATGACAAGATAACGATCACAATGCAGAATTAGTTAGAAAAGAGTTGCTAACTGAATACAGCCAACACGCCTGGTCACTCTCCTGGAACCCCTGTCTGCCTTGTGCCTTCTCAAGACACCCAGCATCAGTCACCAGGTTCCATGCACGCAGTTTGAGCAGCATAGCTTTTCAAAGGAGACCTTCAGCAGTCTAAACACTGTGATGTTAATAATACCACTCCTCTTTAAAACACTCCCGCAGTTAGTCGTGAAAATGCTCAGGTCTTATAAAGAACAAAAGTTTAAAATAAAATGTAGCACCAAATAGTGGTTGCCTATATAGCGGAATTCAAAACCTAACTTTTCATCCATTTCAAAAGGGCATTAAGCTCAAAAAAGGAAGTGTCTAGTACATCCTGAGAATTTTCAGAAATAGATTATTTGAATCATTAGTCTAAGGCCTACCAAAAGTTAGACACTTTACTAAAATCAGTATATTTTAAAACACACACTAAATAAAGCACTATTCAAAAATAACCATTCTGCAGGGTATAGCTGGACCTAATGGGAATCTAGAATATATTTCCGCAGCTAAATCTTTTCAAAATACATGTATAGAATCTGAAAGTATGTAAGTTTTTACTTACACAAGACATTACAGCTCTAGAGCATTTCTGGGGAAAGCATTATCTTAGAAATTATACATATATCAAGTTTATTTTAGAACTCTAAATATTGGGATTTACGAAGTAAATAGAAAATGCAAAGCAAGTTGAAAAATAGAAAAGCAAAGCAGAAAACAAACAAAAGAGGGGAGACGCTGTCTTGGTTCTCCAAAGCTGCTCAAAAACAAATACCCCAAGTAAGTTGCCTTAACAAACAATTTACCTTCTCATATCTTAGGAGGCTACAATTCCAAATTCAGGGCACCAACTCCAAGGGAAGATTTTCGTTTTATCTGGTAGCTTACTGGCAAGAAGCTGCACTGCAATCCCAAATTCTCACAATTCAAAACTGGCAGTCTCCTTCCAAGCAATTAACTGTCTCTGAAAACCTGCTGGAGGGTCAGCTTTGGGTCTGTTCTGATTCTAGGGGACACAACAACAACAACTTGGAAAGAAGGTCCTTATCTCTTTAGAGAGTCTTGCTATTGGGAGATCTAGTTTCTGCTCTCCAGATCTGTTTATTCTCTTTCATATCTCAAAAGAGATTAATTCTCAAACTATATCTTACTAGTGGCCTAGTGGCAAGAAGCTGCAATGCCATCCTGAAGGCCACCAGCTCCTCTGTGAGAGAAGGATGGGCAATCTCTTCCCATGCGATTAACTGAAAACCCACAAGAAGGTTAGCTACTGGTCAGTTCCCACAATACACAACAAACAACAACCCTGCCTCATTAGCATAACAAACACACGCATTCTCAAGTGGGAAAATAGCCACAGGCATGTAGTTGTTAGGTGCCAGTGGAGTTGGCCCCTAATTTTCATAACTCTATAGTCAAAAAAATAAAATAATGCCCACTTCTCACCATTTTCACACTCTTTGCTGTGCTTAAGCAGTCATTATTTCAATCCATCTCAC
Organism: Elephantulus edwardii; assembly: GCF_000299155.1. Classification (NCBI taxonomy): domain Eukaryota; kingdom Metazoa; phylum Chordata; class Mammalia; order Macroscelidea; family Macroscelididae; genus Elephantulus; species Elephantulus edwardii. The sequence goes on along the minus strand of NW_006399768.1, from coordinate 26,773,944 downwards.
TGAGTGTTTTTCTCTCATTTGCTGACCCTTTGTTTTTCCAAGCATGATGTTCTTTTCCCAATGATTGGCAGTTTCTGATAACACATCCAAAGTATGTGAGCCAAAGTCTCATTATTCTTGCCTTTCAGGAGCACCCTGGTTGCACTTGCCCTAAGAAAGATTTACTTATTCTTTTGGCAATCCATGTTATATTCAAAACTTTTTTGTCAATACACAACTCAAACACATCCATTCTCCTTCAACCATCTTTCTTTATTAACCAATTTTCACATACCCATGATGCAACTGAAAATACTATGGCTTAGATCATCTTCACCTTAGTCTTTAAACTGATATCCTTACTCACAAGAACTTTAAAGAGGTCTTTGTAATAGACCTTAAATATTGACCACTAAGGAGGTTCTTTGTTTCTGGGAGATGATCAGGTGGTAATGACAATCTTGGAATACCATGCTATAAATAATTGATAGCATCCTGATCAAATTCTAGCTTTCATAAGGTCATTTAAAGCAATTATCTAGGATGTATAGGACTTAAGGGATCTGTTTCTTGGGCTCTTAAACACAGTGATGTCAGCCACTTTCAGTGATGTGGAAGTCGATGACATTACTGTGTTTCCCTATACTTCTCTGTTGTTAAGTGCTGTTGAGTTGATCACGACTCATAGCGACCCTATGAACAAAAGACCTTAACCCTTAACCTTCTGCCGAAAAGGTAATATGAGTTGTTGAAGTGATTCCTGAGGAAATCCCTCAAATTGGTAAATCGTATTGGTAGGAAGATAAGACATACTCATTTCTTTAATATGATACTTTTAGGCATTTAATAATAACCAATCCACAAAATTAATGTAGTGAATGAACACTTATTTTGCTTATTAATAAGCTTTCAAATTCTTTCTTGAACTCTAGCTACTAGGCCCTGGACTATCTTTTTAGCATGTGGTAAATAATTAAAATCAGACTGGGCAATGGCACATAACAACAACAAAATTGTTTTAGTGTTCTTTTTTTTTCTTTCCTGAATTTCAGATTTAGAAAGCATGGCCTGTAGAATTAGATGACAATCCCATTAACAGATATCTCTTTAATATGATGCCTCAGTTCATTAATCTCCAATAAAGTAATCTACTTAGGACATTGTTGATATAGCTTTAAGTCACTTAACAGGATGACATAATGATCCCCTGAGGAGATTCATCCCACATAAAATTCATCAAGAGGAACTATTTCCTCCCCCCACCCCCCCATGGCTTTTATACTCCTAACTTCTTACACTTCTACAGTATTGAAAAATTCCATATGCCACATTTATCCAAATTTAGACTGTGTCATTCACTATCATGATATCAGAAAGAAGAACAAGAAATGCCAAGTTCTTTTGCTGGCCTCTGTTACAATCACAATACCCTTCTCTATGAGCTGTGTGCCCTTTATCAGTGGGTTTCCCTTTGGTTTCTAGTTAGCTTTGGCCAGTGGGGAACCCACATGGGAGATCAAATGTGGGAGGCTAGTGAAGTCTGTGTTTATTTTTTTCTGATTCTCTTAATAAGGTTACCTTGGACTGGTTGTGTTCTTCAATGACACACCACTGCTTTATCAAGGCAGTTAAATCAGACTCCTTTTCTTTCTGTGTTCTAGAACCTGTTTCCTCTCTCCTCCCTTCAGGAGGTGTTCAATTTCATCTGCTACTAGTAACTGGTGGCACTGACAACCAGAAGGCAGGCAGCTTGAATCAGCCAGCCGCACCCATGGGATTTCTAGCCTCTGAAAACCCTCTGGAGGATCAGCTCTGTTTGGTTCCAACTGGATGACCGTACATAGCAACAATAAAAACACTAACAGCAGGATGGCATGCTATTCTTTCTGGTTCCCTTCACAAGTCTGATAAGACTTGAAGCCTGAAGGGCTCGTTAAACCAAATGACCAAGCCCCACCCCTGGAGTTTTTAATTCAGTAGGTGTGTGAGGCCCCAAATACTTGATTTTTTATAATTTCTCAGATGAGGTCAGTAGTGGCTGTTGAGCACTACACCGGGAAAATCACTGCTCTATACGGACACCTTTGTTTACAAGGAACATAGACAAATAGTAGATGGCATAAGCTGCTCAGAAACCACGCCCACAAGTGCCAACAGCTGGTATGAGAGACTTAATTAATAGACCTGCTTGTATCAGTCAGCTCCCAACTGGAAACAGATGGCTCATTTCAAATAGACTAGCTTTTCATAGCCAATCAGTGAATGTGCAAACCTTTCTAGGCCCTGGAGTTTAGTATTAAAGACCTAAGCACACAGATAATAAATTGAACTTTGCCCAACCTAACCACACTCATTTAAAACAGCTGACGTTAAAAAAAAAAGCAAAAACAAAAAACCCCACAACCAAACCAACCAACCCAACCAAAAAAATTCACCAAAAAAACCCAGCTGGCTTGAGCTCCAGTGTGGTGACATCCACCTGTACACTAGCTGGAAGGCCCACAGAGGTAGTATAGCCATACACTTTGTAATGACTATTCCCTCTAAGAGCACCTGGTGACCTTGCTTTCTTCATCCTGCTCATTTATCTTTAGTTAAAGTATGACTCATTCATCGCTAATGCTCAAAGCCATGACTCAAAGCATAGCTAATTTCGTCTTTGCTCAAAGTATGACTTTCATGACAAAGTATCTACTAAAGCTCTTTTGATGATCAGAGTTTTTAGCCAAGTCCTGATCTCCCTGTCTCTGATCTTTTGCCCATTTATTTGTTTACTATCTTAGAGAGCTCTGGTGGGGTAGTCCATAGGGAGTTGGCCTGGTGGTTAACTCAAAGGCCACATCTCTCCATTTGTTGGAAACCAACAGGAGCCCCTCAGAAGAAATGTGGGCAATCTCCTCCCATTCAATTTACAGCATCAGAAGCCCAAGGGAAGGTCAACTATGAGTTGGTTACATCATAACTGCATGAGCTTTATAACATTATTCTCACTTCAACAGATGTGCAAAAGGTTTTTGGGGCTTTCTACAGTTTGAGGGTTTTTGTTCTTATGGATCTATGGTGGCTTAGTAGTAGAGAACTGTGCTACCAACATAACGGTATGCAGTTGGTATCCATCAGCTGTTCCATGGGAGAAAGATGGGCAGTCTCTTCTCCTGTGATTTACTGTCTCTGAAAACCCACTAGAGGGTTAGCTATGGGTCAGTTCTGAATCAATACACAACAACAATAATAACCCTTCACCTTGGCTATTTGGCTCCACATTCTTGCTCTATTTCTTCAAACACTGACATGTCAGAAGAGTTTCAACAGACACATTGATACTTTTTGGATGACATGATTTCTTTTTAAGTTTTATTTTATTAATTTTAATGAACATTTACAGAGATTTTTTATTTCCATTCATTCATTGTTGCACTATTTTCTCTACCCCTCACCCCAGTTCATTCCTCTCTATTTTTTTTCCCCTTGAAAGTCTGTTTTAATTGTTCCATTGCCACAGTGCTTGTCAAAACCAGTTCTGAATAATCTCCTTTGTCAGTGTGTCCTTTTCCCTTCCCTATGACTCTTCCCTGAGAGAGATTTCACCCTGATTCATAAGGGGAAAAAAGAGGGCATATTCTCTTAGCTACTTCCTGATGAAAAGGGACACTGTAGGTTTCAGGGTGAAGATTTACTCTCACTACTCTAAAGGGCCCCTTTGGCAATAGGAAACACGTAGACTCTTGTGGAGATTGATTTTGGAATGTAGATGCACTTTTATCAATTGTGCTTAACCATACATGTTCATATCCTTGAAGATGCATCATGGAACTGTAGCAGCCTAGAAGACAAAAATTTGACAAGTTAAAAGTACATGAGTCAAAAATTAAAAGCAATAATATTCCAAGTAGAGGTTCTAACAGTGGCACAAATCAAGTTACAGAGGGAAGGTAGTTCTTAAAATAAAAGGCTTATTGACTAGCACTTTATCTATTATAGTATAAAGGCTCAACTATGTCATTTATTGTTCTTAAGTCCTGGAGCAAATTCCATCTACCACTAGGGTCTTTCAAAGCTCGGAAATCTGCATGCAAGGCAGAGGTGAAGTAAAGAACTGCTTATGAGGTTTTCCGTCAGTTCCAACAACTAAGAAATAGTGAGAAGAGTTGGGACCTCAGAAGGCTTTTAGGACCAAATAGTAGGCTCTTGTGTCCAGGAGAAAATGAATATACTTACCAGTAATGTTAATGCTCACCCACGACTCTTCTGGGAGGATCTGAAATGTTGAAGCGTCCTCCTTTGTTTCCAGCTAGGAGCTGGGGCCTGTCAGTCCTGTCAGCCATGAGGACCTGATGTGGGCCACCCTTGGTCACGTGTCCTTCAGATCCACACTTAAAGCAAGTGAGTGGGAGCTTCCTCTCTACTCCCTTGCCTATCTGTGGCTCTCATCTGTGACACTGTCTGCTGAAGTGGTCCAGCTTTCCACAGTGGAAGCAATTCTGACCTCCTTTATTACCTTCGGATGGCATTGTTTATGAGTAAGACTTCCTTTTCCTGACACAGGTCCTAAACTGGCAGCAATAGCTGCCCCAATAATTTTGGCCATTCTCTGGTCTTTTCTCTTCCCTCTAGATCCAAGTTGTTTAAAAAGGGAAAAATTTAAACAAATATATAACAAATAATTTTGAACCACATAGTCTTTTAAGTTGAAGGCTAGAAATGTTATCAATATAGTAATTTCCAATCCAGAGATACGTGTTCCAATGCAGTTCCTATTTTCCATAAATGGTTTTGGTAAAAAGAATATTGTAAATATTTATACAGTTCCACTGTTCCTCCTCCATGCCATGATAGAGTGTTATTAGCACGAGCAGTTATAAATCCATTGCCTTCCTTACTTTAACTTAATTTTTTTTAAATTTCAATTTATTATTAATTTCAGTAAAATTTTACACTTTGTATTTCCATTCATTCACTGTTGCACATTTCTCCCCTCCCAACCGCCTCCCCCCCCCGAACACTACCCTCTTGGAAAAGTAAAAGAAAAATTCTTTCATTGTTTTACAAACCCTTCCCCCAGGTCCACTCCACCATGTAGGCTTTGCTCTAGACTCCTGTCATGACAAAAATACCTAATCACATATCCCTTTTAAACAGTCTTCTCCCTCATCTGTTTCAATGCAGTATGCATTATTGAACCCATCTTTCTCAGTCTCTCCCCAATCCCAAGGTCCGTCCTGTTTTGCAACAGTGGCACCATGCAGTATTTGTCCTTTTGTGACTGGGATACTTCACTCAGCATAATGTCCTCTAGGGTCACCCATTTTGAATAATATTGTATGAGTTCCTTATTTTTCAATGCAGGGTAGTATTCCATTGTGTGAATATACCACAACTTCTTTAACCATTCATTTGTTGATAGGCACTTAGGTTGTTTCCAATTCCTTGCTATTGTGAACAAAGCTACAATAAACATGGGTGTGCATGACAACATGGTTTTTTATATCACCCTGTGATCACAATAAACTGTGCCTGACTTTGAGAAGAATGGGAATCCCAGAACACTTGATTGTGCTTATTCAAAACCTATGCTTGGACCAGGAGGCAGTCATCAGAACAGAGCAAGGAGACACTGCATGGTTCAAAATTGGGAAGGGTGTATGCCTGAGATGTGTCCTATCTCCATACATTTTCAATATATATGCAGAACAGATTACCTGGGCTCTATGAGGAGAAATGTGGCATCAAGATTGGAGGTAAGCTTATCAACAATCTGCATTATACAAGTGACACAACCCTGTTTGCTGAAACTGAGGAGGACCTGAAGCAATTACTGCAGAAGGTCAAGGACTGCAGCCTTCAATATGGAGAGAAGCTCAACGTCAAGTAAAATAAGATTCTCACCACTGGGCCAATTGGCAGAATCATGGTAGATGGTGAAGAGATTGAGATTAACAGCTTTAGTTTGCTTGAATCCACCACCTTGCCAGGAAATTAAAAGTACTGAAGAGCAATGCTGTCAGTCTAGAGACTAAGGTGCATCTGATCGAGGTTATAGTCTTTGCATTTACTTGCTATGCATCAGAGAGCTGGACAATTGAGCTGTGGTGCCGGAGAAGAGTATTGAATATGCCATGGGCTGCTGGGAGAACAAACAGGTTCTAGAGAGGGTGAGACCAGGCTACTCATTGGAGGCAAGTCTTCTGAACCTTCTTCTGACATACTTTGGACATGTTGCAAAGTGGAAACAGTCTTTGGAGAGGGACGTTGTGCTTGGGAGGGTGCAGGGACAGTGCAAGAAAGGAAGGTCCTTGCTTAGTTGGATTGATTCAGTGACTGGGGCAATGAGGATAAGTGTGTCAGAGACAAAAAGATTGGCACAGGATACAGCAGAGTTTAGAACTGTTGTATATAGGGTCACTATGAGTCACAGGCAACTCAACGGCACATAACAACAACAAGAACAATATATTAAGTATTTTCTTTGCTTTTTCTTTTATTTTAGAATGAAATAACCTTATTAGCAACACACTAAATAGGACTATATGAAATACATGTAAGGTATTAAAGATAAAATAGGCAGGAACAAACACCTTCCCTTTCTCACACTTAGAATATTCCTTTACCTGATATATTACTCCTTTCATCCACTGTACTCCTTTCCTCCCATCATTCTTATCTCAAATTTAGCAGTTATTTTGCCTTTTTCTTCTTAAAAATACAAATGTTGATGGTTTTGTGAGTTAACTAAAAAGCATGGAAGCCCTACATCTGTCATTAAATGCTATTTGAACACACCAGTTCCTTTGCAGGAGAGAGATGGACTATCTCCTTCCATAAAGTTTTAAAGCCTCCTCTGATATCCTAGTGGTAAGAAGTTGCACTACTACCCCAAAGGCATGCAGTTTGAAATTACAAGATGATACCCTGGAGAACGATGGGCATTCTTCTCTTTTGTGATTTACTACCTCCAAAAACCCACCGGAGGATCAGCTGTAGGCTGATTCAAACACACGACAAACAAAAAAATCCCAATGTAAGTAATGGCAGAAAAAATGGCCAGTGTCCCTCAAGAAGGTCCCTGGTGTCTTATTTCATAAAGATTACAACCTATGGACTATAAGTCAGTATCAACTTGATGGCAGTGGGCTTTATGTTTGGTTAGATAATAAAGGGTAGAAAATAATAGTTTTCAATTTTTCTTGGAGGAGGAATGTGTTGGGGTTTTTTTTCCCCTTTTATATTGGTTTGCATATGAAGTTTGTATACACTGTGTTTGACTATTCTTCATTCACACTGTGTTTCATACAATCATTCTCAGGCATTATTTTTTATAAAATTAATCACCATTGGACCTTGCCCATCATTACCCTGTCTTTTCAGGTCCCTGCTGTATCCTTCCCACTTCCTTCACCCCCTCCTTCCACCCAAAAAACTGTGTAACCCTGTGGTTTTGCCCCTACCCATCCTCACCCCTACATTTCCATCTGTTCCCCTCATGGGTCCCCATATATGTTTTACTAATTATCCTTCTATTTTTACAATAATGGTCTTATACTTTTTAGTTAACAAAACAAAACTTCCAGAAAATACCCCTATCAAATATTACTCTAGAAGAAAGTGAATGCTATAGACAAATTTAGATTTGTCTGGTTTGTTCCTTATTATATACCTTATATCAAAGAAAAGTATCTAGTATCTATATCTCTGTTTTTAATACATAACTGAAATAAAAAATGCATATACAATACTTATATATGTTTCCCTAAACAGCATACTTGGATCCACAATCAATACAGTTGTTGCTAGCAGTCAGGATATCAGGATTGCACTGGGAATGTTTTCAATAAAAGACCTCTCCATATTACTGGAAAGCAATGATGTCAGTTTGAGGATGAAGGTGTGACTGATTCAGGCCATGGTCTTTTCAATCACTTGCTACGCATCTTAGAGCTGGTCAATGATTAAGGATGGCAGAAGAAGAATCAATGTCTTTGAACTTCGGTGTTGGCAAAGATTGATGACTATCCCATAGACTGCCAAAAGAGCAAGCAGATACCTCTTGGAGAAGTTGCAGCCAGAATGCTCCTTGAAGGCAAAGGTGATGAAGCTTTATGTTATATACTTTACACATGTTGCTAGAAGAGGTTCTTCCTTGCAGACAGACATAATAGGAAGGTGGAGCGATGACGAAAGATTATCAACTAGATGAATTGACACAGTGCCTGCAGCAATGGGCTGTCAGAGCTTGTGAGGATGGTTCTGATTTGCTGTTTATGGCATTTCCATGTGTTGTATTCGATTAAATGGCACCTAACAACAAGTAGTTTTTCCAAATGCTAAGCCAACTTTCTGCAGTTTGTATTGATCACTTCATAGCTGTTGTTAATTGCTGTCGAGTTGAGCATGACTCATAGTGATCCCATGAACAAAAGGCCTGAAGCTCTTTCACAACCATGGCCATTTATCAAGTTCACAGTGTTTCCAGAGGCTGCTGGTTAGGAAATGGATGCCATTCCTGCTTTCAAACCTGTCTTTTAAACTGGGAGCTCCACCAAACACTGTGCACCATGGGTAATCGCTATGGCATTTGACACTCCAATTGCACAAGGTTCAGCATCACAGCAAACCCAGGTTACCTCAGTACAGCATACTGACAAAAGAATGCTGTACCACTAAGAAGAATGTTCCTTCAAAACATAATAACAACTGACTTTTAAATGCAAAGGCCCTTCCCAGTGTCTTGTTGATGCTAAACATGAGGCTTAAATAAAAAACCAATATAGTATGTTTTTGTTGTTATGTGCCATTGAGTTGCCTGTGACATATAGTAACCCTATCTATGTACCCATTATAATAATGGGTGACTGGAATGCAAAAGTCGGGAACAAAGAGGAAGATTCAGTAGTTGGAAAACATGGACTCAGTGACAGAAATGGAGCTGGAGAGAGAATGATCGAATTTTGCACAATCAATGACTTATTCATAGCAAATACATTTTTTAAGAGGCATAAATGCAGGTT
>NW_006399768.1:26705695-26763060 GCF_000299155.1 Elephantulus edwardii | reverse complement strand
AACTGGGTGGCTCCTTGGAGGCAAGGATTGTGAGGCTCCGTCTAACTTACTTTGGACATGTTGTGAGGAGAGACCAGTCCTTAGAGAGGGACATCATGCTTGGGAGGGTGGAGGGACGGTGCAGGAGGGGAAGGCCCTCTATGAGGTGGATTGATTCAGTGACTGGGATAATTGAGATGGGAGTGTCAGAGACATTGCGATTGGCACAGGAAAGAGCGGAGTTTAGGGCTGTTGTACATAGGGTTGCTTTGAGTCGCAGGTGACTCGACGGCACATAACAACAACAACAACAACAACATCTATGTACAGCAGCTCTGAACCCTTTCCTGTCCTGAGCCAGTCTCACTAATTCTGACACACCAACGCCCCCAACTCCCCAGTTACTGTATCAATCCATCTCATCTGGGATCTTCCTCTCCTGGGCTGTCCCTCCACTCTTCTGAGCATGATGTCCTTCTCCAAGGACCAGTCTCTCCTGGCCACATGCCCAAATTATGTGAGATGGAGCTTCAAAACCCTAACCTCCCAAGGAGAGATTTTTTTTGCTCTCTCTCCAGGACAGACCAATTTGTTTCCTTGGCTGTTAATGGCATGTTCAAGACTCTTCTCCATAACTCGAAGGCATCTATTCTTCTTCTGTCAGCCTTAGTCATTGTTCAGCTTTCTGAACCATAACAAGTAATTGAAAAGACCATGGCCTGGATTAGATGCACCTCTGTCTCTAGATGGACATCGTTGCTTTTCAACACTCTGGAGAGGTCCCTGACAGCAGAAATTCCCAATGCAATTTGTGCTTTGATTTCCTGACTGCTGGTGTTTACTGTGGATCTGAGCAAGCTGTAATTGCTAGCAACCTTACTCTCTTCTCCATCTGTCATAGTGCTGCCAGTTGGCCCAATGGTGAGAATTTTTGTCTTCTTGATGTTGAGCTTCAATCCATATTGAAGACTACAGTCCTCGATCTTCTGCAGCAAGTGCTTCAGGTCTTTTTCAGTTTCAGAAAGCAAAGTTCTGTCATCTGCATGTTATAGGTTGTTGATGAGTCTTCCTCCAATTTTTATGCCACACTCCTCCTCATATAGACTGTTACTGTTGTTGCCTGTGACTCATAATGGCCCTATGTACAATAGATCTGATGCCTGCCCTAACCTGAACCACTCTCACTGACTCCCGCTCACCTAACTCCATTATCTCAGTTACTATGTCAATCCATCTCCGTGAGGGTATTCCTCTTCTGTGCTGTCCCTTCACCCTTCCAATCGTGATGTCCTTCTCAAAGGACTGGTCCTTTCTGGACATGCGTCCAAAGCATATAAGAGAGAGCTTCAAAGTCCTTGTTATAGAATGCTCCTGTTGTTATGTGCCATTGAGTCACTTGTGACTCATAATGACCCTATGTACAGCAGCCCTGAACCCTGCTCTATCTTGAGCCCACTTCATTGTCTCTGACATGTCTACCCCCATTAATCCAGTCATTGAATCAATCCATCTCATCCAGGGTCTTCCTCTCTTGCACTGTTCCTCCACCCTTCCAAGCCCTACACTATGTCTCTCTCCAAGGACTGGTGTCTCCTTGCAACATGCCCAAAATATGTCAGAAAGAGCTTCAAAATCTTTAACTCCAAGAAGCAACCTTGTTTCACCCTCTCCAAGATTAATTTGTTTGTTCTTCTAGCAGTCCATGGTATACTCAAAACTCTTCTCCAGCATCACAACTCAAAGTTCTCAATTCTTCTTCTGTCATCCTTAGGCATTGTCAAGCTCTCTGATGCGTAGCAAGTAATTGCAAAGACCATGGCCTGGATCAGGCACAACTTACTCTCTGGACTGACATCATTCTCCAGTATTGTAGAGAGGTCTCTGACAGCAGATTTTCCCAATGCATTCATCTTTTCTTTCCTGATTGCTGGTACGAAGGGTGTTGATTGTGGAGCTAAGCAAACTAAAGCCGTTGGCAATCTCAATCTCCCCCTCATCATGATGCTACCAAGTGGTCCAGTTGTGAGAATCTTTGTTTTCTTGATATTAAGCTTCAACCTATATTGAAGGCTGTAGTCCTTAAACATCTACAACAAATGCTTCAGGTCCTCCTCAATTTCAGCAAGCAAGGTTGTGTCATCTGCATAATGAAGGTTGTTGATAAGTCTTCCTCTGATCCTAATGCCACATTCCTCCTCATAGAACTCAGCCTCCCGCATGATCTGTTTCTCATATAGATTGAAAGGTATGAAGCTAGGATGAATCCCTGCCATACACTTTTCCTAATTTTGAACCATGCAGTGTTTTCCTTGCTCTGTTCTGATGACTACCTCTGGTCCTACTATAGGTTTTGTATAAGCACAATCAGGTGTTCTGGGATTCCTATTGTTCTCAGATTTAGCCACAGTTTGTTGTGACAAACACAGTCAAATGCCTTTGCACAATAGTCAATGAAACACAGATAGACATTCCTCTGGTACTCTCTTCTTTCAGAAAAGCGAATTTTAAGAATCCCTGTTGGATATAGTAAAGTTAGTAGAACTAGATAAAATATCAAATGCATGTAGATTCATTCATCTTTGCAAATACCAAACAGCTTTGCAATGTAGCCACACCAGTTTACAATTCTAACATGATAACTTATATCTTTACAAACTCTACTGTACTTTCATTAACACTCAATCCCTTTGTTTCCAGTGCATAACAGCCCTTGATCGGGTTTCCAAGCCTATAAATCTTAATGGGAGAAGAATGCCTACTCTTTCTTTCTCAGAGTGACTAATGGGTTCAAAAGGCCAACCTTCTGCCTAGAAGTCCACATGTAACCAGTATGTTACTAGGTAACACTCTGACTCAATGAAACATTATAATTTTGCAAATTCGGTTTGTATAGAACAATATTACATTGAAGCTTAAACTCATTTCAATGATTATAATAGAGTTCATCATTTCTTTGCCATGATTGCTGTATTCTCTTTTTTGACATCTATGTGCATGTCATATATTTTTCTGTTTTTATGTTGGCTTATGAGATTTCTGGATACTTCTGGATATTGATTTTTAAAAAATTAATTTTCATTGTTAATTGAATATTCTCCCATTCTGTGGCTTATACTTTAACTTTTTAAAGATGGTGTCTTCTGATGACAGAAATGTCTAAATTACTGTGATTTATAACGTTTGTAAATATGTGTTTAAGTATTCCAATTTTGTCCTTTTTCATAATTATATTGGCTAGTCCTCTTCATCATTCAAGATTTTTGCCTATGGCATCTTTCAGTCTTGCAACTTTAGGCTTGAATTTGTTTTTCAGTTCTCTCAGGTTGAGAAATGCCAAGAAAATTCTTTCCTTTTTATTCTCTGATTCCAGCTATTTGCACACTTTGTTATAATAATTTGCTTTGTTTTCTAGAGCTGTCCTTTGAAATCTTCTGTTCAACTCTTTTACAACAGCATCTCTTCTCGTTATTTTGGCGTCTGACACTACAATGGAATTTTTATGGTCTTTCTAACCTCATTTTGGCTTTCTCTTTCTTTTTTGACTTTTTAATGACCTTTTTATCTCTTAATGGACGATAACCTTGATGTCAGTTTGAAGACTAAGATAGGCCTGATTCAGAACACCGTCTTTTCTATTACTTGCTATGCATCTGAGAACTGAATAAGCATGACAGAAGAATAATTGATGTCTGTGAGGTGTGGTGTTGGTGAAGAGTGCTGAACACCACACCTCAAAGGCCAGTAGTTATCAGGTTAGTAATTTTAGCTCTGATATAGACAAAATCTCTATTCCAAACCTATTGGTTGTGTGCTTCAATGGACAAAGAACTATTTCAGGAAGTGGTACTCCTCCATTGTTTACCATGCATCTGAGATCTAGACAATGGCTAAGGATGACAGAATAAAAAATTATGCCTTTGAGTTGTGTTTCAGGAAAAGAGTATTGAACATGTCACGCAGTGCCAAGAGAACAAGCGGATCTGTCCTAAAGAGGGTGAAGGCAGGTTGTTCCTTAGCGGCAAGGATTTTGAAGCTCCATCTCATATACTTTGGGTATGCTGCCAGGAGGGACCAATTATTGGAGAAGGACACCATGCTTAGAAGGATAGGGTATCAGTTCAGGACAGGAAGACCCTGGATGAGACAGACTGACACAGTTACTACGGAAGTGGGTCAAGTGTGTCAGATAGTGAGGTTGGCTCATGATAGGGCAAGATTCAGAGCCATTGTTCATAGGGTTGCTATGAGCCATAGTAGACTCAATGGCACATATTGACAACAATGACGATGACGACATCAGCAATAATGGTGATGAAAGAAATTCAAGCTGCATTGGAGGCATTAGGAAAAAATAAGGACTCAGGAATTAATGAAATGCCAATTGCCATGTTCCAAAAACCTGGATAACTGGCTAGATTGATATTTTTTCCCATTTAAAAAAATGTAATCCAATAGAATGTAGAAATTATGGAACAATATCATTAATATCAGATACAAGTAAAATATTGCTGGAGATTATACACATGGCTAGAACAATACAGTGATGGAAGGACCACTAGAAATTCAGAGTGGATGTAGAAGAATGTATGGCAAGAGAGATAACCCTGCTGATGTCAGATGTATTTTGATGGAAAACACAGAATACAAAAAAGGTTGTGTGTCTGTGCTTTATTGACTAAGCAAAGGCATTTCACTGTGTGGATCATAACAAATTATGGCTGACACTGAAAAGGAATCTCAGAGCACTTAATTGTGCTCTTGTAAACCTGTACCTAGCTGTTGTCCAAACAGAGCAAAGGAATAATTACATGGTTTAAAATCAGGAAAGATATGTGTCAGAATTATATCCTTTCTTCATACATATCCAATCTGTATGCGGAAAAAATCATTTCAGAATGATTTTGAATGAAGATATTAAAATGATTCAAAGAAGAGTGTGGAGTCAAGATTGGAGAATGGCTCATCAATAGCCAGCATTATGCAGATTACACAACCTTGCTTGCTCGAAGTTAGGACAACTTAAATACTTGTAGTGGATCAAAGACTACAGCCTTCAATATGGGCTACATCTCAACAAGCAAACAAAAATCCTCACCACCAGGGCACTAGGCAACCTTATTATAGATGGCGATGAGACAGAAATTGTCCGTGATTTCATCTTACTTGGCTCAACACCCTTGGGCATCAGCAGCCAGGAAATGAAAAGACGTATTGCACTGGGAAATTTGGCTGTCATGGCTCTCTTCAAAGTGCCAAAAAGCTATGCCATCTGACTAAAAATTAAGGTGCACCTGATCTAACCCATGACCTTTTTAATTACTTGCTATATATCTGAAAGTCTAACAATGAATAAGGACCACAGAAGAAAAAATCAATTCCTTGTGGTATTGGAGAAGAAATGAATATCCCATAAACTCCTAAAGGGACAAACGAATATGTCTTGTGAAACTTTATCTTACGTATTTTGGGCATGTTGTTAAGAGAGGCCAGTCCTTGAAAATGGATACATACTTGGAAAGATGGAGTGTCAGCAAAGGAGGAGAAGACCCTCAACTAGATGAACTGACACATTGACTATATTGGTGGGATTGAGTGAGATGATGAGGATGGCACAGTAGATAGAGAAGGGTTCAGATCCATTGTTCATAGGGATGCTGTGAATTATAGTAGACTAGATAGCAGGAAGAGCATCCTCTTCCTAAACAATATGCCTCTGGAAACTCTATGAACTTTGATAAATGTCAATAGTTGTAGGGCTTCAGAATTTTTGTTCGTAGGGTTGCTATGAGTGGTGCTCGACTTGAAGGCAATCGACAATAACAGCACTTAACGGCAACAATGGATTAAATTATGCCCTCTTCCTTCAACATATGTTTGAATGGTAACTCTTATGTTTGTGGCTATAATTCTATTTGGTGACATTGTTTTGTTACATTAGTTAGATCATATCTAAAACCTAACCAATGTTCTTATTTATAACTCCCTCTGAACTATAAAAAGAGCAGATTAGACCCAGAGATACATACATGAAGGAAGCAGTTGTAATGTGAAGGTCATTTATAAGTTATCATTCGATGTTAAGTGTACAAGACTGGAATAAACTCTGTCCAGACCCTGATTTAGTTTATCACCCTTCAGAACTGCAAGAAAAGACAGTTACAGCAGCACTAGGTAACTAAGACAAGTATTATAACATTTTAAACAGGAGGGACTGGAGAGCATTATGATGAGTGAACTAACTCAGTTACACAATGATAAATATTGTATAAAACCATTATTGTAGAATGAGTATAAGGATCCAAGAGGGGTGGAAGAGGGTGGAAGCAGAGGGATAAGGATGTGCAGGAGAGCGTGGTGGGGTTAATTATGGGGTTGTACAATTTGATAGGGGGTGGTGAGGGAAATTGAAAGAATTTGTACTAGAAAACAATGTATTTGAATTTTGTAAATAAACTAATAGAACTTTAAAAAAATGTATATTTGTCTTTAAATTCCCATTCTCTCCTCTACATGCAAGGGTTCAAGCCATTTTATTGCAATTCACTCTCCTGCTGAAAATTTGTCTTTTCACCTAGATATACTGAATCAGACTACAGTTTAACAAGATTCACAGATGATCCTTAAGAAGACTTTAAAGATTTATAAGCCCTGTTGTGTATTTAAGGAAACTGGGCACAGTACATTTGTTGCATATCTCTTTAATCAACCATACACCATCGGTAAACTGTGTAAGACAGTCAACCGATTGAATCCATAGTTTAGTTAGTGTTTGATAAATTATGCACACACAAAAGAAGAGCCGAGGTCTTAGAAAACTTAGTTTTAAAAAAATGAGTCTTTATTTTTTTTCACAATTTGATTAGCTTAATTTTTTTTTACAACTTGCTTAACTTGATTTCAATACGTAATTTTTAGACTTCATTAATAACATAGGCCTTCCTTTAGAAAAAAAAACCAACAAAACAACACAACCCTGCAACTGAAGAGAAAACAAGTCCAAATTTTAAAATATTATCTTAAAATATTTTTCTGTTTAATTTTTGGAGTTTGGTAGTGAGAAAGCAATTAGTTAGTTAAGTAATTTGGTAATGTAGAAGGCCTGTGAACTTTTTAGGTCCACAAGGGGAGCCAATAGGAACTCCAGAACACTTGATAGTGCTCATGTGATACCTATAATCAGACCAGGAAGCAGTCCTCAGAAAAGAACAAGGAAACACTGCATAGTCAAAATCAGGAAAGGAGTGTATCAGGGGAGTGATCTGTCTCCATACCTTTTCAATCTATATGCAGAACACATCATTTGTGAGGCTGGGTTTTATGAGGAGGAATGTGGCATCAGGATTGCAGGAAGACTCACCAACAATCTACATTATACAGATGACACAATCTTGCTTCCTGAAACTAAGGATAACCTGAAGTGCCTGCTGCAAAAGGTCAAGAACTATAGTCTTCATTATGGATTGAAGCTCAACATCAAGAAAACAAAGATTCTCACCACTGTGATTATTGGCAGCATCATGATAGATAGAGAAGAGATTAACATTGTTAACAATTACAGCTTGCTTGGTTCCACAACACTCTTGACACCAGCAGTCAGTCAATCAAAATATAATCAAAAGATAAATTACACTGAAAAACTGTTGTCAGGGACAGACTAAGGTGCACCTGATTCAGACCATGGTCTTCATAATTACTTGCTATGAATCAGAGAGCTGGACAATGTCCAAGTATGACAGAGAAGAATTGATGTCTTTGAATTGTGGTGTTAAAGAAGATTCTTGAACATACCAGGGACCACCAAGAAGACAAATAGGTCCATCTTGGAGAGGATGAAACCAAGTTTCTCTTTGGAGGAAAGGATTTTGAAGCTCTGTCTCACATACTTTGGGCACATGGCCAGGAGGGACCGGTCTTTGGAGAAGGACATCATGCTTGGAAGGGTGGAGGGATGGTGCAGGAGAGGAAGACTCCGGATGAGATGGATTGATACAGTAACTGGGGTAAAGGGAGGTGGGTGTGTCAGAATTAGTGAGACTGGCTCAGGATAGGGCAGGCTTCAGAGCTGGTGTACATAGGGTTGCTCTGAGTTACAGGTGACTTGACACCACATAACAACAACAACAGACACACTTATTTGAATTTTAAGTGGATTACAATGAAATAGAATTAAAAATTCAGTTCCTCATTTGCTACAGTAAGATATTAGGACTTCACTGCACTCAGCAACACAAGAAGAACATTTCCATCCCCTTATAAAGTTCTATTGCATAGACCTGTTCTAGACATTTACTCCCACTCTACTACTCTTAAGAGGTAAAGAATTCTGTTGCTATGCTAACCCAAAGGCACATAGTTCAAATACACCAAACTGGTCCATGGAAGAAAGATGAGCTGTCTCTTCCCGTGCTATTTATAGCCTCTGAAAAGCCACTGGAGGGTCAGTTTTGAATTAGTTATGACTACAGAAATAAGTAGAGTCTATTCACATTGTAACATTCATATAAGAAGCTCAAGTATCATAGTGTGTTGCAAATTGTACTGTAAACTACAAGGTCAATGGTTTGAATCCATTTACTACTTGATTAGAGAAGGATGGGCTTTGGTAAAGGTTGCCAGGACACAAACATGATTGACAGCAATAGGCTTTTAACATTTATGTAGTGTTTTGTGGTTTATCAAGTGTATATTCATTCATCTAGGTTTTTTACTGAGTTATCAAAACGTTACTGATAAAAACAGTTCCCTTGAGTTAATTCTGACTGATACGGTGACATGATGGGTGTCATGGTAGAATTGTGCTTTGTGGATTTTTTTGGTGTTTTTTTTTTAAATTCTATTATTAATTTTAATGAAAGTTTACAGAGACTTTGGTTTTCCATTCATTCATTGTTGCACTTTTCTCTCTGCCTACCCCTCCCCTCCGTACAATCTTCTCTTTGAAAAGTAAAAGAAAGATTCTTTCATTGTTATACAATCCCTCCCCGCCAAGGTCCACTCCACTATGCATCCTTCATTCTGGACTGCTGTCGTGACAATAATACCTAATCATATATCCCTTTTTAACAGTTCTCTCCCTCATCTGTTTCAATGCAGTATACATAATTTATCCCATCTTTCTCAGTCTTCCCCCCCCCAATCCCGATGTCAGTCTTGTTTTACAACAGTGGCACTATGCAGTATTTGTCCTTTTGTGTCTGAGATCCATGCGGTTTTAGATGGCTTAGTTTTTCTGAAGTTGAACTATAGTCTTTTTTCCCCAGTCACTTGTGGGTGCATTCAAGCTCTTCTTTCTTTTGGTTAGCACTGAGAGCGTTAACCATTTGCACCATTCAGGGGCTTATTACTGGCCACTTATTCATTGTCTTCAAGTCAGAACTGACTTATAGCTTTCCCTCCACTAGCTTTCCTGAGTTGCAAATGGAAGGGGAGGAAATTGTCCATCTTTTTTTCTTAGGAGTCTTTGGTGGATTCAAATCAACAGAAAAGCATGATCTTTGAGTCATCAAACTATACAAACAGAGCTCCTTATATTATTGCTTATTCTTATTATTCTATTACCATCAAGTTGGCTCATAGATCCATGGATATGCAGATGACACAACCCTGCTTGCTGAAACTGAGGAGGACCTGAGGCGCCCGCTGCAGAGGGTCAAGGACTGCAGCCTCCAATATGGATTGAGGCTCAATGTCAAGAAGACAAAGATTCTCACCACTGGGCAAATTGGCAGCATCAGGATGGATGGTGAAGAGATTGAGATTGTACACAGCTTTAGTTTGCTTGGCTCCACAGTCAACAGTCTTGGCACCAGCAGCCAGGAAATTAAAAGGCGCATTGCCATGGGAAAGTCTGCTGTTAGGGACCTCTCCAAAGTGCTGAAGAGCACTGGTGTCTCTCTGGAGACTAAGGTGCATCTGATACAGGCCATGGTCTTCGCAATCACCTGCTATGCATCAGAGAGTTGGACAATGACCAAGGAGGATAGAAGGAGAATTGATGCCTTTGAGCTGTGGTGCTGGAGAAGAGTATTGAGGGTACCATGGACTGCTAGGAAAACAAACAGATTAATCCTGAAAAGGGTCAAACCAGGCGGTTCCTTGGAGGCAAGGATTCTGAGGCTCTGTCTAACATACTTTGGACATGTTGTAAGGAGAGACAGGTCCTTGGAGAGGGACATCATGCTTGGGAGGGTGGAGGGACAGTGCAGGAGGGGAAGGCCCTCTATGAGGTGGATTGATTCAGTGACTGGGATAATTGGGATGGGAGTGTCAGAGACAGTGCGATTGGCACAGGACAGAGCGGAGTTTAGGGCTGTTGTACATAGGGTCGCTATGAGTCGCAGGCGACTCGACGGCACATAACAACAACAACAACAACAATGAAGTTGGAATTATACAACCCTTGAGTGAGTTTTCACTAGCGCATTGGTGGCCTACTGGTAAGAAGCTGGGATACAATCCTGAAGGCATTAGGTTCAAATCCACTAGCTGTTGCTCAGGAGAAGGATGGGCAATCTCCTTCCACATGATTAACTGCCTCTGAAAACTTGCTGGAGGGTCAGCTATGAGTTGATTCTAAGTCGGTGTCCCACAACAACAACACTGGGTTTTCGGTGGCAGTAAAAGCATGCGAGAGATTGCCTTTCTCCCAAGGTGCAGATGCTGGGTTTGAGCAGAGCTCCTTACTCTTTAGACTACCAAAGCTCCCATATTACTGGTAGAACACCATAATTGCAAATTTCATGATGAAATTTGCTATCTATTGGTAAGTGTGATGGTTACAGTTGTATGCCAACATCACTGCCCAGAACGTAGTCATGACCTTGAAGGGATCTGTAATAATGTAACTACCTGTGTGAAAAGTTATGCTATGAACAGCCAATCAATTGAAAGAGAGATGGAAAAATAAATCAATGCATAAAATACAGAATGCGGTTGACATTATGAAATCTCAGATTAGGAAAAATAACAAAAGGCGAGGGGGCAGGGAAAGTAACTTCTTCAGAAATGTGATCTGCACCAAATACCTATATCAAATATCTGCACCTCTAACTGTATCTAGCATCTCTCATATCTCTCTCTCTCTCTATCCCCATATGTCTGTGTTCTGGCCAAGCTCTACTGCTTTTTCTCTCAATCTGCATCTTGAATGTGGTTTATCACCATCTGATCTTGTATACAGCCTGCACCTCTGTGACTCAGCGGAAGCTTCCAGTCTGATAACTTGACCTATGGACTTGAGACGTGCCAGCCTCCACAAGAGTATACACCATTCCCTTGAAATAAATCTCCACAGTGGTCCTGCAGGAGAAAGACAGGAAATCTCCATTATGCAATTTATAGCCCCACAAGGCTAGAGCGTCAGCTATGAATTGATGAAAATGAATTAGTATATAACTATCTCTCCATCTAGAAGTCTTCATTGGTTTTCCTTCTCTAGAGAACCCAATCTAAGACACTGAGTATCAAATCATTTAAAAAGATATTTTAAGACAATAAGCATTTATTATATCACTTTTTTTTAGTAAGGATAGGTGATTTTTGTTTAGGGTTCCTCATAGGTTCAAGTTATTTGCTATAGCTATAGTATTATGAGGGCTGCATGGCTGGGGCAAGATGTTAAGCATTCAGCTACTGAATAGGCTGGTGGTCAGGATGTACCTAGAGATCCCTAGGAGGATATAGTTCTACCTTATATAGTTCTATTCTAGTATATTTGGGGCTTGCCAGGGTTTAGACTCTACCAGACAGCAACTAGTATTAGTGGTCATCACCTGAAGGTTTGACTAAGCTAGACAATTTCAAACTTCTGTGGTTGTTGGTAGAAGACTTCTGTTTTTCATAAAGTACCTTTCTGGCTTCCCCTATAGCGAATGAGAGAGAGATAGAAACAGAGATAGAGAGAGAAGCAAAGCAATCTTCAAGAATGTAATTTTATAAGTGACATACCATAACTTGTGCTATATTCTACTCTCATGCCCTAATAAGGTATGGGAGACAGGGTGAGATATTCAATGAACAAAAAAAGTATGGGAACAAGCTTAAATGAAATTATGTTCACCTTGCATACCAGGTATTTTGTCCCTGTTAGGAACGATAATTTTGCAAAGAGCTGTGAAGTTTGGGGATGAGACATATTCCAGTCATATCAAGAAGCCATGCCTTGATGTGGTAAAAAAGAAAAGAAAAAGTTAAATTATGCACTATAGATTAGTGAATAAGCAAAAGTGAGCATATACTTACCTTGCTTATTGAGTAATCCAACACTGGATGGGAGAAAGCTGCACAAAGGTAAGAAAATTAGGAGGTAGGATCATTGGAATCTAGCTTGGAGCTGGTTAATCACATTGCAACTGAAGAAGCCAGGTTTTGCTAAGCTGTCACAGCCAATAAATATGAGTGGCAGAATGCTTGATTCGCAGACTTTAACTCCTTTCTTCCATTGAAGTTCTGCTCTGATTTCCTCAAATACTTTGACTTCTCTGTAAAGCAATGAAACATACTGTGAAGTTAACCTGAAAATACTATTACTAAGCTTCAAGGATCTCCAAAGCTTCATTAATAAGTGTTCTTCCACTTTTCTGCTTTTTTAGAAAAGCAAAACAAAACACTTGCAAGAGAGTAGAAAAAACAGGAGTCTGTTGTTCCAGAATAATTATCAAGTGAAAGAGAAACATACTAAGGGAGAAAGACTCAATTTTAAGGGCCTGGGTGTCACAAATAGTATAAACAGTTTGCTCTCACTTACTAAGAGGTTGTAGGTTTGAAAGTTGAATTGCAGAAAAAGGGTTAACTGATTTGCTTTTGTAAAAATCACATCCAATACTCCTATACAGCCAGACCCTTTCCGAATTCATTTTCTGAGTTTGAAGTTTTAGGACCATAGTCTCAAAGGATAACTTAATTAATTAGCTTAACATAGTTCACAAAATCCTGATCCCTAGTGAAGTGACAGGAAGCTCTAGTGGTCTAGTGGGTAAGGAGCTGCACTGTTAATCTAAAGGCAGGAAGTTCGATACACGAGCTGCTTGGAGGAAGAAAGGTGGACAATCTCCTCCTGCGTGATTTATGTTGTTGTGTGCCATCAAGTCAGAACTGTTCCACACCTAATCCTCCTATGGGTTTTCAGAAGCATAAATCACATGGAAGAAGATTGTTCATCTTTCTCCTGTGGAGCAGCTGGTGGATTTGAACAATGCTCCTTTGCATTGGTAGAACAATTCCTTAGCACTAAGTCTCTGAAAACCTACTGGAGAGTCAGTTATGAGTCTGTTTTGATCTGATGGGAAAGAGTTTCAGTTTTTGGAGTGAAGTGACTAGTGTCTGGGCTTAGAAAAGTTTAGGAGTGGCCATCTGAGTAAGTGTCCACAATGATGGCCACTTAACAACTGATCAAGAGCAAAATATGAATATGACAGCAGAGAAAGTGCTGAGGAGAAACAAGTCGACAGTAGCCACACTCATCCATGCTGAAACCAGTGGAACTGCTACATGACACCAGATTACCACCACAGATGATTCTGAGTAGGCACTAAAGAAGGTCTCAGAATGAGAGTTAAAAATGTGAAGCAGAATTAAAAAAAATAAAAAAAAAGAACAGTAGAGAACAGTGAATTGAGACTGGTGCTCTCTGAGTTGCTCTTTATATCTAGACCTGAGCCCATTCCCTAAATCACCATTTAGATAGAGGGGCACGTGTAATAAAGAATATTACCCATAAGATTGATGCTGTACTTGAAAACCATCAGTATGAGACCATAGGATAATCAGCAAAGATGAGGAAGAAGATAAGGAAAACTAGAGTATTGGAAAGGGAACAGACAACACATTCATGAGATATGCTGACACATTGTGATCAATGTAGATGATGTTTTTGAACAATTTGTGGAGATATTGTCAAATAGGAACCTAACTTTCTGTGTAAACTTTCACCAAAAGCTCAATAAAATATTGTTAAATAAATAATAAGCAAACAACAAAATTCCAAAGGAATAGTTCCGCTCCAACACACAGCATTGTCAGGAGTTGGAAAGAACTAGACGGCAGTAGATAAGCAAGTGTGTGTGTATATCCCTAAACTAAGTACCGACACACAAATCACTGCCCAATGACACATAAGTAGACCCCTAAGAGCAAACCATAAAGAAAAGCAAGTGTCCAGATAGCATGGCACGGGCAACTCTGTTAGGCACAGGCCGCCAGCCAGCATAGCTGTCTCCTCTGTCATGGTTCAATGCTGAGCAGATCATCTGAGAAGCCAGACTTTATGAAGAAGAATGTGGCATCAGGATCAGAGGAAGGACACATCAACAACCTGTATGATACAGATGATACAACTTTATTTGCTGAGTGTATTGGTTGTTATGAGCCATCAAGTGAGAACCCTAATCCTCCAGTGGGTTTTCAGAGACAGTAAATTGCATGGGAGGAGAGTGCCCATTTTTCTCTACAGAGCAGCTGGTAGATTCAAACTGTCTGCCTTTGTGTTGGCAGCACAATTCCTTATCCCTAAGTCACCTGAGCTCCCCAGTGAGTAGACTTTACAAAGTTTGTCACAGAAAATCAAGGACTGCTATCTTCAATATGGATTGCAATGCAATATCAAGAAAACATAAATCTTCACCACAGGGGCAATAGGCAACGTTATGATAGAAGGACAAAAAATTGAAGTTATCAATGATTTCATCTTACTTGGATTGACAATCAACCAACAACCTTGGTGCTAGCAGGCAAAAGTATTATTGCCCTGGGAAAATCTGCTATCAAGGACCTCACCAAAGTGGTAAAGAGCAAAAATATCAGTCTTAACACTAAGGTCCAACTTAGACAAACCATGGGCTTCTCAATTATTTGTTATGCATCAGAAAGTTGAACAATGACTAAGAATGACATAAGAAAAGTTGATGCCTTTGAGTTATGTGGTGTGGGAGGAGAGTATTGGATATCCCAGAGATTGCCAAAAGGACAACATGTCTCAGAAAAAGTACAACCAGGATGCTTCTTTGAAGCAAGGATGGTAACATTTTGCCTCATATACTTTGGACATGTTGTCAGGAGGGGCCATTCCTTGGAAAAAGACATCAAGTTTGGAAAAAGTAGAGGGTCAGTGTTAAGATAGGAAGATCATCAGCAAGATGGATTGACACAAAAACTAACAATAGGATCAAGTATATCAGAGATGATGAAAATGGCGCGAGATAGGACAGGGTTCTGATCTCTTGTCTGAGAGTCTTAATGTCTTTGAGTCACTGTGAGACTTAGTTGACTCGATGGCACATGACAACAGTAACAAGAAGCAGCAGTGGGTCTATTTTCTGTTTGTGTGTTTGTTGTTTTGTACTTGTTCTTTGCCTCTTAAACATACATTTGCATGTACATACACACAGGAAAGAAAGTATGTATGAATTATTACTTAGAAAAGGGTGGTGTAGGAGCAGACACAAACTATCTTCCTTCATAAACATAAAAAATAACAAAACTGGCTTAAAGAGCACCTATCTTCAACTGCAGCACAAGTTTTATTACTATTAATATTAATGGAGTTCTGGTGTTTTAGTTATATGGCATTTTGCTACCAATCTAAAAGTCCCCCTATTTAAAGCCATCAACAGTTTTGCAAGAGAGAGATGGGCCATCTTCTCCCATGCAGTTTACTGCCTCTGAAAACTCACTGGAGGGTCTGTTATGAATTGGTTATGAATTGACAATATAATTTTAATTAAAGGAAATTCTGTGGGGTAATCAGCAGGGAATTGCACCACTGACCTAAGGGCTACACTTCTATAGATGTACAAATCCTTCAGTAGCTTCAAGGGAGAAAGAGAGACGCCTTCCTCTCACATGATTTATAGCAGTGGAAATTTGATAGATGGTCGGCTATGTGTTCATTCCATGTTGATGGCAATGAGCATTTTTGTTTATTTAAAATAAAGGGCGAAGACTGGATAAACTGGCCCAAAGCGAACTCAACTTTTAGGCCTCATATTAGATACTGACAATTTGAGGTACAGACAAATCCAAATTTCAAATATTGTGGGTTTTCTAGCATTACACGCTCTAGCTGGCTACATAGTCCTTTGATTATTATTAGAAATCCAGATTTGGTTATCAGTCAATATAAATTTTAAGAAATTATTTCTGGGAATGCTAAGGCAAGAAAGTATGGAAAATAGTCTTCTAGAAAAGCTTTGGCAGTTGAGAGGAAAGAGCAGTAGTGATGGAGGAAAATCTTTTATGTATACAAATAAACGTTCATGCTCTTAAATTTGTGTGTTGTTATGGTAGTAAAAGGGCAATCTACAGGACTGAATCATTTTGTACCTAAACATTTCTTTCTCACTATTAAGAGAAAGTGGCAAGAATCCTTGAGTCTTATCATTAGTCTTGACCAATTCCTAAAGAGTACAAAGAGTTGAAAACAATATCTTTTTTTTTTCTTTCAAATAATTCTAAGTATCTTTTCAATGGAATTTTTTACTTGTAGAAGACCCAGCTGACAAGCTCTATGCAACATAGGCTGTCTCAAATAGATCAAATAAAGTGGAAACAAACACACAATCACCAATATAAAGAAGCCTTGAGTAAGGACCACTTTTTAGGGGTATTTGAGTCAACCATATCATCCATGTCAACCAACTCCCTTCACTAGCTTCAGGGCTTTGAGCAAGGCCTTTCTGCTTTGATACACCAGTCTGGTATATCTGGTTTGATAGACGAAATTTTCTTAAGTATCTCTGGGGTGAAAATGTAAATTCTCAGCAGGAA
Source organism: Elephantulus edwardii (assembly GCF_000299155.1). Classification (NCBI taxonomy): domain Eukaryota; kingdom Metazoa; phylum Chordata; class Mammalia; order Macroscelidea; family Macroscelididae; genus Elephantulus; species Elephantulus edwardii. The sequence continues at coordinate 26,746,320 of NW_006399768.1, read as the reverse complement.
GTCAAAATAGATGGAACTGGTTGGAAGCCCTAGTTGATTTAGGCCTCATCCTTAATCTCTGTATCTCCTGCCTCTCCTGTTGTTGTTGTTAGTTGCTGTCAAGTTGGCCCTGACTCAGGACAACATCATGCACAACAGAAATGCTTCCCAGGCCTTTCCTACACCTGTGACATCCCATGATCTAGTATTTAAAAATCTCTGGTGGATTTGGGGAAGTAGATCACCAGGCATTTCTTATTCTGGGAACTCCATAGAAACCTTTTCAACATCATAACAACAAATGAACATTGGCTGGAATCGGACTCTCTTAGGAGGGAGGAAATCTCTAGTCAACTTCTTGCAACAATTATCCGGTCAGAATTATTCCATATGCCCACGTGTAGTAGATCATTTGTTACAGAAAGGTGGTGTAAGGGAGGGTAAGAGGGAGGACAACCAAATGTCTGTCACACTGTCTCATTTCCCAAATGGGTTCCTCTTCATTTGTATGCCCACCACTTGTCTCTTGGTTTGCCATATTACGGTTGCTTGCATGTTGCTGTGATCCTGGAAGTATGCCAAGTACCAGTAGGATCCCTTATGGTGGGTACATTTAAGAGGCACTTCTAGATTTAGCCTAGTAATCTACTTAAATAACACCAAAAAACCCTCAAACTCACTCCTGTTGAATTACTTCTGACTTACAGTGATCATCCATATGATCCCAGAGGCTGTAAATATTCAAGGGAAGATACTATCCATCCCTCTCCCAAGGATCCACTGGTAGATGGGAGCGACTGACCTGTTGGTTAGGGTCATAACAAGCTACAGACTACACCACCAGATCTCTAGGCAGAAAACCTTATGCACGGATCCTAACAGAACATTGTCTTCACCCGCTTTAGATACATTATCAGAAGGAACAAATTGCTGAAGAAAAAACAACAACAACCCATCATAAAGTAAAGGTTCAACAAAGGCTCAAGAGACCGTTGGCGAGATGGATTGACACAACAGCTGCTGTGCTGGACTCTTAATGAACTTACATTTTGAGAATGATGCAAGACTGAGCCATGTCTTGTCCTGTCATTCCCAAGGTCATCTATCAGGTGTTGAAGTTAAGCTGAAGCGGCTTAAATTTTTGTGTAGGATTAGGTGTAGTCAAAATGCCAGGAAAATGGATGAACCCGAAGATAGCAGGAATATTCTAAGGCTAAACTAACCTGTCATTAGAGGTGAGAAAATGAGTGAAAGAGAGAAAAGAAAACTAGACAGAGAAAGGAACATGCATGGTTCCAGGCCGAAAAGGAAAAAGTATAAATTGAAATGCTGATCATGAAGGTCTGTGAGCTAGACCTTGTCAGAATCCATTGAGACTCACTGGTATGTATTTTTCTGCTGTTTGGACTAAATGAGTTAAAAGCTAGATGACAGTTCTAAATGGAACACAAATGTGTTTGAAAGTACATAATATCTACCTAGGAAAATATGTAGTTAAAAGATAAAGGTATGTTATAGATATATTCCTTAAAAAAAACCATATTCATCGATACTCCTAGTCTCAGGTTAAGGAACTTACTTTTATTTTTTAATTATTTTTAAATTTTATTACTTTTAATGAACATTTGCAGAGATTTTTTTCTGTATTTTATTAATTTTCATAAACATTTACAGAGATTTTGGGTTTCCATTCATTCATTGTTGCACTATTCTCTCTACCCTCCTCCCAGTTTGTTCTTGTCCAAATGCCACAGTGCTTGTCAAAGCCAGTTCTGATTAATCTCCTTTGTCAGTGTGTCCTTTGCCATTCCCTATCACTCCTCCCTGAGAGAGACTTCACCCTGAGTCATAAGGAAAAGGGGATGGCGTATTCTCTTAGCTACTTCCTGCTGAAAAGGGACGCTGTGGGTTTCAGGGTGAAGATCTTCTCTCACTACTCTAAAGGGCCCCTTTGGCAGTAGGAAACACATAGACTATTATGGAGATTGATTTTGGAATTTAGATGCACTCTTATTGATTGTGCTTGGCCGTACATGTTCATATCCTTGAAGATGTATCATGGGGGTGTTGCAACCTAGAAGACACAAATTTGACTAACAAGTTATAAGTACATGAGTCCAGAAATTATGGAAAAGTAAAAGAAAAGATTCTTTCATTGTTTTACAAACCCTCCCCCAGGTCCCCTCCACCATGTAGCCCTCGCTCTAGTCTCCTGTGATGACAGAAATACCTAGTTATATATCTCTTTTAAGCAGTTTTCTCCCTCCTCTGTTTCAGTGCAGTATACATTATTGAACCCATCTTACTCAGTCTCTTCCCAACCCCAAGGACAGTCCCATTCTACAACAGTGGCATCATGTAATATTTGTCCTTTTGTGACTGGGCTATTTCACTCAGCATAATGTTCTCCAGAGTCAACCATTTTGAATAATATTGCATGAGTTCCTTGTTTTTCAATGCAGCATAGTATTCCATTGTGCGAATATACCACAGCTTCTCTAGCTATTCGTTTGTTGATGGGCACTTAGGTTGCCTCCAACTCCTTGCTATTGTGAACAAAGCTGCAATAAACATGGGTGTGCATATATCTGCTTGGATGTCAGCTATGGTCTCTTCAGGGTATATTCCCAGTAGTGGAATTGCTGGGTCAAATGGTATCTCTATTTGCAACTTTTTGAGAAAGCGCCATACTGCTTTCCACAGGGGTTGCACCATTTTACACTCCCACCAACAGTGAATCAGGGTTCCAGTTTCTCCACAACCTCGCCAGCATTTGTTGCTTGCTGTTCCATTTACAGAGATTTTGGGTTCTCATTCATTCATTGTTGCACTGTTTTCTCTACCCTCCTCCCCAGTTCGTTCTTCTTCCCCCCCACCACCGAATGTCTGTTTTAATTGTCCAATTGCCACAGTGCTTGTCAAAGCCAGTTCTAATTAATCTCCTTTGTCAGTGTGTCCTTTGCCACTCCCTATCTCTCCTCCCTGAGAGAGACTTCACCCTGATTCATAAGGAAAAGGGGACGGCGTATTCTCTTAGCTACTTCCTGCAGAAAAGGGACGCTGTGGGTTTCAGGGTGAAGATCTTCTCTCACTACTCTAAAGGGCTCCTTTGGAACTTACTTTTAAACAGATTATTCAGTGTTGATAAGGAGCCCTGGTGGCACAATGATTAAGCATCCAGCAAGTTTAATTCTATCAGCTGCTACAAGGGGAAAAGATAATTGATTTCTGCCTATGTATTGAAACTGGAAAGGGCAAGCTAATGTGAACCCTATGCCTAGACCAGGAAGCTGCTGTTGTACAGAGCAAGAGAACATTGCATGTTTCAAAACCAAGGAAGGAGTACATCAGGGATATATCCTTTCTCTTTATTTTTTCAATCTGTATGCAGAACAGATCATTTGGGAGGGCTGGACTTTATAAAGAAGAACGCAGTATCAGGACTGGAGGGAGCTCCATCAACAACATGCACTATATAGATGACACAACTTGACTCACCAAAATTGATGAGGACTTGAAGTGTTGGTTGCAAAAATTCAAGGATTGCAGTCTTGAATATGGATTGCAGCGTAACACACACACACACACACACATACACACACACAGATTCAAAGATTCTCACCATTGGGCTAATTGGCAGGGTCATAATAGATTGAGAAGAAGAGATTGAATTTGTTAAGAATTTCATTTTGCTCAGTTCCACAATTAACACTCTTGGCACCAGCAGTCAGGAAATTAAAAGATGAGTTGTATTAAAAAGTCTGCTGTCAGGGACCAATTCCAGAGTGCTAAAGAACAACAATGTCACTCTAGAGTCTAAAGTGTGCCTGATCCAGACCATAGTCTTCACAATTGCTTGCTATTCATCTGAGAGCTGAACAATGATTAAGGATGATAGAGGAAGAAATAATGCCTTTGAACTGTAGTGCTGTAGAAGAGTAATGAGCATACCATGGACTGCTAAGAGAACAAACAGATTTGTACTGGAGAGGGTGAAACCAAGCTGCTCCTTGGAAGCAATTTTTTTTAGTTGTTTTTTAAAAATTAATTTTAATGAAAGTTTACAGAGACTTAGGGTTTCCAGTCATTCATTGCTGCACTTTTCTCCCTACTCATCCCCTACCCCCATTCAACTCTTCTCCTTGAAAAGAAAGACAAACTCTTTCATTGTTATGTATTCTCTCCCCCTCAAGTGTACTCCACTATGCAGCCTTCACTCTGGACTTCTTTAATGACAAGAATACCCATTCATATATATATCCCTTTTGAACAGTTCTCTCCCTCATCTGTTTCAATGCAATATACATCATTCCTCCCCTTTTCTGTCTTGCTTCAACCCTGATGTTAGTCCATTTTACAACTGTGGCCCTATGCAATATTTGTCTTTCTGTGACTGAGATATTTCACTCAGCATGTCCTCCAGGGTCATCCATTTTGCATAATATTTCATGAGTTCCTTATTTTTCAATGCAACGTAGTATTCCATTGTGTGAATATACCACAGCTTCTCTATCCATTCATTTGTTGATGGGCATTTGGGTTGTTTCCAATTCTTTGCTATTGTGAACAAAGCCACGATAAACTTGGGTGTGCATATATATCTGCTTGGGTGGCAGTTATGGTTTCTTTGGGGTATATTCACAGTAGTGGAATTGCTGGGTCACATGGTATTTCTTTTTTTTATTTTTTTTTTTGTCACATGGTATTTCTATTTGCAACTTTTTGAGAAAGCGCCATACAGCCTTTCACAGTGGTTGCACCATTTTACACTCCCACCAACAGTGAATAAGGGTTCCAGTTTCTCCACAACCTCGCCAGCATTTGATGTGTGCTGTTCTGCTTAATTTTGCTATTTTTACTAGAATGAGATGATATCTCATAGTTGTTGGAAGCAAGTTTTTTAAACTCTGTGTCATATACTTTAAGCAAGTTGCCAGAAGGCACCAGTTCTTGGAGAAGGACATCATGCTTGGAAGGTTAGAGGGGTCAGTGAAAGAGAGGAAGACCCCTGTTGAGACTGATTAGACACAGTGATTGTAGTAATGGAGTCATGTGTCAGTGACGGTGACAGGTGATTCAGAGCTATTGCTCATCGGGTCACTATATAAGTCATAGTCAACTTTGTGGCACATGACAATCACTACCAAGGTAGGACAACTGGCCTAGTGGTAAGGTAGAGTTCTGGTAGCCTAGTGGTAAGGAATAACACTATGAATCTAAAGGTGTGTGGTTCAAATCCTCCAGCTGCTCAATGGGTGAAATATGGTTAATCAACTTCTATGTGATTCACTGCCTCTAAAAAATCACTAGAGTGTCAGCTCTGAGTTGGTCCTGACTCAATCATACACAAAAACAACCAGGGTTAAAGAATTACAGAATAATGACATATTAAGTAGTCTTGGGTGATCTAGTGGATAAAGAATTGTGCTGCTAAACCAAAGGCATTTAGTTTGAATCCACCAGCTTCTCCAAAGGAGGATGGACACTCTCCTCTGGTGCGTTTCACAGCCTCTGAAAACCCACTGGGAGGTTTAGTTATGAGTAGGTTTTGACTCTGGGACAGTGAGATGTTTCATTGTTGTCAAGTAGTACAGTTAGTGCTCACTCACTATTAGGAAAGTCATGGAGGTGGGGGGTGTGACCTTGATCATCTCCCCTGGGGAGTTGTGATTCTAAACTAAAGGTGGCACGTCTTGGCTGGTTGCATCAGAGGCTACACAGGAGAAAGATAGGGGATCTCCTGTGTGATCAACAACCTCTGAAAACTCCCTGGAGGGTCAGCCATGAGTCAATTCTGACAGTTGTTTTGAATCTATTTTACTAGAGCTCAAAGTACACTTAAAATATTTATGAAAAGTAGTTCTAATTTGTCATATAAGGTTACTAAGGTTTAGAGGTGAAAAAGAATATGAGGTCACTAAGAATTAGGATTGAAAAAGAATTGGAATTAGACTTGAGTAGTCACTATGACAATACAACAATTGACAATATAATAATTGTAACAAAGAAAACATTTTGTTGTTATTAGTTAGCATTTGTTAAAGTACTAAAGAGCAAAGGTGTCACTTAAAAGACTAAGGTGTCGAGCCAAAGTATTTTCAATTGCTTCATATGTTTATGAAAGTTGAACAATGATAAGAAGTTGATGTTTTTGAATTGCGGTTTTAGTAAAGAATATTGAATATACCATGGATTGCCCGAATAACAAGCAAATCTGTTTTGGGAGAAGTGCAGATAAAATGCTTCTTAGAAGTAAGTCTGGTGAGATTTTTGCCTCACAAGATTTGTGAATTTTATCGGGAGAGGCTTGTCCTTGGAAAAAATATGCTTAAAAACATAAAGGGTAAGCAAAGGAGAAGACCTTCAAAAAGTTGGATTGATACAGTGACTGCAACAAAGGGATTGAGCACAGCAGAGATTGTGAGTAGGGGGCAGGGTTTTGTTCTGTTGTCCACAAGGCTCACATCAGTGGGAGGTAAGTGGATGGTACTTGAGAATAACAATAACAATTATCTTATAATCGTATATCTTATAATTTTTTTAAAAAAACCAACAAAACACCCCCCCAAAAAAAAAAAAACAAACAAACAAACCAAAAACCAAAAAACCCACAACAAAACACCCAAACAATCCTGGTATTTTCCATGACCAGTGAGGCCGATTTTTGTTTTTATTTCATTTTATAGATTCACCTGTATAGAGGAAAGTCAGATGCTCTAAATTCAGTGAATATCTAAATCCATTAGCATTCATATGGCAAACAGACAGGGAATTCTGGCGGCCTAGAGTTAAGGACCTGCACTGCCAACCCGAGGTTGGTACAGAGTTCAAATCCACCTGTGGCTTTTAGGGAGAAAATGGGCTATCTCCTCCCAAGAGATTTAGAGCTTCTGAAAATCTGTTATGTCAGCTATCAGTTCTGATAGCAAATAGTGACATGGTAAACAGATACAAAATAGATCTTCTGATCCCAAGTCAAATCCTCTTTCCGGATGATTCACTGCTTACTGTTCAAAAGGTAGTCTTGGACTCTGTTAACAACTGATCTAAAATATATCACAAGAATATATCTACCCCAAGCAATTCGGGAATGTTGATCTTATATTTGTAAGGCTGGAAATTCTTCAACCTCTCTATTCCACTGAGTAATTATTCCTAAAACAAAAATATACTATATCTTGCTTCTTATTACCATTTTAGTTTAAAATTATTAGCTACCCAGTAGGTGACTTGTAACGCTTCCAGCTGATTTGCTATATGGTATCTAGAATTTCACCAAGAGGAAAATTTTCATTGTTAAAGCACAGCTTTCGGAAGCCCTCGTTATAATGCAACAGGAAGAGAAGAGGCATATTAGCATATTCAGACCCACAGCTAACCACTACAGATTCTTATCAGATTGACTAGTTGTCGGGCCTAATGGCCCCTTTGGAGAATAAAAGCAGATCCCCCAGGATTGCTGCATTTGAATTCAAAGTGTGAAATCATTCCAAAGGGTGGGGGAGGAAGAAGGGCTGAAAAGTGTGTCACCTCTAGGAAGTGTAGGCAACAGGGGGTGTAGGCAGATGAGAAAACAGTGAGAAAGGAACCATGAGAGGGTAGGATGCAAGTCAGCATCCTATCATTTAACCCTAAAAATATCTTAAAGGAATTCGCATTTGTTTCGAATCACTATTGATTTCAATACTCAGCAAAGATGGCAAAGAACTAAACAGTCATGTTAATATTTCCATCTTTCCTTTATTAGGTTATTATTTGCAACATTATAATTGAGTTGTTTCCACTGAGAAAATTATAAGCTCACCTGAAATGCTAAGAATTAATGCCACTCATGCCCAGATTTTCCCCAATAATAGTAATAAAAGCTGTAGTAAAATATCATAAGCCCGGTTTGACATCAACACAATCTACTTATTTTTAAAAGATTTTTATTTTATACTGGTTTGCTTACAAAGTTTGTATACACAGTGTTTCACACTATTCTTCACTTACATTGTGTTTCATACAATCATTCCCATTCATTATATTTTATAAAATTAATCACTATTGGATTATGCCCACCATTATTACCCTGTCTTTTCAGGTCCTTGCTGGATCTTTCCCATTTCTTTTACCTCCCCTAGTCCCCCAAATTGTGCAACTCTGGGATCTACCCATCCTCACCCCTTGGCTCCCATCCCTTCCTCCTTTGAATGCTTTACTACATACATGTTTTCCTAGTTATTCTTCTATTTTCACAATGGTCTTATGCAATATTTATCTATTTGTCTTTAGATCAAGGTTTCTTTTTCTTTCTTAATGGATGTCTAGTTGATCCAGTAGGAAGGCCATCTTTTACACCTTTTGCAAGTCACTTGGATTCTTTGTGTGGGTCTATCCTTGTCTTGTACTTTACCATCTTGTTTACCGTAGTAGCTATGTTATTACTCATTGCCATTGAATCACTTCTGACTTGACCTTCCATTGGTTTTCTGAGACTGTTAAGTGGTAGGAGAGTAGATTGCCCTGCTTTTCTCTCCTGGAGCACCTGGTGGATTCAACTGCTATATTAGAGGGCTCAGTAGAGCTATACAGTAAGACTGACTATTGGATAAAGACCCTCTAAGATATGTTGCGATTGAGCAGAAATGACTCCATGGCAGTGAATGAGTCACTTTTGGGTAGAATAATTTATCTTATTCTCTGTTTCCAAGCTTGTTTTGGCTAACGTTTTGGCCTTCCCATGTAATTTAAAAAAGAAATCTAGCCCAAATCCCCCAAATCTTGCTGAAATTTTATTCCTTAATGATTACATACTCCAACTCATTAAATTTTTAATTTTACATAATTTTACCTAGCATATGGTTGGGGCTTAATACTTTCAATTGAGAAAATCCTTATTTGTGTATGCATTTTTTTCAGTTTTTATTTTATAATTTTTAAGTTTTGTTCTCCCCAAACTTAAGAAATAATTCAATGTAGAATGCCTTGAAATTTTAATACTTGATAGAGCCTTCTAAAAACAATATTGTTGTTATACACCATGGAGTCAGAACAACTCATATCTGAGCCTTCAGCAGGTTTTCAGAGGCAGTAAATAAAAATTGCAACTTAACAAGTAAAACTGCAAGGGAGGAAATGACCCATCTTTTCTCCCAAGGAGCAGCTGATGGGATTCCAACTTCATGCATTCATATGGGTAGTGCAGCTCACAGCTCATTACCACCAGAGCTCCCTAAAATAATAAGATCAATTTAAAATGTTTATGCAAGCATTTCCCTATAAAATTATCTTCAATGAGGAAGTGTTCTTTGATTTGTGCTTGTAATTGCAGCTAGCAGAATGTGTAAATTGAGTTCAGAAAAGTAGAGTACCATACCGGGCAGGCCAAGCGGGTTTTACTCCACATGAATCTGTCAGTTTGTTAAAATATGGTAGGGTGCTTGTTGCTGAGATGCTGGGAGCCATGCCACCAGTGTTTCTGTTGGGTCACCCCAGCAAATTTCAGAGAAACTTGCAGACTAGGAAGAAGCTGCTTATGCTCTGTTGTACATAAGATTGTCATGAGTCAAGGTTTTGTTAAAAAATGTCTCTTGCTCTTAAAATAAACAAAATCTATTTTGACCAATGTCACCAATTATTATATTAATATCCCCAATTGAGCTGTAATACCTGTTCCATCTGGCTTTCTTTTTGGTATAAAACTTGATCTATGTATGACAAGTAGAGCAAACCAAATTGGCTTACACAGTGGCATGCTGGGATACATTTATGTGTATCATTTATAGGAACTTGCAATGTGTAGTCATTTTCTAATTTAAACTAAGTGACATAAAAGGAGTGAGCCTGTGCAGTTGAAATAGGGAAGCCTGGGAAGTCTGTTGAACTGACAGACTGCCCTTTCAAGTCCATTTTCCTTTTCATTCCCTCCCGCCCTCCCCAGGAATCTGGCACCTTCTGATGCCCTCGGGTCTGCTGGGGCCTCTACTGTCTTTTCCCATAGTTCTGCTTCTCTCAGTCTCGCAGTGCCTTTCTCTCTGCTCTCTTCCAAGGGGGATAAAAAGTATCTTCAGTCTCTAGTGATAACCTTGACACAAGACTTCCCTAATTTCAACCACTGGAAAACCTTATGGAACATAATTCTACCTAACATACATATGATGCTGTGCGTTGGAATTAACTCAATGGGACCTCTTACAGTATCTGCTTGCATAATAGGATGTTCAGTAAAAGTCTGTGACTGACTGAATGTGATCTCCCTGGTAAATAAGGGGTGTTCAAGAAATATTTTTGTATACATGAACGATATGAATTGATGATGGTGTTTATTTTTATCACCTGACCCTATATTAGAGATACTGAAACTGAAATGACATGATTTATTCAAGACTAAGCTTACTTTGAGAAGCTCTGGAAGCATTAGTGTGTTGCGCCGCTAGTGAAAAGGGTCGCGACTGCAGAGAGGTTCCCATGTACTAACCTCTCAGCGGGAGAAAGACTGGCAGTCAGTCTCCTCCTACAAAAGGATTCACAGCCTGAGTAAACCGATGGAAGGTCCGTATGAGTCAGAGTCGATCACAGTTGAGTTTGGCTTTTTCGGTTTCAATGACTTGACTCATTTTTCGGTTCCAATAACTTTGTCTTGTTTTACTTTTCCTTTCAAATTGACCAACAAACTGACTGCCCTCCAGTTGATGCTCACCCACAGTTACACTCCACCAGCTTTTGAGACTGTTCAGTCACTATGAGACGATACTGTCCTTCTTTTCCTTGCAACGGTTGGTGGAAGCTGACCTTTCAGCTGAAGGACTAGCTACACTGAAGAAAAGATTTAAGTCAATGGCTATAAATGCATCAATAGACTCCTCATCCTCCGCTCTTTTGGGACCATGCAAATTTTAGTGCCGATCTCTGGGAAAGAGTGTCAATACACAGAAATGGCTCCTTGAGAATTTTACTCTGTTTAGGAGATATTTTATTTTGGCACTTTAATGGCACTAAAAACATTCTAGAGCAGCTACATTTACCTGGAGTCTGGACGCTTAATTAAAAGCGGTATGATAACGGTATGTTATAAATTAAACTTCAACAGTATTCACATTTATCTTAATCTATACAAAGAGGAACAGACGACTGATTTGTGTATTTGCCAATATCACCACGGAAGACTCATTAGAAATTGAAGAAATATTAGAAATTGCTCCTCCTTCTTTGCTCCCTCCACCCCTCTGAACCTTATATGTTTCAAAGTACGGTTTAAAAACGTAGCAGCATTCTGGAAAGGATTTGCAATTTTAAAACATGGCTCCGTGATTTTCAACACAAAGACCACAAACGGCGCTGGAGTAAAAATACTATTTAAAACATAACACATCCGGAAGTTGGAGGGCTCCAAAGTACAAGCCGTCCAGCCCAGTCCACAGAGACCGTTCACGCTTCCGCCCTGCAAAAACCCGGGCTGGCGACACGTCGCGACGAATTTCAGCTGCAGAAGAGGAAGAGCATCACCTGCAGTCCAAGGCGTGGGAAACGCTGCTGGAGGGAGCTAGCACGAAAGCAAGCAAGCCAGAGAGGTGAGTCCACGCGGGGCCTGGGGCAGCTCAGGTGCGGAGCGTGAGCAGACGCCTGCGCGGCCGAGGCCCGGAAGCGCCGCGGAGCAAAGACGGCTGTGCTGGGGGAGCCCGCGCAGCGTCCGCACCCGCAGCCGCGACTGGCGAGGTGGCGGACCCCGCCGGAGGATCCCGTCCGAGCGGCGGGGCGGGGGGCCAGGCGGGGCACTGACGTCACCTCCCCTCCCCCAGCACCTCCAAGAGGGAGGAGTGGGGACCGAGGCAGTGATCCGCCGCAGCTCCGGGCCACAACTCCTCAACTGGGCTGCTCGCTGCCTGGACGTGTCCTGACAAACTTGGCTTCTCTTTGGCCTTCTCTGTAGTCCTCGCGCGCTGTGTTTTCGCCTTCTTTTCGTATTGGAGTTTGATCCTGGACGGGAGCCTCTGGAGATGCAGCCACCTGGGTCCATGCAGCGCCGGCGAATCGCGCTCCAGTTGGGGATATGCTGAAGATCCAAGGAAGGCAAAGTTGGTACTTCATCAGCCTCGGCTCCTAAAGCATACCCAACTGCTTGGGGATTACGGAGCTGCCGAGGACTTTAAAGCAGACCATTTGAGACTCAACTGGACCGGTGAGTTTTATGTTTAGTGCTTGCTTTTTTGTATTTAAGTTTAAACGTAAATGAAATAACACGAGGCACTTGACTCTTAAGCTGGTGCGGGAAAGCGTGTGCATCTTCTAGGTTCTCTGCTAGGGAAGCTGCACATTCTCTGTACATGGCTCAAGATTGTAAGATCTGTGTTGCATAGCTTTTGGGATTCATAAAATACTTACAGAGCACTGTTCGAAAGAACTTGAGGAGCTATGCTGTTGTGCATTATTTTCAGTGTAACTTATTATAGAAACGGTGCCCAGGGAGGGCGCAACGGCAGCGCTTGATCCGCAGTGGCGCAGCGCCCTCTAGTCTGGACACGGGGCAAGGCGCGCTCCCTGCCGGGTGGCGCGCGGACTGCGAACTTGAACCTGCTCGGAGCCCCCGAGACGTGGGCGCTAGGTTGCCTCCGCTCAGCTTTTCACTCACCATATACCCCAGTCAATTATTTAACCATTTCCCACATTCCAGCTTGAGGAGCTTGGAATCACAGCGGGTGCTGGAGGAAAGTTTTTTTTCCTTTCCCCCAGAATCGTTCTTACAACCCTTGATTTCCACGAGTCTTGGAGAGAGAGAAGGCAAACTACTTAAGGAAAGCTGGAACTTGATCTAGATTCCTCTTTCATGTGAAAGTGATTCGGTGGTAGTACAAAAGACCTTTCATTTCCTTCCATTGGAAAGTCAGAAATCTGGCGCTTTACTGTTGAAGTGCAACTTCTTTCAGTCAATTAGGTTTCTCAGTTAGCCTGGAAAATTGGGATTCCTAAACAGATGTTTCTGCCCGTGTAAGCGTGATTTTGTATTTCCGAATGATAATTTTCTTCAGGGATCTTCCTGTAATACTGGGAAAAATTCCGTGGTTTATGTTATGGTTTTATCTTTTTACTTTTCATTTTCCTCTCTCTTACTCCCCCTCCCGTTCTCTGCAACAAAGGGCTTGCACTCTTGGGTGGCAGTTTTTGCTAAGAGAATTGGGAGAGGGAAGCAAACAGCCTGAGTCTAGCGATTCGTTCACGCACATTCGAAGTGGTAGGTAGGTACTTGTATAGAATTGGCCTGCAATGTCTGGATCACGTAATTATGGCAAGGTCACGTCTCTGGCGGTTGTGTTTGTTAGGCGTGTGAATTGTGTGTGTATGCTGAATATTGCCTCGGGAATGGAATATACCACACATTGTTAGTGCAGCAAATCAGCACACTCATTCTGCACACATTATTTCTCCATTGTAAGAAAAAAAAAAATCAGTTGAACACCCTTTTAAGTGGTGACTCCTTTAACTTAGAGCCAAGGTAATTATCTTTCAACATAGATTCCTTCCTCTATTTTACTCGCAGTTCCCGGTTGCAACCGTTCTCCTAGTTCCATGGAGATCAGATCTCTTTGTCCTTGTTATTTTGAGCCCCACATACTTTCCGGGCAGTGCCTATCCTAACGCCGGGCAGCGGTCGGGCTTGGCCTGAGTCTCCTCTGCGCTGAGCCCATTTAGAAGATGGGTGCACAGTTCGGGAACTGAAGCCCCCTGGCGCGGGGGAGTTCCTGGAATCTGGCGTCTGGACGCCCGGTGCTTCCCCTTGTTCCCTAGGGAACGTGTAATTTCTTGTTAGACTGCCTTCCCAGGGACCTCGGAGCAGACTTAACCGGTTGGGGAGGCGCACGAGGCTGCATAGCAGCCTTTTGTCCGATGGAGCTGAGGATTAGAAGTGTACGCCTGAGGGCTCAGCTTTGGGACCCAAACTCCAGTGGTTGGGAGCAGGGAGGTGCTGAGTTCTTTCCAGCAGTAAAAAAAAAAAAAAAAAAAGTCATGGGGAAGCGTTTTCATTCTCTGGAGATTTTAGTGGATTGAAGGAGGAAATAGATTTTAGTCTAACTGGATTCCTTTGGAAGGTTTTGCCCTTGCAATTTCGGACCCCAAAGCGAGATATTCAAATGCAGAGTTAAATTCCCTAAGGGTTCGAAAGAATGTCTCTAAAAGGTTGTGTATGAATTATTTTCTTTAGACGTTAAGGTCTTTTTTTTTTAAATCCTCCCATTCGGTTCTTTTACAGTTTTTTCATCTAATATTTGTGCTTTTCAGGCTGGGAACATTTCATCTTTGAATTCTTGGCATTGGTGTGTATGAAGATCTTAACTAACATCGGCACTAAATCTCAAACCTTTTCTTGGAGAGAGGCAGGGTTACACCAGGCGCTTGCTCGATGCCTTGGCACGGAGTTGGCTTTTGTTGAGGTTGAGGATCTTTGACCCGGGGCAGGGCTTCATCGCCCGGGACTCGCAGGCACGGAGTCCTGCCGCCGGGGAAACTAGGATCAAGTTTCCGCGCTTGGGAAACGAGCGCCGGCGCCCGGAGGCGTGGCCGCGGGCGGAGGGATACCCGTCATGCCGGCGCGTGAGGCGCCTGTGCGGAGCAGAGCGGCCTCTAGAGGGGCGCGCGGTCCGCAGTGTGGTTGCGAGCGAGCGAGCGCGCGGGTGGGGAGGGCGGGTTGCGGACACCATGCAGACCTGGAGAACCAGTGAGCCACCCGGTGGGTCCATCTCCCACTGATGGGGACGCTGAGGCGAGGAGGCGCGCGCCCCGAGAGCGCCTACGCCAGTTCGGGCTAACTTTGCTGTAAGTTGGAGTTGAGCGAAGTTCGAGCTTGCTAGAGGGCGGGCGAGGGTCGCTGGGCGCAGCTACTGGCGGCTAGGCTCTGGACGCCTTGCAGCTTGTTTCTCCAGGATTGCAGCAACGTGTTCGGTGCCGTGGGTACCTTCCACAGACTCCCTGGCTCAGGATCGCGTTCCTCCCCTTGGTTCCCGAAATCCAATCAGAAAGCCCCGCAGGACAGTCGGGTCGACTCTAGTGTCTTTCCCTCTTGGAAAGTTTAGCGTTGGCTGGGGAGGAGCTGAGGGGGCGGGAGGGGAACCTCTGGAGACGTGAAGGGAATGGTAATTACGGAGCTGAGTGCAGCGGCGGCCCCAGCTGCTCTGGGCTGTTCCTGGAGCCATTGCTGGAAATCAAAGCGCCGGCGCCGCGGTGGGCTCCGGGCAGCCGAGGGTGATGACTTCCGCTCCGCCCTGGAACTCGGAAACTTCAGAAAAGCTCCCCATCTAGCTGGTAAAACCCTTGCCCGCTAATGACTTAACTGATCCTGCTCCTGGATTAATTCGTCCAATTTATAAAATGTTCACAGTGTAGGTGAGATGAAAGGAGGAGGCGAGATCCTTTGGATTTTTTGCGCGCTGGAGCAAAGCAACCCTGATGGTTTAACTATAACAGATTGAATGTGGGTTGTATATGCGTGCGAGTGCAAAATTGCTAGGCTAAACATTTTACAAAACATACACAGTTTTTCTTAAAGGGAGTGTCAGTTTGTCTTCTGTGGAAGAGGAAACTTGTAAAATAATTTTTAAAAGAACAGATCGTGGTTGTCTAGTGCTATTATTATTCAGAGCGCTTCCTACTGGGCTAACTTTATGTTGTCTTTTAATTGAGTTCGGCCTTGGGGTTTGGTTGTTTTTTTTTTTCAAACCCCCCGCCCCCAGTGATGTAAATTGCTGTTGGCTGTTTTCAGGACTTTGAAAACAAGGACGCAATTGTGTGCATTAGGAAAGTAAATTCATAAATATTTTCCATGTCATTAACTTTTTTTTGGGAGATATGGCTGAACTGTAGTTACATTAAGTAGCATTTGTTAAGCAGCTCTCTGGCTCTTGACTTAAAAGATTTTTTAAAATAAAAATGAAGAGTGACTTTCTTTTAACCTTTTTAGGAGTAGTTTTCAATACAATCGTATGTGAAAAACACTGGTTTTTCATACATTAATAAACATAGCATAGCACTAATTACTATTGATTAGCTTGATGACAACTACAGATTTAAAACGCAAGTTTGATTTTTGTTCCTTTTTTACAAATCCGATTTATTCATATTAGAAATACGTTTAGTAATATTGCTCCCCCCCAATAGAGTTTTGCTGTTTGTTTTTCCTGGAGTTTTGATTGGTTGTTTAACACATCCAGTTGTTAAAGGTACTCATTAAAATGTGCTTCTAATATTTAACATTGGTGTTTTAGGGAAAAAAGCTCTTAATTACACAGTTAGAGTTATCTTTTTCTTTGTTCTAGATATTCGTATTAAGATGTAAAGATATCTAAAACAGAATAATGGATTTTTCTTTTAAACAGTTGATACTACTAAGTAGTACCACGTACTACTGTATTTAATAAGCTCAGTGTAATGTTTGATTTGAATAAAGTTTGCATTTTAGTTTACTCATTTCTTGAAAATTATGCACACTTAAAAGAGCCAAATTAGAGGGCATCATAGAGTCAATCAGGCCACTTAATTTGTATTTTTCAGTTGCTTAAAGGACCTCTGTTGAGCTTTTTTTTTTAGTGTATCATTTAAACCCATGTATTATAGAGATGATAAAAAAAATCTTTTAAAAAATGATCTACGAAGTAATAGCTTTCTTGTGTCCCTCATTCTCTACCTTTTTAGCATATGTCTTTCATAATAAAGTACTCCTGGAGAGGTGCTTAAAAAAAAGTAATTTTTTTTGAATGATAGAGGGTGAGAGGAATTTTTGAGATTATCTCTTATCTCCCTTATCCGGTCTACCACAACTGCTTTACACCTTCCTTAGGCTGATTTCACATAGGATCAATAAATTGAATCAAATTAGTGCACTATTGTGTTAAATGCTTTCTCAGTGGCCCAGTTTGTGGCCTAAAGGGGTTGGCTTTACTAGCAGAGAGCCACAAGGATGTGTGTGATATTAAATCATTATGAGCAGGAATTTGCAGGCGGATAAGCAAACTTCAACTAAATTATATAGCATATTAAGCCAAACCAACTTTTTGGCTTCATGTGATTGTATACAGGTTTCAGTACATCTTTAGGCAGTATAGAGAAGTTCAGAGTGATAGGAATCAGAACATTACCATTTTCTCTTATAACAGAGAAGGGACCTTGTTCTTGCAAAAAAAATAATGTTTAATCAAATGAAGAATTTCAAGTGTTTTTAAAAAATTAATGTACTTTCCTGTTCAGGCCTCAGTTTGAAATACATTGCCCAACTTACTGCTTCAGTTGTAAGGATTCATTATCTATGAGGAGATAAGTCTATAAAGTAATAAAATGTTTTCTATACACCACTGAAGAAAATTATTTAGCTCTTCACAAAATAATCAAACATAGAGCTTCCTGATAAGCTTTACAAGGCAGTCTGTGATCTGGCATCCCTTATAGCCAATTTGGAAGCATTTCAAGGTGGGTGGTGACCTCTTTCTGGGCTGCTGGAAATTAGAGCCATCTCCCAGGCAGTCATCTGCAAATTGTTCCTGGCCTGTTTGTTGCGGCTGGATTTTGTTTAAATTTGTGAATGATGGATGTATTACTTTTCCATGTTACCCTGCCCTACTTCCCCATTCTGATGACTTCAGCCCTACTTTGCATTTTCCACCTTAATCCTTTATCCATTCACCAGTTCAGTAACCCTGTTTGTCTCTGTGCCAAGTATTAGACCAGATGAATTGTTGAACAAATCATGTTTGCTAACTTGAAGGAGTTATAGTCCAGTAGGGGAGAGAGGACCAGAGTCCCCTGTGTAAGAGTTATCAGTCAGGGTCAAGGCTGTCCATCATAGTACATCAGCCAGCTGAGTGATGAAAAATAGGTGGATTTTAGGACATGGTGAGCCAGAAGGCATAGGAAATAACATGCAAAACAAGTTTTGGAAACCACAGTAGTGGTTTGATTGTAATGTGCTGAATTGTGAGGAGAGACTGAAGATCTGTCTATGGATTGTGTTTCTTTAGGAAAATGGTTGATTGGCATCTTGTCAGTGCTTCTTTAATCTTATTTTATGACTTGTCTTTTTTGTATAGATTGTTCCTGGAAACCTTATGGCTATGAATTTAGTTAGACTGCTAAGTGCTGTCAAGTCAGTTCTGATTCATAGAGATCCTGTAGGACAGAGAAGAATTGCCCTATAGGGTTTCTAAGGCTGTAAATCTTAACAGGAGATAGATTTGAACTGGTGACCTTTTGATTAGTCTGACACTTAATCTACTGAACCACTTTTATCAAGATAGGGAAGATCATTTTTCTGGAGAGAGGGAAAGAAAAACATATTGAAGAGAAAGACAAGTGAAAAAAAAAACATTGAAGAGAAAGACAAGTGATGTACAAGAAACAAAAATCTAAGCTGTATGTGATGAAGGACTGGAAGGCATAAAATAACACTTTGTATTATTACTCAGAAGAGCAGGAGGGATGATGCATTAGTGTAACTCCTCAGACACCAGGTAGTGTCTTTGGCTCAGTGAAGCTTGGGTGCTGTCTTTGTTGCACGTTTGTGGGAATGAATAACTGTTTGGTTGGAGATAGGAAGTACTATTATGAGAGGAGATTGAGGAAGTAAGCAGAAATCAGATTATTAAAGGTATTGAGTGGATTCTTTAAGAAAACTAATCAGGAGGCTAAAGGAAAATGTGGAATATTTTCAAATAGTGAACAATATCATGAAGAAGTTTCAATAAAATCAATTTAATTGCAGTGATTTGCTGAATTAGGAAGAGGGCAGAAAGCAAGAAAACAAAGATTATTGAAATTTGTGCGAACAAATAAAAGCACTATATGGTGGCTGTAGGAGAAGTGAGGGAATAATTTTTTTAGTGTGGAGCTTAGGTGGTGGAGATGATAAGTGTCCTTTAGTCCACTATGACTGATAGTGACCCTGTACACAATAGCTTTCAACCCTGCTCTGTCCTGAGCCAATTGCATTGTCTCTGACTCACCATCCCTTGTTATCCAGTTATTGAGTCTTTCTGTCTCATCCAAGGTCTTCCTGTCCTGCGCTGTCTCTCCACCTTTCCAAGCATGATGTCCTTCTCCAAGGACTGATCTCCTCCTGGTCTAAGAGTCTTTGCCTCCAAGGAGCAGCATCCTCTCCAGGACAGGCCTGTTAGTTTTCTTCACAGTCCATGCTGTGCTTAAGACTCTTCTTTAGCACCACAACTCTTTGTCATCCTTAGTTATTGTCCAGTTCTCTGATGCATAGCAAGTACTTGTGAAGACTGTGGTCTGGATCAGGTGCACTTTAGTCTCTAGACTGACATCCTTGCTCTTCAGCATTCTGGAGAGGTCCCTGATAGCAGATTTTCCTAATGCAATTTGTCTTTTGATTTCCTGCCTACTGGTGCCACGAGTGTTGACAGTGGCAACAAGCAAGAAATTATTGACAATATCAGTCTCTTATCCATTTATCATGCTGCCAACTGGTGCAGTGGTGAGAATCTTTGTTTTCTTGTTGTTGAGCTTCAATACATATTGTCAGCTTCAGTCCTTGCAGCAGCAAATGCTTTAGGCCCTCCTTAGTTTCATCGAATACGATTGTGACAGCTGTATAACACAGGTTGTTGATGTGTCTTCTCTCCCATCTTTATGCCACATTCCTCTTTATAAAATCCAGCCTCTCAATTGATCAGTTCTGCATATAGATTGAAAAGGTATGGAGACAAAACACATCCCTGGCGTACTCCTTTTCTAATTTTGAGCCATGCAGTGTTTCCTTGCTCTGTTCTGATTACGACTGCTTCCTGGTCCAAGTATAGGTTTCACATGAGCACTATCAGGTGTTATGGGATTCCCATTCTTCTCACGGTTAGACACAGTTTGTTGTGATCCATGCAGTCACTGACTGACACAGTGTTTTATGAAATAACTTGTGTAGGGATTGTTAACAGCTTTAGGTTGTTTGGCTCCACAGTCAACACTCTTTGTACCAGCAGCCAGGAAATTAAGAGATGAATTGCATTGGGAAAGTCAGCTGTCAGGGACCTCTCCAAAGTACTGAAGAGCAACAGTGTCAGTCTGGAGACTAACGTGCACCTGATACAGGCCATAGTCTTTACAATTGCTTGCTATATGTCAGAGAACTGGACAGTGACTAAGGATGATAGAGAGAAAATGGATGCCTTTGAGCTGTGGTACAGGAGAAGAGTATTGAATATACCATGGACTGTCAGGAGAACAAACAGGGTTTTCCTAGAGAGGGTGAAACCAGCCTGTTCCTTGGAGGCAAGGATTCTGAGGCTTCTTTTGATACTCTTTGGACATGTTGCAAGGAGGGACCGGTCCTTGGAGAGGAACATGATTCTTGGAAGGGTTGAGGGATGGAGAAAGAGGGAGACCAGTGATGAGGTGGATTGATACAGTGACTGGGGTAATAAGGATAGGTGTTTGGAGACAGTAACGTTGGCAGAGGATAGAGCAGGTTTCAGGGCTGTTGTACATAGGGCCACTATGAGTCGCAGGTGACTTGATGGCACATAACAATAGCATGTTCAGGAGGCAGTGATGGTGAAGAAGGAACCAGTGTGAATTCATGCTGCTCTGAAGGAATTGACAAAGAACAAGACCCCAGGAATTGATGGATTGCCAATCAACATACTTCAACAAACAGATGCAGCCCGGGAAGTGCTTACTAGGTTGTAACCAGAAATGTCGAGAACATCCACCTGACCAGCAGACTGGGAGAGATCCATATTACAATTCCAAAAAATGGTGATCCAACAGAATGTGCACATTTTTGAATGATGTCACTGATATCACTTGCAAGCAAAATTCTGCTGAAGATTATCGAAAAGTGACTAGAACATTGAACTAGACCATTGACAGAGAACTACCAGAAATACTAGCTGGGTTTAGAATAGGCTACGGCAGTAGGGACATCATTGCCAGTGTCATTTGGATCTTGGCCAGAATCAGAAAGGAATCTGTGTTTCATTGACTGTACAAAGGCCTTTGACTTTATGGAGCCTAGGTAAGTAGGTAAAGCAAAATACGGAAACTATACAGTTTAGAATGATTGTGTGCTTGAGGGAAAGAACAAGAGACACACACATGCAGTGTGTGAGAGAGAGAATGAGTCTATAGGGGGAGGGTAGATCATTTAAAATGAACCCAAATTCTTGGGGAGCTCTGGTGGCCTAGTGGCAAGGAGCTGCAACTACAATCCCAGAGGAACACGGTTCGAATCCACCAGACGCTCTGCCGGAGAGGGAGGCGCAATATCCTCCTGTACCAGTCAGATCTGATTTGACGGTACACGTACACAAAATTAAAAAAAAAAAAAAAAGAACCCAAATTCTTAAGTAATTTCCTTGAATTCACACCATTGATTGTTGATGTTAGACCTGAATCTCAAGTTTCATGTTTCCCTGCTAGCTTGTAACCTTCTCCCCTTTTAAAAATTTCATACGTGACAAATGTGGGTAATGGTGAAACTCTTGACTGAAAGAGAGCACATTCGAGTAGCAGATCTTTTGCACTGGAGAGTAAGTGAATGACTGTAACATAGGTAGGTGTGTTTGGCAGAGGTTCGTTCATAAGGAAGCAAAGGTAAATGAGGTGTATGAGGTTAATAGCACATTCATATACAGAAAGAGATGAAGGCAAAAGTTTGTCATGGCAAACCTTAAGATGAGAGAGTCTATAGAGTACAAGAAAGAGGACTCTATGTAGAATCAATACGAGGACCAGAAAGTTTTAGTACCACTCATTCTTTAACTTGTTCCTGGATTATGGATTGCCTTTTTAATTTTAATGGAACTACACAATATGTATACATGTCTATGGATTATGGCTTGCCAAAAAAGGCAAGTCAGACAATATACACCACTCAAGAGTATTGGAAAGGAGGGGTTATTGTGCCAAATGTGACATTATCTCAAGGGGGAGAATGTTGTTCGATGCGTTCAAGTCAAGTGTGACTCATAGCGACACTTTTGAATGATGGATCTGAGCCTTATTCTGTCTTGTGAGATGGTTCTCATCATCTCAGACACAATTAAGCTCTTTGCTGCAGTCATTGTGTCAGTCTGTCTCTTTGAGGGTCTTCCTTTCTTTCACTGACTTCTATCTTTCCAAGCATGGTGCCTTTTCTTTCTTTTTTTTTTGGTCGTTACACGCATCTTGACATGGTGCCTTTTCTAAGGAATGGCTCCTACTAACAGAGGTGCCAGACTATGTGAGACGAAGTATCACCAGTAATGAGAAAACATTGCTTGTTTTGATGTTAGTGTGTGTTAGTATATGAAGCCCCACAGATTCTCTGTCAGGGTGTTAGGGTGAGGTCACGTAGGGTGCCTGATGTTAGAAATAATGACCTTAGAGCCAAGAAAGTTCTAAGAATGTCAAAATGGTCCTGAGAAGCTACCTTGTTTTTGAGACCATTGCCATTTCAGGAGGAGAGAATAGTGTTGATTTGAGGAAAATGCAGATTTGAATGAAGTTTTAAGCAGGGAAGAACTAGTGTGTATTTATAGATTTAGCAATAGGTCACATTAATAAAGGGCTTGTTACAAACTGTGTAACTGAAACTCTTAAGATAACAATGTCTTAAAAATACAAAGGGGTGAGGATGTACAGGGGAGTAATCATAGGGTCACACAATTTGATGCATAGAGAGAAGAGTGGGTGAATGAAATGGGAAAGATGGGGTGTGAAAAACAATGTATATGGACTCTGTAATTAAACCAGTATAAAAGAAATAAAAAAAAGGGTCTTGTTGAAGATATTTGGATGTGAGAGATAATTTAGAGAAAAACTGCATTAAGAGGCAGAATTAATGTCATTAGGGGTTTCTCTGTAGCTAGAATGGGCCCTTTAGAGAGTGGGTGAGACAAGCATTTAAAGGAGAGGAGGGAAGATGAGGCACCTTTAGATGATTACTTCTGTTTTATCTCTCTGCACGGGATATTTACATTATTGGTCTATTAATTAGTGAAATGCCTGAATGTGTGACAAATACAAAGTGATGAGGGTAGTTTGACCTGCAATAAAAACTTGTTAATATGGGAGTGGAGGAAGTGGCCAGTGTTAATTATTGGCTGCCCTGACAAAATGCTTGTTTTTGTTTGCAGATAAAAGTCCATTAAATGGGATAATCTTAACTCACAGGGTAAATGGACAGAGTTTTTTCTTGAGTTGGAATGAAGAGAAAGTGATTGGACAATGAGTAATAGACAGTGGTATAATACATAATATCACATTTCTTGAGTGTGGAGAGAGAATAGATAATAAGTAGGTCAGGCTTGCCTATCTTGGCCAGAAATGTACAAACAGCCATTTAGTTACCTGTACACAGTAGCACAGAACAACTGGAAACATGCCTGTTTATAATAGTAACTGACATGCTTTGTAGGTCCTTGTAGCAAGTTGATTAGTTGATTTAATATGAGATTTATTTAAAAATAAGAAAGTCTTTTAAGTATCACATTGTTAAGCTTGAGAGAACTTTTAACAATTTTTTTTTAATCCTTTAAACAATGTAAATGGAGAAGCTTTTAAGTATTGAAAGAGTTTTAATGTATTAGGGAAGAGACTTTGTAGTTCTGTAATGTATCTGGTTTGAAGACTGTTTTATGGTTCAAGTTGGAATTGGCTCTTGATCACTTGCACACGGCATTTAAGTTATTGCTAGGATAATAAGGCTCATTGCAGCTCCATTTAAATATCTTGTTGTTAGGTGCTATTGTTAAGTTTCTTGGAGTTGAGTGTGACCCATAGCGACCCTGTGAACAAACAGATCTGTCCTGTCCTGTGCCATCCTCACACCTCCTGACACACCTAGCCCATTGCAGCAGTCACTATGTCAGTCTACCTGGTCAGGGTTCATTCTCTCCTCCACTGACCTGCTACCCAGCAACATGTCCCTCTCTAAGGAATAACTAGCGCCTCCTAACAATATGATGCCCGAAGTATATGAGGAAGAGTATGTGTTGTTGAGTGAACTCAGCAACGAGTCTGAACCCTGTGCTGTCCTGCGCCGTCTTCTCCATCCCTGCTGTATTAGAACCCATTAGTACATTCACTATGTCAGTATCTTTTCGAGGGTCTTCTTCTTTTGCTGACCCTCATCCTTTTCTAAGTGTGATGACCTTTTCCAGGGACAGGTCCCTTCTAACAGCCTTCCCAAAATATGTGAGATGAGGCTTCGCTATCTTTGCCTCCAAGGAACATACTGGCTGCACTTTTTCCAAGATGTACCTGCTGTTCTTTTGGCAGTCCATGGGATGGATATTAAGTACTCTTTTTAAACACCAGAGCTCAAAGACATTAATTCTTGTGTCATTCTTACTCATTGTGCAGCTGTCATATGCGTAATCAATGTTTGACAAGATCATGGCCTCAATCAGGTGTACCTTAATCTTCAGATTGACAACATTGCTTTCAGTATTCTAGTATCATAGACATAGTTAACAGAAGTAATTAAATAATATATCCCAAACGCAGGACGGTTTAATCTGAAAATTTCTGTTCTCTCATTTCCCTTTTAAATTGTGTCAGAATAACTTAAAATGATCCAACATCAAGAAGATAAACAAAAGATTTTAATTGTTACAGTATAAGAATGAAGCTCTTAGCCCAGCAACAATAGCAAAGCTCATCAGGGCAGCAAACAATAAATCCTGGTGGGGTTGTGGAGAAATTGGAACTCTTATCCACTCCTGGTAGGAATATAAAATGGTACAACTACTAGAGAACGGGCCTGGCACTTTCTTACAAAGTTGAAAATAGAAATATCATTTGACCCAGCAATTCACTACCAACTATATCACAAAGAAACCAGAGCTGCCACCCAAACAGATATATGCATACCTGTGTTTGTTGCTGTGTTGTCCACAATAGCAGAGATGGAAGCATCCCAAGTGCCCATCAATAAATGAATGGATAGAAAAATTATGGTCTATTCACTCAAGGGAATACTATGCAGCATTGAAAAATAAGAAGCTAATAAAATATAACACAATATGGGTGACACACAAGGACATTATACTGAGTGAAGTATCTCAGTCTCAAAAAGGCAAATTCTATGTAAGGCACTGTTCTAAAAGAGGACTTACATGAGGGTTAGGGAAAACTGAGAGAGGATAAATAATAAACACTGCATTGGAACAGATGAAGGAAAGAACTGTTTAATTTATTTAGAAAAATGCAACTCTCTGCCTTCCATTGCAGATGTTTCCTAGAAGCTATAGATTGATTATAATTAACTAAAAGATTTTCTTAATAAGATTGAGTAAATTATATGAGAGTACTGTGATAGGATTTTAAGAATCATGAAAATATTTCATGTACAAAAGATTTAAAGCTGATTATTTACATTTTTATAATTTGAGTATATATCTTGGGAAATGTAGTTAGCAACTTCCTTATTTAAAAAAAATCCTCTCGAGATTATAATGCTATACAGCCATACATTAAATGCTACATTTCAGTAACTTAAATTATTTTGTTTTTACCAATGTTGGCACAGTAGAGCATTTGGAGGAGAGAGAGAAGAGAAAAGACAAAGTTCTTAGCTTTACTGTTTTTGAGTATTTTTATCATAATAATGTGGAATATTATTAGGTGCCATCAAGTTGACTAATGATTGACAGCAACCCTGCAAACAGCAAATCTGAATCTTTCCTTATCCTGCACTCTTCACACAATCTCTACCATGCTTGCAGTCATTTTGTTGAGGGTCTTTATCTTTTTGTTTTTTACTTTCCCCTGCATGATACCATTTTGTTTTTTAAGGACTGGTGTCTCCTGACAATATGCTATGCTCACTGGAAAGGGTTAAACCGAGCGGCTGCTTTGAGGCAAGGATTCTGAGGCTTCCTCTGACTTACTTTGGTCATTTGTAAGGAGAGACCGGTCCTTGGAGAGGGACCATCATGCTTGGGAGGTTGGAGGGCAGGCTCAGGAAGGGAAGGTCCTCTAGGAGGTAGATAGATTGAGTGACTGGGGTAATCAGGATGGGAGTGTCAGAGACAGTGAGATTGGCACAGGACAGAGCAGAGTTTAGGACTTTTGTACATAGGGTCCCTATGAGTCACAAGCAACTCGATGGCATATAACAACAACAACAATGTGAGACAAAGTTTCATGATCTTTGTAACCAAGGAGCACCGTGGTTGCACTTTGTCCAAGACAGAGGATGTGGAATAGAATGGGAAGCTTTTCCTGGGAAAGGAACATGATATTTGGAAAGATGGAGGATTAGCAGCTTGGCTTACTGACAACAACAGAGAGAGCTAGAGTAATGTGTATAAGAATTCCTAGAATAATAAATATAAAATAATAAACAGATTCTGTGCAATACCTAATGTCCTATCTCTGAAGCATATGAAAGACTTTCAAATCTTAGGCTTTAAATTAAAATACTTGAATTTATGCAGGCATGTTCTTAATACAGGGTCTGCCTCTGTTTTGTGAAGAAAGTGTACACACAATAATTGACTGGTGTATTTTGTATGAAAATATCTTTCATGAAGAAATATGAAGCTATTAATATCTGATTTCTGCTGGAAAATTATATTTCTCCCTTATTTAAGTGTTTTAGAAATCTATACTAAACCTGTTTAAGCTTTGGACTTGAGGGTCTTCCTTTAAGGCTGAATTAAATAAACAACCATTCATCCCTCTCCCCACTGAAATGCGTAAGAGAAATTCTGATTTCACATGCATTCAAAGAGTGTGATCATTTTCTAAATATCAGTATAGCCTTTGGCTAACTTTGGAGTTTAATTTTCATAAACATGAACTCTAGATAATGACATACATTTTAGGTAAAATTAGTATCTTTTCTCTCCCCTCTCTTCAGTTTTACTATTTGTTTCACATAAGCTAACAGCTCTATTTTTTTAAAAAAAACCAGGTCTACTTTTAATCAAGTCATTTTATAGTGTACTGTAAGATTTTTATCATCTCCTAAAAAATTCATTTTCTTTATGATAAAAAGAATTTCATTTAACAGTTAATTCTCGTTAAGGTGGCATTTTATAGCTGATACCAGGATACGTCTAGTTTTCAATGAAGTTTGCAGAGCTTGGAAAGGTCCTGATTATGAACGTGATCTCAAAAGTATTCTCGCTATCATGGGTCCTTGAGAACTATGGTGGGAGGGTGTATGGTGAAAGGTGTGTGGGAATCCAGCTGTGGGGGATAACAGGGTAGTGGGAAGCTGTGATCAGACTGACTGGGAATATTGAGGAGAGAGCAGCTACTTTGCTGGTCTTGTTCTCCCGCTATGGGGCATGCACAGACGTATCCAGGCCCTCAGCAGTGCTGAGAGAAGCATAGACTAGCTAGATTTAAGAGTCGTTCATAAGTTCTAATGTTGGACTTAAAATATTCAATTAAATTTACTTCTATCATCCCACCCCCATTTCTTGATCCTTCTACTTCAGTGGCTCTTCTGTCTCTTTTGCTATTCTTCCTCTTTAGGTCTTTAAATCCTGGAGTGTGGTTCTACTTCTCTGCACACTCTATTGGAAACCTCATTCAACTTTGTGATTTTAAGTACAGTCTTCTAGATTGTGGTTGCAGTTATTTTATTGTGTACCATTGAGTTGCAACCAACCCATTGCTGACCTTTCAGTGGGTTTTCAGAGACATCAAAGCGCTTGGGAGAAGATTGCCCATCTTTCTCCTGCAGAGTGGCTGGTGGATTTGAACCAGTTGCCTTATATTGTGATAAATCTCAAGTTTATGCCTGCACTTTAAGCACTCCCCTGTAGTTGACATGTGCCACTAGAAATCTCCAATTTAATGTATTAAAAACTGAGGTTAAGACTGCAACTAGAAACAGTTATTTAGTTAGTCTTCCTTTGTGCATGACATTTTCATTGTGGTTGCTCAGGCCACAGTACTTGAAGTCAGTGATACTTACCTTCCTTTCTTCCCCCTTCAGTTCACTAGCAAATCCTGAGAGGTGGATCCAGATTTTCTTCCGCTCCCATCATGACCAAGTGATTGAAAGCATCATGGTCTCAAGTGCAACAATGAATGAATGAAAATCCTAAATCTTTGTAAATGTTCATTAAAATGAATAAAATAAAATAAAAAAAAAAGAAAGCATCATCTTACTGTTGTGGTACCCTTCTACATGGTCTTCCCTGCAAGCATCCTACATTCTAGTGTGATCATGTCATGCTGCTGCAAAAAGACTCTATAGTCATTTCTCATTTCACTTGTAAAATCCTAAAATTTAAAAACATCTTTTTATCTATGAGCCCATGCTGGTATTAAATGACTTAACTAGATAAGTAGGAGTGTATATACAAATCTCTCATATATAGTAATTGCAAATAATGTTTGTAGGTCTCTTCAGTGAGAGAAGGACCGTAATTACCTACAACTGAAATTTGACTTCCTTCTGAAAAGTGCAGTATGTGAAAGGGAAGTGGATACTGACTTGACAATGAAGAAACTTAACAGTTTCAGCCAGGTGATCTCACCTCGTGTCAGCAGTGATCTTATGTATGATGTTAAGAAGTGATGGAAATGGCAGTTTACATACCGTGTCTTAGTCTTCTTCAAAACACAAGGTCTAACTGTGTGTAAAATAGAGAAACCCAAATTGAAGAGTGTTTTACAAACTACGCTACTGTTACTGTTGGTCGTTATGTGCCATCTACTTGCCTGTGACTCATAGTGACCCTGTGTACAATAGCTCTGAACTCTGCCCTATCCTGAGCCAGTCTCACTGATTTTGACCCCCCTACCCACTTAGCCCAGTAACTCTGTCAGTCCATCTCATCCAGAGTTTTCCTCTCCTGCACTGTCCCTCCACCCTTCCAAGCATATGTCTTTCTACAAGGACTGCCACTTTTCGTAACGTGCCCAAAGTATGTGAGACAGAGATTCAGAAATCTTGCCTCCAAGGAAAAACTTGGTTTAATCCTTTCCAGGACAGACCTTTTAGTTCTCTTGACAGTCCGTGTTTAATACTCCTCTCTAGCACCTTGACTAAAATGCATTGATTCTTCTGTCATCTGTAGCCATTGTCCAGTTCTCTGATGCATAGCAAGTAATTGTGAAGACCATGGCCTGGATCAGGTGCACCTTAGTCCCCATACTAACATCATTACTTTTGCACTCTGGAGAGGTCCCTGTCAGCAGACATTCCTAATGCAATTAATCTTTTTATTTCCTGACTGCTGAGTATTTATTGTGGCTGAGCAAGCTGAAACTAGTAACAACCTCAATCACTTCTCCATCTGTCATGGTGCTGCCAATTGGCCCAGTGGTGAGAATCTTTGTCTCCTTGATGTTGAGCTTCAATCTATATTGAAGATTACTTGCCTTGATCTTCTGTAGCAAACACTTCAGGTCCTCCTCAGTTTCTGCATGCAAGATTGTGTCATCTTTGTATCACAAGTTGTTGAATATTCCTTCAAGCCTAATGCCACATTCCTCTTCATAGACTTTAGCCTCTTGAATGATCTATAGATTGCATATAGATTGAAAAGTTATGGAGACTGGATGCTTCCCTGACACACTTTTCCCCCAAATTTGAACCGTGCAGTGTTTCCTTGCTCTGTTCTGAGGATTGCTTCCTGGTCAAGTACAGGTTTTGGTTGAGTCAAGCGTTTTGGTATTCCCATTCTTCTCAGTGTTAGCCTCACACAGTCATATGCCTTTGCATAGTCTATGAACCACAGATACACATTCCTCTGGTACTCTTTTGTTTTTGGTCAAAATCCTTCTTACATTACGATAATCACTTTAGTGCCATGACCTCTTCTAAACCCAGCTTGTATTTCTGGTAGTTCTCTGTTGATGTACTTAATGTACCAGTTGTTTTGGGATAATCTTCAACAAGATTTTGCTTGCGTGTAATATTAGTGATATTGTTGGATAATTTCCACATTCTTTCAGGTCACCTTTTTTTTGGAATGTGCATAAATACGCATCTCTTCCATTCTGTTGGCCAAATAGTTGTCTTCCAGATTTCTTGGCACAACCTGGTGAGCACGTCTAGGGCAGCATCTGTTGAAATATGTCAGTTGGTATTCCATCCATTCCTGTGGCCTTGTTTTTGTTAATTTTTTTTTTTTTGTAAACAACCAACATAAATAAGATCACCTTAGTTTTTCCAGGTAAATTATCTGAGCATATTTAAGTATTAGCATGTAAAGTGCTATCTTGGTGAGCTCTGATGGCCTAGTGGCAAGAAGCTGCACTGCAATCCCAGAGATGTGCAGTTTGAATCCACTGGATCCTCTGCTGGAGAAGGAGGGACAAACTCCTCCTGTACCAATCAGATCTGATTTGATGGTACAC
Organism: Elephantulus edwardii; assembly: GCF_000299155.1. Lineage (NCBI taxonomy): Eukaryota > Metazoa > Chordata > Mammalia > Macroscelidea > Macroscelididae > Elephantulus > Elephantulus edwardii. The sequence continues at coordinate 26,716,056 of NW_006399768.1, read as the reverse complement.
AAACACACACAAAATAATAAAGTAAAAAAAAAATATAAATAAATAAAGTGCTATCTTATTTTGTTAAGTGACTACATAATCTTTTATATGTAGAATTAAACAAAATAATTTTAAGTCCTTCCAGTAGTATCATTGTATAATAATTTATTGTAAAGAGAGTAAAAGTAGTTATATCTCTGGAAACATAATTAGAAGAGATCATGTTTAACATCAAAGTTCCCTTAGCATTTTCTTTATATGAATCTTGCTTTTACTTTATTAAAGGCCTCATTTGTACAGTCACTTCAGCATGATTTTGTCCCACAACAGATTCATAGCATACAGGTTGAATTCAACTCAAGTTTTCATCCGTTTTGAGAATGTGACTGGATTATTTTTTAATATGAAAATTTCCTGAGTATTAGAGCTTCCAGCTCAAAGGCTTGAATCTTCCAACTGCTCACCAGGAGGAAGATGGACAGCCTCCTCCTGTGCGACTTACAGCCTCTGAAAACCCATAGGAGGTCAGCTGTGAGTCTTTCTGACTTGACAGCATATAATGACACCAACATTAAAGCTGTTGAACAACATGAGAGAGAGAGAGAGAGATTGATTTGGGAGAAAAGAATTGTTCAAGAGGTAAAAAACCTGTCTAATGGCCATCTATTGAAAGGGAAGGTGGAATAGCTAGAGAAAATGTTACAGTCCCAGGTTGAGTACGATTCAGTATTAGTTAATCCTCTCATTGCTTTTTCCCTTAATGAAATGACTAATAGGGCTAAGTTGGCAGTCACTTGAATTAAAATACTGTGAGTTAATGTTGCTATATTAATTTCAAACTGTTACCACTAGCACTTTGGGTTGCCATTAATTTCCCCTTTGGTAGTATCCACATCCATATTCCCATTCCAAAGAAAATTTGATTCCTCCAGAGTGTGGAAATTATCAAAGAATATCATTAATAGCACTTGCAAGCAAGATCCTGCTGAAAATGATCTCAAAATGACTGTCACAGCACAGGAACAGAACTGCCAGATGTGCAGGCTGGTTTTAGAAGAGGCCATTCACTAGGGACATCATAGTCATTATTAGATGCATCATAGTTTAAAGCAAAGAGTACCAGAGGGATGTCTATTTGTGTTTCATTGACTATGCAGAGGCATTTGACTTTGTGAATTACAACCAATTGTGGTTAACTTTGAGAAGGATGAGAATCCCAGAGCATTTGATTGTACTAATGCAAACTTATGCTTGGACCAGGAAGTAGTCATCACAACAGAGCAAAGAAACATTGAATGGTTCAAAATCTGGAAAGATGTATCACAAGAATGCATTCTATCTTTATACCTTTTCAGCCTATATGTAAAACAGTTTATTTGGGAAGCTGGGCTCTTTGAGGAGGAATTAGCATCAGGATTGGAGGAAGAATCATCAACAATCTGCATTCTGTAGATGATACAACCTTGCTTGCTGAAACTGAGCAGGACTTGAGACATTTGCTGGTATAGGTCAAGAACTGCAGCCTTCAGTGTGGATTGAAGCTCAACATCAAGAAAACAAAGATTTCTCACCACTGGGCTAATTGGTAGCATCACGATAGATGAAGACATTGAGATTGTTATCAGTTTCAGCTTGCTTGGCTCCACAATCAACACTCCAGCAGCCAGAAAATCAAAAGTCTAATTGCATTGGGAAAATCTGCTGTCAGGGATTTCTCTAGAGTAATGAAGAGCAACGATGTCAGTCTAGAGACTAAGGCGCACCTTATCCAAGCCATGGTCTTCACAGTTACTTGCTAGGCATCAGAGAGCTGGACATTGACTAAGGATGATAGAAGAATGGATACCTTTAAGTTGTGGTGCTGGAGAAAAGTATTGGACTGCTAACAAAACTAACAGGTCTGTCCTGGAAAGGATGAAATAAGGTTGCTCTTTGGAGATAAGGATTTTAAAGCTTCACTTTGGGCATGTTGCCAGGATGGACCAGGCCTTGGAGAAGGACATTAGGCTTGAAAGAGTGGAGGGACAATGCAGGACAACCCTGGATGAGATGAATTGACTGAGTGCCTGGAATAGTGGTAGTAGGTGTGTTGGAGACAATGGAATTGGCTCAAAATAGAGCAGGGTTCAGAGCTGTTGTGCTTAGGGTCACTATGAATTGACTATGAGTCAGCTTGATGGCATACAACAACAGTATCCACATGACATGACTGTTTCTTGCAAGGGTGCACAGTGCTATAGTGTTTTGTAGAATGTTTATTTACAAGTTAAATTTATAGACAATTTGTTACATTAGGTCTGAGGATTAATTATTTCCTTCTCCTAAGGGGATCTCAGCCCGATGGACTATGCCTACATTCCCAATTGTTAAAGACAATTTTTCCTACAAGTTGCCTCCTGATTACAGAGTGAGGCAACATTCTGTAATCTCGCTACCGAGCGTGCCACCTTACTACATTGATTTACTCCCCTCACTGGCTTAGAAATATCTGGCGGCATTGTTGTTAAGGTATTTGACTATTAACCAAAAGGCTGGTAGTTCAGACCAGCCGTTCTTCAGGAGAAAGGTAAGTCTGTTTCTGTAAGGATTTAGTGTCTTAGAAATGCTTTGGCCAGTTTATAGGAACACTGTGAGCCCGAATAGACTCGGAGACATTGGGTTTGGCTTGGTGAGTGTGTTTGCATACATAATAACTTTTGTGTGTGTATATTCTCTTGTCTTATTGTTGCAGGGTTTCTGAATGACAAGTTGTTCAGTGCCTTGAAAATAGTAGAAATTCTGTGAACACTGACTGCTGACCATGCTCATTCTCTCTCTTTCTTCCCCCTCTCACTCTCTTTTGCTCACTCCCGTTTTCTGTCTCATTGCTGTCGAGTTGGGACCAACCCGTAGCTGACACTTTGGTGAATTTGTAAGATGGTAAACTGTATGGGAACACATTGTCCATCCTTCTCTCTAATGGTCGCTGGTGTATTTGAACTATCAGAGAGGCTGTTGACAGTAATGGAGGAAGTTCTGTTTGATATCATGCTGCTGAATTTTAGTTGTGTGTTGGTTTTTTTTTGGTTGTAAGGTGACTTTTTTCGTTGTTGGGGGGCTTCTCATGTTGATGATTCAGAAATTAGTTCACTCTCAAACTTGTTGCTATAATTACTACCTTTAAATAATAATGCAGTGCTAAATGAGACAATAAACCTTTACATTGCATAGTAGGTGAACTTTTTATTCCCCCAAAGAGTTAGTCTTTTGAAGAGAATTTTTGCAAAGGGGTTAGAGTTAGAAGCTTATCATTATGAATGGCCATATTAAACTACTGTTGAGGTTTTCTTTCCTCTTAAATCAATTTTTGGAAACTCAGCACGCTTAGGATGTTAGTAGCATTAAGATTATGCTTCTGAGCATTTAATATACTTAAAAGTAAATGTAAGCCATGTATATTATTTACCTTTTTAAATAAATGCTGTATTTGCCTTGAGGATTGAAGAATAAGAATGTGGTTTGTTATATTGGAGTCTTTCATTTAATGTTAATTGTGATTCCTTAACATTAGTGAAAAATGAAAAAAAATATTGTTGATGTTAAACAGTAGTTCTAGACATAAAAGTTTATCAGACAGAAGAAAAGTCAAAAAAACAAACTTTTTTTCATATTCTATATTGATGAAAAATCCTTTTTTATTTCTAATTTTAACTGAAGTTTACAGGAAAGTTGGATTTTCATTTATTCATAAAATACTTTTTAAAATATAAGGGTTAAAAAGGGAGATTTTAGGAAAGAAAAAAAATATTTTTGGTTTGTTTAATCCCCTGAAGTAATTTTTCTTGTTTCATTTTTCTGTTTTAGGTTCCTGAGAGTTGAGCAATGGGGAAACATTTGGCCTTGCTTCTGCTCCTGCTCCTCCTCCTCCAGCATTTTGGAGACAGTGATGGAAGCCAAAGACATGAACAGACTTTTCTCCAGTTTACACATTTCCAGTACAATGTCACTGTGCATGAGAACTCTGCAGCCAAAACCTATGTTGGGCATCCTGTAAAGATGGGGATTTACATTACAAATCCATTGTGGGAATTAAGGTACAAAATCATCTCAGGAGACAATGAAAACTTGTTCAAAGCCGAGGAGTACGTTCTTGGAGACTTTTGTTTTCTAAGAATAAGGACCAAAGGAGGAAACACAGCTATTCTTAATAGAGAAGTAAAAGACCATTACACATTGATAGTGAAAGCAGTCGAAAAAAATACTAATGCTGAAGCACGAACAAAGGTCAGAGTGCAGGTGCTCGATACAAATGACTTAAGACCATTGTTCTCACCAACCTCGTACAGTGTTTCTTTACCTGAAAACACAGCCATAAGGACCAGTATTGCAAGAGTCAGTGCCACAGATGCAGACATAGGAACCAATGGAGAGTTTTACTACAGTTTTAAAGACCGAACAGATATGTTTGCTATTCACCCAACTAGTGGTGCCGTCGTTTTAACTGGTAGGCTTGATTATACAGAGACCAAGCTCTATGAGATGGAGATTCTTGCTGTGGACCGTGGAATGAAATTATATGGTAGCAGTGGGATCAGCAGCATGGCCAAGTTAACAGTTCATGTCGAACAGGCCAATGAATGTGCTCCTGTGATAGCTGCAGTGACACTGTCACCATCAGAACTAGACCAAGACCCAACATATGCGATCATAACAGTGGAGGACTGTGATCAGGGTGCTAATGGGGAAATAGCTTCTTTAAGCATTGTGGCAGGCGACTCTCTTCAGCAGTTTAGGACTGTTAGATCTTCTCCAGGGAGTAAAGAATATAAAATCAAAGCAATTGGTACCATTGATTGGGACACCCATTCTTTTGGCTATAATTTGACACTTCAAGCTAAAGATAAAGGAACTCCTCCCCAATTCTCGTCTGTGAAAGTCATTCATGTGACTTCACCACGTTTCAAAGCTGGGCCAGTCAAGTTTGAAAGGGATATTTACCGAGCCGAGATCAGTGAATTTGCACCTCCCAACACACCTGTAATCATGGTAAAAGCCACACCTAATTATTCCCACTTGAGGTATGTTTTTAAAAGTACACCTGGAAAAGCCAGATTCAGTCTAAATCACAACACTGGCCTCATTTCCATTTTAGAACCGATTAAAAGACAGCAGACATCCCTTTTGGAACTGGAAGTAACAACAAGTGACAGAAGAGCCTCTACCAAAGTCATGGTGAAAGTCTTAGGTGCAAATAGTAACTCCCCTGAATTTACCCAGGTAGCGTACAAAGCATCTTTTGATGAGAATGCACCAGTTGGTACAAGTGTCATGAGTGTGAGTGCTGTAGACCCTGATGAGGGTGAGAATGGATATGTGACTTACAGTATTGCAAATTTAAATCATGTGCCATTTGAGATTGACCATTTCACTGGTGTGGTGAGCACTTCAGAAAACCTGGACTATGAACTTATGCCTCGGGTATATACTTTAAGGATTCGTGCATCAGACTGGGGTTCACCCTATCGCAGGGAAGTGGAAGTTCTGGCTACAGTTACTCTCAATAACTTGAATGACAACACACCATTATTTGAAAAAATAAATTGTGAAGGAACAATTCCTAGGGATTTAGGTGTGGGAGAGCAAATAACTACCGTGTCTGCTATTGATGCGGATGAACTCCAGTTGGTACGATACCAGATTGAAACTGGAAATGAACTAGGTTTGTTTAGCTTAAATCCCAGCTCTGGAGTACTGTCATTAACACAATCACTGATGGATGGCTTAGGTGCAAAGGTGTCTTTTCACAGTCTGAGAATTACAGCTACTGATGGAGAAAATTTTGCCACACCATTATATATCAACATAACTGTGGCTGCCAGTCGCAAGCCAGTGAACCTGCAGTGTGAAGAGACTGGTGTTGCCAAAATTCTAGCAGAGAAACTTCTACAGGCAAATAAATTACACAATCAAGGAGAAGTTGAGGATATTTCCTTTGATTCCTACTCTGTTAATACTCATGCACCACAGTTTAGAAATATTCTTCCAACTAGTATTGAGATCAAAGAAAACCATCCTGTGGGTTCTAACATCATTTTCATGAATGCTACTGACCTTGACTCTGGTTTTAATGGTAAACTAGTCTATGCTCTTTCTGGAGGAAATGAAGATAGTTGCTTCATTATTGATATGGAAACAGGAATGTTAAAAATTTTATCCCCACTTGACCGTGAAACAACAGATAAATACACCCTCAATGTTACTGTGTATGACCTTGGCATACCACAGAAGGCTGCTTGGCGGCTTCTTGATGTCACTGTACTGGATGCCAATGATAATCCACCTGAGTTTTTACAGGAGAGCTATTTTGTTGAAGTAAGTGAAGACAAGGAGATAAATAGTGAAATCATCCAGGTTGAAGCTATAGATAAAGATCAAGGACCTAATGGACAAGTGACATACTCTGTTCTTACAGACACAGACAAGTTTTCAATTGATAGCATGACTGGGGTTGTTAGAATCGTGCGCCCTTTGGATCGTGAAGTACAGCAGGTGCATTATTTAAAGATTGAAGCCAGGGACCAAGCTGAAGAAGAACCCCAGCTGCTTTCCACTGTACTTTTGAAAGTGTCACTAGAAGATGTTAATGACAACCCACCCAGGTTTATTCCATCTAATTACCGTGTGAAAGTTCGAGAAGACCTTCCAGAAGGAAGCATAATCATGTGGTTAGAGGCCTATGATCCTGATGTAGGACAGTCTAGTCAAGTGAGATACAGTCTTCTGGACCATGGAGAAGGAAACTTTGATGTTGACAAACTCAGTGGAGCCCTTAGAATTGTACAGCAATTAGACTTTGAGAAGAAGCAAGTGTATAATCTCACTGTCCGGGCCAAAGACAAAGGAAAACCAATTTCTCTATCTTCCACTTGCTATGTTGAAGTTGAAGTAATTGATGTGAATGAGAACTTACACCCACCAGTGTTTTCCAGCTTTGTGGAAAAGGGCTTTGTGAAAGAAGATGTGGCCATTGGTTCATCAGTAATGACAGTGTCAGCGAATGACCAGGACACAGGAAGAGATGGAGAGGTCCGATACTCCATTAGAGATGGCTCTGGCCTTGGTGTTTTCAGAATTGATGAAGAAACAGGTAAATAGATTTTTATTACTCTTCTGAGATAAACATCTGCCCTCGTTGACAGTTTCTTCACAGTTCCTATCTGTTGTATAAGTAGAAGTGCACATAATGTGATGTAGTTGACCAAGGAGATGGAACTGAGTGGACCTGAAAGTAAGAGAGCAGGGGTAAATTGCACCTGTTCTCTCTGATGTACTCTCCTGTTATGTACCCTGTGTACTTATCATAAATCATGTGGTTTTGTTGTAACTCTGAAAAGCCCTTCCAGATATTTCAAGTGTTTGACTATTTAGTGTGTTTGCAGATTCCTACTTAGAATAACTACCACCATCACATTGAGTGCCACCCCTTAGATAAATATACACTTGCAGAATTAGGCAGTGCATACCAGGAAGACTGTGCTAAAACTTATGTAACCTTTATTTACTACCTCATCCAGATCTGATTGAGAGGCACATGTGGAAAGTTGGATTGAGAAAACCTAGCTTGGAAACAGGCTGTCAATTGTTAATCGGGTGACTTTAAGACAAATTAATTATCTTCTTAAAACTTATTTTATTCTTCCTTAAAATGGAAAGACAACTTTCTTAAGATTTATGTGCAGATAAAGTGAAACAGCTTGATTTAAGTGAAAGAGCTTAGCATTTGTTGGGTCTATTTGTGCTCATTCAAAATACTGGAAATGCTCTTTAACCTAGAATAAGATCCTATAACCAGAGCCTTTAAGATAGTAATTCATGCTAGAGTCTGTTTTATTTTCCATTTTGTACATACCTTTTAGATGTTCTTCCTAGGCTTTGGAAAAGGAATGCTTGTGGTACAAAAGTTTAGTGCTGGACAGCTAACTGAAGGGGCCAACAGTTCTGAACTACCTGGGCTCCCTTGGAGAAAGTTACGGAAGTCTGTTTCCATAGAGATGTATTTATATTGGGAACCCTGTAGGGCAGTTCTACTCTTTCTTATAGGGAGCTCTGGTGGCTTAGTGGTAAGGAATTGCACTGCTAACCAAAAGGACAGGGTTTGACTCTACCAGCTGCTCTTTAGGAGGAAAATGAGCATCTCCTTTGCAAATAAACTGCCTCAGAAAATCGTTCCTCTGGAAGGTCAGCTGTGAGTTGGTTCTGACTAAACAGTACATAACAACAGGTGTGTCTTAAGGGGTCACTGAGTCAGAATTGATTTGATAGCAATGAGTGTGTTGGTTGTATGTAAGTCTAGCTCATTCATTTTTAGTCCTTAATCAGCACTTAGCAAAATATGCCTGCACCACAGAAGTGGATTCATAAATGGTAAAAGAACAAATAAGGAAATTAGTATTTTACCTACATCTTGGCTTCTGAGAATGGTGTTGTTGTTGTTGTTGTTATGTGCCGTCGAGTCGCTTGCGACTCATAGTGACCCTGTGTACAACAGCCCTAAACTCTGCTCTGTCCTGTGCCAATCTCACTGTTTCTGACACAGGCAGTCGTCAGAACAGAGCAAGGGAACACTGCATGGTTCAAAATTGGGAAGGGCGTACGCCAGGAATGCATCCTATCTCCATACCTTTACAACCTATATGCAGAACAGATTATCCGGGAGGCTGGGCTCTAGGAGGAGAAATGTGGGGTCAAGATTGGTGGACGATTTATCAACAATCTGCGTTATGCAGATGACACAACTCTGCTTGCTGAAACTGAAGAGGACCTGAAGCGCCTGCTGCAGAGTGTCAAGGACTGCAGCCTACAATATGGATTGAGGCTCAATGTCAAGAAGACAAAGATTCTCACCACTGGACCAATTGGCAGCATCAGGATGGATGGTGAAGAGATTGAGATTGTACACAGCTTTAGTTTGCTTGGCTCCACAGTCAACAGTCTTGGCACCAGCAGCCAGGAAATTAAAAGGCGCATTGCCATGGGAAAGTCTGCTGTTAGGGACCTCTCCAAAGTGCTGAAGAGCAATGGTGTCTCTCGGGAGACTAAGGTGTGTTTGATACAGGCCATGGTCTTCGCAATCACTTGTTATGCATCAGAGAGTTGGACAATGACCAAGGAGGATAGAAGGAGAATTGATGCCTTTGAGCTGTGGTGCTGGAGAAGAGTATTGAGAATACCATGGAATGCTAGGAAAGCAGATTTGTCCTGAAAAGGGTTAAACCGGGTGGCTGGTTGGAGACAAGGATTCTGAGGCTCTGTCTAACATAATTTGGACATGTTGTGAGGAAAGACAGGTCCTTGGAGAAGGACATCATGCTTGGGAGGGTGGAGGGACGGTGTAGGAGGGGAAGGCCCTCTATGAGGTGGATTGATTCAGTGAGGGACAGGTCCTTGGAGAAGGACATCATGCTTGGGAGGGTGGAGGGACGGTGTAGGAGGGGAAGGCCCTCTATGAGGTGGATTGATTCAGTGAGGTGATTCTGAGAATGATAGTTCAAAAAAAAAAAGAAATTGAACAATAATAAACTGGTCATGGTTAGGGCTCAGTTTATTTATTAATCTTACTCTGTTTATCTACAATCTAATAAAGACACTTTTTTGAAAACATTATGACTTTTTATGTCAACTATAGCACAGGTCATTGGAATAGATAACACCCATCTCAAGGTGTACTTGCACATTTGGTGGTTGCAATCATCACTACTAGTTGCTGTTAGTAATTTCTTTTTTTCATATTAAATTTTATTAATTTTAATGAACATTTACAGATATTTTGCGTTTTCATTCATTCATTGTTGCACTTTTTCTCTTCCCTCCTCCCCAGTTTGTTCTTTTTTTCCCCTTTGAAAGTCTGTTTTAATTGTCCAATTGCCACAGTACTTGTCAAAGCCAGTTCTGATTAATCTCCTTTGTCAGTGTGTCCTTTGCCATTCCCTATCACTTCTCCCTGAGAGAGACTTCACCCTGATTCATAAGGAAAAGGGGACAGCGTATTCTCTTAGCTACTTCCTGCTGAAAAGGGACACTGTAGGTTTCAGGGTGAAGATCTTCTCTCACAACTCTAAAGGGCCCCTTTGACAATAGGAAACACGTAGACTGTTAGGGAGATTGATTTTGGAATTTAGATGCAGTGTTTCTATTGTGCTTAGCATTTTCTCTTAGCTAATTCCTGCTGAAAAGGGACACTGTAGGTTTCAGTGTGAAGATCTTCTCTAACTACTCTAAAGGGCCCCTTTGGCAATAGGAAACACATAGACTATTACGGAGATTGATTTTGGAATTTAGATGCACTGTTATCAATTGTGCTTAGCCGTACATGTTCATATCCTTGAAGATGTATCATGCAAGTG
>NW_006399768.1:26703927-26704920 GCF_000299155.1 Elephantulus edwardii | reverse complement strand
TAGATCCCAGTTGTTAAAAGAGGGAAAAATTTAAACAAATGTATAACAAATAATTTTGAACATTATAATCTTTTAAGCTTAAGGCTAGAAATATTGACAATATTATCATTTACAATCCAGAGATACATGTTCCAATGCAGTTCCTATTTTCCATAAGTGTTAGTTATTTCTGACTCCTCAGATTGACTGCTCTTGGTATGGTTGTAGCTGACAGTTTCAAGCTCACTGCTTTTGATAACAGTTCCATCTCCCTGTGGCCCTGTACTAGTAGGGTTCATACTTCTGCAGATACTCTGTGGGTGAAATAGCACAGCTTGCTACAGTACAGACCATACCACTAGAGCTCATTTTAACCTAATAGACACAGACTGCCTTTCCTTCCCCTTCAGAGTTGCTGATAGATTGAATAGCGAGTGAAAAATGTTATTGTTTTCATAGTAAGGATGTTAACATGAAGTACCTAAAAATAATTGAAGTGAAATTATAAAATGTTTTGTGAATTTTCTAGGAATAATCCTTAGAATTTTTATTTTTTTGAGAGTTCTAAAAACCTGTAATGAACTGTTTTAAGTTAAATTTACAACAGAACCTAGAACCTGAATCTTAATTTGTAGTTCCTTGATGACTTAAATGAGAACTGCTTTTCAAGGTTGTTTCTTTCAAGTGTAAAGGATATTTTTATTGTTGCTTTTTAAAGAATCATTTAGAAACTAGTATTTTTCTCCTATAAATGTAAAGGATTGGGATATTCTTATTACCAAGACTGGAGGTGATGGGTGGACTGGAAGCAACAGGCCAGACAAAATGTATCCTGAAATAGATTAGTAGTTTTCAAAGCTGAATTACTATGGTAGACTTTTTGAATGGTAATTGAGGAGACAGACAGGATAAGATTATGGGTAATGGGGAAGGCATTAAGGCATTTTATTAATTTGCTAATTGTGTAAAAAATGTTTTGTATGTCAGGATGGATGGCGAAGAGATTGAGATTGT
>NW_006399768.1:26683575-26703277 GCF_000299155.1 Elephantulus edwardii | reverse complement strand
AACAAAACATTTTAAGGTATATTGAAATTTAAAATCGATAGGTAATATTGGTGGTTTCTAGGTGATTTATTTCTTATTTTATAGAGGATAAAAATCTCAAGGTTTATAAGAGATATTTCTTAGCTACCTCTATATATTGTATTGCATTTTTGAATTTGAGTATAAGTTATTTACGTATTGACTTGGTATGAATTACAAGATGTATTTTTGTGGTAGTACAATTTTCAGCAGCCAACCCATTTTAGAATTTTCTTGTAGTTGGGATAATGATGCAAAGTTTTTTTAAGAAAAAATTTACATGTTGTGTGCAATAGAATTGCTAAAATTAGATGTGTTAATTTTTCATTTGGTATCTTTTTAAAACTGATTTCTAGTCATGGCTTTGAACTGGTTTTTTTGTTTGTTATGAGTAATGCAGGGAAATTGGGATAGATTCAAATACATAAAATGGTGTAAAGTAGAACCATAATCAGAATAAGAAAAAATATATGAACCTGAGACCTGGAATGGGAGACTCTGAAGCGGTTCTTACTTTCAGGAACCTGATATGGGAAAGAGGATTTTTTTCTAGGACTGCAGAGAAGAGACATTTAAAGTGATAAAATTGTGTGCCATCTTTGAGTAGGGAACCATTTTTTCCATCTCTGCTATTCAGTAGGTGCAATTTGCCTGCTTGTTTTCTAAGAATTAAGTTTCTAGCAGATGTCAAGCTGTAATTTTTCTTGTTACAGTTACCATTCTGGTACATACATGTTTTACAAATGCAGGTTCATTGCAGTTTCATGTCATTTGTCATGACTAAATTGCAAAGGAACAGTTTGAAGCTCTGTTTCTAGGTAAAGATAGAAGCATGGAGAGTATTCTGTCAAATGAAGTCTGAGTAGTTCAGGAAAGTAGTAGACCCTACAGTAGACTCAACACTTCAGCTCATTGCAGTTTATTTGGAGCCCACTCAATAGCTGACCCTTCATCAGGTTTTCAGAGGCTATAAATTGCATGGGAAGAAATTGGCCTTTTTTTTTGTTTCTTTTTTCTTTTCCTCCTGGTAAGCATATGGTAGATTTGAACCATCTGCCTTTGGGTTGATAGTGAGACTCCATACTTACTAGATAACCAAAGCGCGCTTTTCTTACTATTTTTCAATATTTGCTAAGAGTCTACTTTTCGGGGGCTCTTGCTCTTCTAGTGATGCATATTGGGCTTGCCCATATTTGTTTGTATCTTAGTTTTTACTTTAACTACTGCTGTTTGTTGAGTTTGTTGTTGTTCTGTACCATGGATTCGAAACAGACTAATCGCTGATCCTCCAGTGAGTTTTCAGAGGCTGTAAATGTATGGGAGATTGCCCAGAGCAGCTGGCAAATTCGAACCGTGTACCTTTGGGATTGCAGTACAGATTTTTACCACTAGGCTACTAGGCTTCCCCATTTTACCTCCCCATGATACCCATTGAGTATTATGCCTAATTTCTTATGGAGCTCTACCTATTTTGACAGGCCCATAATAAATATTTATTTTTCATAAAGCAACATGTTTAGTAAGCAGAGCTAATTTAGTTCTTAGGAGTAATTTTTAACCCTTCCTTTCCTGCTCTTTTAAATCTACTTAAAATTGTTAAGTCCCATGAAAAGTAGTTTTCTTAAGAAATAGAAATTATCTCCTGTTAGGTGCCTGGAAGACTCCATCCACTCTGGGAGTGTGGCTTTTTTTTTGCGCTGGTCCTAATTGGCAAGTAAAGAAAAGTTTTTGGGGTTGTGTTTGTTGTATATTACTGCTCTCCCCCCCCCCCCCCAAAAGCAGGTGTCCTTGAGCCTTTACCTAGGGTTTAAGTCTGCTCAAAGACATTGGCTTAAAACCCTGCAGGGCCCTCGGGCCAAATGTATTAATTTCGAATGAATATTCCTTGAAAGACACAGCAATCTTTTGTCTGTTTGTTGAACTAAACAACTTGGTGTCGCTGTGATGCTGCTTATTGTTCCATAGTCTTGTCAAATGCCATAATCGTTACCCATTATGTACAGTGTTTGGATGAGTTGCTGGGAAGCAGGAGTGGCATCCACTTCCTAAACTAGATGCTTCTGGAAACTCTACAAACTCTCAAAACTCTATAAATGTACAGAAATTATGGTAGTTATAGAACAGAGTTCTGTGCAGAAATGATGATAGTCATAGAACAGAGTAGGTCTTTTGTTCAAAACTTATTCTCAGTCATATTCAACTTGACAACACTTAATCACTGCTAAGTGAAACTAGTGCTGTTATATCTGGAGGAACACTCTTCCACTTTGTACATCACTCTTTGTCAGTGTGCTGTATTAAGTAACCTGAGTTTGCTGTGATACTGAAACTTGTGCCACTGGGGTATCAAATACCAGAAAGGCTTCCTCATGTGGACACTGTTTGGTGGAGCTCCCAGTTGTAAAACAGGTTTGAAAGCAGGAGTGGCATCCACTTCCTAAACCACATCCCTCTGGAAATCAGCAGTTATGGGAAGGCATAGGTTTTTTGTTCATAGAGTTGCTATGAGTCACACTTGACTTGATGGCAATCAACAACAACAAACAGGTCCCGTTAAGTTGACTACTGTGAACAACAGATCTTACCCTGTCGACACCATCCTCACGTTCTCCATCATACCCAAGCCTGTTGTTTAGATCTTACCCTGTTTACACCATCCTCACCCTCTCCATCATCCCCAAGCCTGTTGTTATAATCTCCTTGATAATCTTTCTCTTTTTTTTCTGACCTTTACCTTTCCCATGATGAAGTCTATTTTTACAAGGACTGGTCCCTCCTGAAAACATTTCCAAGGTATGTAAGACTTAGTTCACCATCCTTACTTCTCAGGAGCACTCTGGTTAACTTACTATCAAGACAAATTTGTTCATTTGGCAGACCATTCAAGACTCTTCTCCAACATCACAATTCAAAGGCAAATTCTCAAGAGAGAGAAATTCTCTAAACTGGCTTAGTATGTAGTTCTCCTTGCTCTGGATTTTTGTACATAGGGAGGTATTGAGTAATCACAGGGTGTAGGGTAACAGTTTCTTGACTCATCTAATAGTTGATCATATGGAAGAGCCTGGTGGCACAGTGATAAAAACACTTGCGTATTGTGGGAGAAAGAGGTCGTAGCCTGCTTCTATAAGGATTAACAGCTCCACACTATGTTTACAAGGATGCTGAGAGTTGCTATTTTCTCAGTGGCAAAGGGTTTGGTTTTTGATACAGGATATGCTTTCCTGGAGAGGCCTCTGGGTGTTAGTGAACTGTTCTGACAAATCCGTACCCACATGATTGCTCTTCCATTTGAGGTTTGGAACAGTACAGTGTTATGTGAAAAATGATTGGGGAAGTCAGTCTTGATCGGGAGCCAATTTGCAGAGCTCTAATTAAGATTCTTCCCCTTTGTCTTAAAATACACATTGAGGATTATAAAGCAGATTTAACGAAAATGTGTAGTGAAGTAAAGTATCTTTGCAGCATGAATAACTTCACATTAAGATGTTGGTTTGCCTAACATACTTCTTCTTTCACTCCATTCTTCAAATAATTATTTTTTCTTCCTCTACTTGATTGTAAATGTCAGAGTTAGGTGAGAGAGAATCTTGAGCATAACTCATGTAGATGTGTCAATTAAATTTAGTTTTGTGTTCTTGGCTGCTGGGTATCCATCACCTTAATCATAACTTGAGCATCAAGAAAAAGATAAGTTGCAGCATTTTATTTTAAAACTAAGGTAGAGTGTAAATGTAGATAAATGATTGACCAGAATAATTCTTCAGTTCTTCTTAGCATCTTGCGCACCAACAGTGTTTGGTAGAAGTCTCTTTCCCTGGTCTGTACATTTTAATGAGTTGCTTTTATGAACAGGTCAGTCTTTCCTGTGTTGGTTTTGTATTTTTGTTTTCTTTTTGGTTGCTAGAATAATGCAGCCCAGTAAGAGCATTTCCCCCTTCCACCTGCTTATTTAGGGAGACCATGTTTTTCATTAAGATAAGAGCAAATTTCTAAATTTATTAGTGGTATGTTACTTAGTATCTCAATCAAGGTTTTAGGAATTACATTGGAATCTACATTTCGATGTAAAGACGTGGAATAAATTAATATGAAAGTACAGCTGTTGCAACAAGATAAATCACTGTTCATGAAATATGTGGAGGGAAATAAGGATTTCATTCTTCTTAAGAGGAATGATTGCCTTCTCAGTATGGGAAACTATTCTGTAGTTACTGTAGTGCCTCATTCCTGAATCCCTCCCTCAGGAATTGGCGCTTACCTTCCTTTTTAAAGTGGACATAGCATGTGGTTTTTTGTGTAGTGAGAAGTGGGAGGGAATTTTAATCCAGGGTAACCTTATTTTTTACCTCAGTGAGAAGGAAAATGTTTCTGGAACTTCTACTTGGCTGAGAGAGTTTTGGCAGATCTCTGAATATTTAAATTATTATTTCCATTATTATTCATGTAAATTAAGAAGCCCCTTTTCTATCATAACGTCAAATATCTTGCATACAGCCCTATTTATCTCCCTAGGGTCCGTTCTCGTCCAACAGGAAATAGAATGTAATGGGGATTAATGAATCCAAGTGAGATGCCCACAAATCTTGTAAGGGTTGCTGAGATTGGGCCCAGTATGACTGTGGTGGGACCAAATTACCCCTCTTGGAGCTGGGGCTAGAATTCCTGGCAACAAGAATTTAAATAGATACTGGTGGGAGGCCCGGTTAGGGAGTTAAGAAATTTGCTGGTGAAAGGGCTTTTGTATTTGCTGTCTCCTCCCTTAAGTGGCAGCAGCTGCTGTCCTGTTCTTTCTTTTTGTTCTTTTCCTAGGAAAGTTTAAGAGAAAGAAACTTTTTCCTAGCCACTGTGAGATTGGAAAGCTGGCTTTGGCAGAAAGTACATTAAGATAATGTGCCTTTGCTGTATGTCAGAGTTAAAAAAAAAAAATCTCCCCTTCTTTGCATTTAAGATTTTGAGAGTCAAGGCAGAGCATGATTGGAAATAAGATTCCCCTTTTGAAGCAGGAAGAATTTGAAGGTGAAATAAGATCTAATGAAAAAAAACTTCCGGAGAGAGTCTATTTTGTTTGAATAATAAACAAGAGCTAATTAGTCATTTCTTTATTGGAGTAGTCAGTAGTTAGTCCTCATAAATCTCATTTGAGGAGGAGGACAGCTCTGTGGATTTTGATTTAAGGTGGTGGTATGCTGTGAAGCAAATGGTGGGGGATGAGGCCTAGGAACTGAAAGGGATGGACCTGAATCAGCTTTCCTTACATACTTTTTATTGATAACGGTAACAGTGATGATGGACTTGGTTATAATAATAAACCACACATATGTACCGAGTATTACAACCAAGTGGTGTAAGGATTCTTTACGTGTGTTTTTCATTTTTGCAGCTACAAAACAGACACTGATGCTCTCATGTTCCAGATAAGGAAGTAAGCATGGGGAGGTTAAGTAACTTGATCACTTGAATAGTAAGTGGCGGAACTAGTAAACCTGTGATTGGGCACCAACTGTGTTTTACTGCTTGCCATGCTTTCAGTAATGATCTGGAAATTTTCTAAGTTAGTCCATTTAAAAGTTAACAGCTAGGGGAGCTCTGGTGGCCTAGTGGCAAGGAGCTGCAACTACAATCCCAGAGGCACATGGTTCGAATCTACCAGATGCTCTGCTGGGAAAAGGAGGGACAATCTCCTCCTGTACCAGTCAGATCTGATTTGACGGTACACTCACACAAAAATAAAAACAAACAAACAAACAAAAAAAGTAAAAAAAAAAGTTAACAGCTGTATGGTCTACTGGCCTACTTGAATTGGGCTGAATCTCTGAGTCTCATATCTGAAGGCTGGTTTTGAATTCAGTAATCTTTAATAACAATTGTCTCATAATGACACATTACTTGGAATAGGATTTTAGAATTACTAGTGGTGATGTTTAAAGAATTTGATTATTTTAATAAAGCATTTGTTATTGTATACTGTTGAGTTGGAATCAACTTGTAGTTGACCCTCCAGCAGGTTTGCAGAGACAGTAACTTTCATGGAAGATTACCCATCCTCTGGAGAAGCAGCTTGTAGATTCTTATGCATGCCTTTGGGATTGCAGTGCAGTGTCTTACCACTGGGCCACCAGATCCCTAATCAAATCACAGTGTTAGGAAGATTGGGAGGTTTACTGTCCTGATTGAGATAGACAAGTGGATTTCATTGCCATACCTGTCTTTTCAATTTTACAAAATTGGGGGAAAAAAATAACTGTCCTCTGAGAAGTAAAACCATACATGCATGTGTGAAGTTGGAACTTTTTCTCACCTAATATTATACATACTATTCCAGCTAATCTTCAAAAGCAGCTGAACTTACACAGTACCTGATGGTAACTTAATTTGTCCTTCCTCTTAGAACGGAGTTACTTGTATTCGTTGTACCTTGGTTTTAGCAGCTGTCACCACTAGCCATCTGGTAAATGGTGAGAAAGCCTTAAAGGGACTGGAGTGATCAATCTTAGCCTTAGCATAGAATAATTTTTATATTCTTTAACAATTTAAGAATTAGGTGTTCACAACTCAGTAAGTGCCCTTTTTGCATAGATTTTACTTTACCTTTATTTGATGTGTTCTTTCCATGTTAGCATTGTTTTTTTCCCCAGATAGACTTTGGTTGTTGTTATACACCAGCAAGTTGAAACTGACTCATGGTTGACCTTCCATTGGGTTTTCAGAGGCAGTAAATTGCATAGAGAGAGAATGCCCATCTCTGTCCCACAGAGCAGCTGTTGGAATTCCAGCCACATACTTTTGAGTTGGCAATGTTACTCTACCAGCAGTAGTTCCTTGTCCTTTCTCCTCTATCTTTCAAAACCACCAACTAAAAAATAGAATTAACCATGCATGGTCAGATATAAGTAGTCTGTCTATACATATGTTGTTGTTGTGTGCCATTGACTAAAACCAGCCCACAGCTGACCCTCCACTGGGTTTTCAGAAGCAGCTAATTGCATAGGAGGAGATTGCCCATCCTTCTCCTGCGGGAGCAGCTGGTAGATTTGAACCATGCACCTTTGAGATTGCAGCACATCTTCTTACCCCCTTTTTTTCTCACCATACATGACATTATGCCTTGAAGTACAAGGTTCCACATGTTTGGGTACGAAGAGTGGATGGGCTCGGAAAAATTCTGGTACTTAATGACATTGTCAGTGATTAATAGTTAATTATAGTGATTATATAAAGTTAATGACTAATTGTCATTAATAGTGATACTAAGTCCAGAACTTGTTCACATATAACAATGGTCTGTTTTTGCAATTAACTTGACCTGCTAATGAAATTGCACTGTTTCCTTTCAGCTTGTCCGATATTATTTTGAACTGTATCTTGCTTGGGAGCTCTCTTTAGTCCCTAGGGGGTTGCACTGTAATCCAAAGGCCGTAACTCTGGAGGTTTGAAGCCACCAGCTGTTTCATGGGAGAAAGATGGTTAGTTTCTTCCCATGCCCATTTATAGCCTCTGAAAACCTGCTCAAGGGTTAGCTGTGAGTCAGTTCCTACTCCATGGCAATTACTTTGACTTCAACTTTGGTATCTTGCAGGCCTCCAGATAGCTGAGTGAGCAGACTTGTTCAATGGGATTTTTTAGGATTGTCTATTTTTATTTTCTATTAGAGGAAGGCTACTAAGTACATAGTCTGATTACAACCTAGCATAATTGACTTTTTATTTTGAATGCTTCCTAGATATTTCAGGAGCTGCTTACAAACTTATTTCCACTTCATGATAATTCAGTTATATTATTGTTTTAAGCTGGTAAGCTTTATATTTTTCTTTTCTCATTCTCTTCAGTACATAATTATAGCCAATGTTTATCAAGCTCGTACTCTGTACCAGCACTATTTTATATGTTTCTCATAGATATAAAATCTTAACAGGAACTTATGAGAAGAGTGAGATACTGTACTCTAGTCAGATAATAATTGAATTATAAAGATAAGACAATAATTGTTATTGTTAAATGTCTGAGTCAGCCCTTGACTCATAGCAATCCTATGTACAACAAAACCAAAACACACCCTTTTGGAGCCTGTGCTGTCCTTACCACCTCTGTATGCTTAAGCCATGGATGTAGTCACTGAGGCCATCTCACTGATTTTTACACTGACTCTCTACAATGCATAATGTCTTTCTCTAGGAACCAGTTCCTCGTGACAGCATGTCCAAAGTATGTGAGATTAAGTCTCATCATCCTTGCTTCTAAGGTGAATTCTGGCTCTTCTTCCTAGACAACTTTGTACCCTTTTGGAAGTCCATGGTCTATTTAATATCTTTGCCAACAGCACTATTCAAAGACATCAGTTTTTCTTTGGTCTTCTTTATTCTTTACCTGACTTTCACGGGCATAGTAAGTGACTAAAAAGACCATGATCTAAGGCAGGCACACTTTGCTCTTTAATATTTTAAAGAAATCCTTTGGTAGATTTACCCAGTGCTGTGGACCATTGGCCTCCCCCCCGCTTCCATGAGTGTTGATTGTGAATTACTTAGAATGTAGTTTGTGACACTTGTTCCTTTTCTGCTTATCATAGTGCCAATTATTGATTAAGTTGTGAGATGTCTTGGTTTTTATGCTGTGGTGCAATCTGTACTGAAGGCTGTAGTATTTGAACTCATATAGGGTTAAGTAACCTGTGTATCATTCACTTTTGAAATATTTAATTTTTATATTAAATGATGTCATAGAAATGGATATAATTTTGAATTTGACTTTATTTGAGAATATTCTAGTAATTCATAGATGATTCTTGAATTAGGATTATGTCATAATTCTTGGAATCTTCTATAAAGTTGTTTAATTTCTGCTCATTGCATAAAGTACAATGTCTTTGCATTGCCTCTAATACCCCAATGGACAGGATTTTATTTTGAGTCTTATTCCTTTATCAACCTCATTCAGTCCTCTATACTCTTAGCTGTATGGAGCCATTCCCTTCTCCTTGTATCCCTCAACTATTTTCAGTTCTCCCTGAACCCATATATGTATAACTCATTGCCTTTATGTATCACTTACTCTAGTTTCTGTCAAGTCAGAATTGACAGTGAAAATTCAGAGGCTATAAATTGTTCAAGAGGAGATTGTCCATCTTTTTTCTTGGAGTAGCTGGTAGATTTGAACCACTTACCTTTGGTTAATAGCACAACTCCCTACCCACTAAGCCACCAGAGTTCCCTTCTAGTCCTGATTATTTCCCTTCTAGTTCTGATTATTTCTTATTTCTTTACCAAGTAGGACTTTTTTGATCAGCATTATCGCCCACACAGCGCTAATTATTCTTTTATGTACTTTTAAAAAATGGCATGTATTACTCTAGTACAATTGTTTATTTACTTAATCCCTTTTTGTTACATTGCCAGCTTCTTGTGGGCAGAGTCTGAATCTTCACTGCTGGATTTATGTAATAAGAACTTTATGAATAGTTAGATTGACCTTTATATATTGTTTGCTTCTCTTGAGAAATTTTATGTTCTACTGAGGCAGTCTTTGTTCTGGTAGCACTTTCCTATATGCTCTTCTCATATAATGTATGACCTGAATATTGTGTTTACAGGTCTCTATCCTGTCTCTTTATACAAACTGGAGGACAGACCAAATGGCTTTACTCATCTTTCCTGAGGCACAGTGCCAGACAGTAGTTCATTGACCTTGTTTGTTAAGTGAGCAAACGAATTTGAAGATAAAAGAGTTGCCTGATTTGAAGTTTCTTGTTTGCTACCCCCCACCCCCAATACAATTACACTTAGTCTAGACCTCTAAAACAGTGGTACTTAATATTTTCCAGTATGACAGGAGCTATTGAGAATTTGTTGAAAGCTTTCCAGTATTTTGATTACTATACCAGGAGGTTCATGAGTTGCTGAACTTCTTAGCCAGTGTCTTTGAATCTCTGCTTTTAAGTTTCTTGTGCAAGAAGTTCTAAGGTTGCTGATTTTTCTCAAGTTCTCATTTCTCAGACTGGAGGGGAGGGGAGGAGAATGACAGTGGTGGTTCACAGTGGTGACAGTAGCGATAGGGAAGCATTGTGCAGCACTCTGAAGTGGAACAGTATGGCTCTGAGTCTAGGACAGTTAGGCTTGTAGTCTTTAATGTGGCGTTTCATGTTACACCAGGGAGACAAAATGGACAAATAGAAATTACGTTTCTGTTTGTTGGTTCCTGAAATGATTAAAGCATAATTGTCTTGAAAGATTTCTAATAATAAAATGAACTTTCTTAATAAACTAGAGGTTTTATTTAATGGCGTTAAAAACCAGGCCGTTTTGGGATATCCATACATTTCTAATTTTGTGAATAGTAGCCTCATTCATCTAAAGGAGAAAACATAACAAAACACACAAAAGAACCCCACAAGCGATTTTGAATAAGGTAGTTCTGCTTGCCCAAACCACAGGGGGTTTCAGTGGGAACTTTAAGGTGGCACTTCTCTGATGGTTCGAATCTTCAGTGGCTCTGAGGTAGAAAGATGGGCACTTTCCTCCTTGGAAGTGACAACCTCCAAAAATCTGATAGAGAGTTAACTATAAGTTGGTTCCAAGGTTCTGACTCAAGGGCAGTGAGTTCGAGTTTTTGAGAATACTCATTTGTAAAGGTTATTATTATTCATTGTAAAAGGAGTATTAGCTCTTAAAATGAGAGATGAAATCAGTGCATGTGTGGTGATAATGGTCCTATCTGTATGTTACAGACCTTAATGCTTCTGTTACTACTAAACAATATAATTTTTATCTTGTTGGAGTTTGGGTCTATAAACAGCAATTTAAAAAAAGTCGTATGAAATAATGTTTTCATTGTCATGAGTTGAAAATGCTTTGCTATTTGGAAACAACTTTTTAAAAAATGACTTTACATTTGGATTAGGTTTAAAAGATTTTAACAGTAGTATCATAAATTCTTAATGAAAAGGTTTTTCAAAAGCTGCTTGTGGATACTGTTAATTATTTTCAGATCTAGTTACTCTTTTACTTATTTGTTTCCTCTTAAAGATGCTTGCGGCCAGGCTGTCTCATGTAGCCTTGTATTTCTTTTTTATCACAATGTTTGGCACACTCAAACTCAGAGCTGTTGAGTCAGACTCAACTCAGGAGTTTTCAGAGGCTGTACATAGTACAGGAGTAGATTGCCTATCTCTCCCTCTGTCAGCAGCTGGTGTATTTGAGCCACCAGTCTTTGATTGGCAGTGCAACTCCCCATCCACTAGAGCTCCCTTTCAGTGGTTATTCGTGAAGTACTTGTTCAGTGATGTTCATCTTTTGATAAGTATGTGCTTGTCATATGATGTTATTTTGGTTTCTCAACTGAAAGTATTCACATTTTTTAAGGTGAGAGTCGAGGGGTGAAGGTGCCATGTAAGCACCTGATTTGCTAGTTGAAGCATTGAAATGAAACCAGTTATTGTTGGATGGATTTTGAATCCTATGACCTCTATGACACAGTTTAACTGCTTTATAGGATTTTCTTGGCTGTAAACTTTATGGAAGGATATCAGGCCTTTCTTCTGTGGAACTGCTGGGTGGGTTCCAGCTGCCAGTCTTTTTTTTAGTAGCAGAGTTATTTACATCACAGGGACTTTTCTTTGAACCAAAGTGTACAAACTGTATTTTTTTAAACATATCTTTTTAAGAGAGTAATGATTTAATATAAAATTTGTGGTTGTGAGAATGTGAACATGATTAAAGGGGAGTATGGTTCTGAGTAACTATTACTGAGAATATTTAAATTTGTTATCACATGTAGAGAATGAATTCTTGTTTAGGGAGACATGAGTGTCGTACTCTGTAGGTCTACCCTTATTGCTAATTAGTCTGTGATTTCAATTACTTAAAGCTCTACTTTAGACGATACATGGCTTAGGAGAAGTGGAATTGGAGGTGTAGAGGGAAGACTGGGGACATGGAAAAGGAAACAGCAATAAAACGAAACATATTAGAGCAGATCAGTTCTGACTGGGTATGTTCAGACTAACACAGTGGAATTGCTCCTCAGGGTTTCAAATGCGGTAAGTTCTTGGGGAAGCAGAGTTCCATACCTTTTACCCACAGTGTGACTGGTAGATTCAAACCCCTTTCTTTTCAATTACAGCCATCCTCTTCATCACTGTACCACCAAGAATGCTTGATTTTAATACTGGAATATTTTTGGTTTGTTTGCTTTCTCAGTTGTATTATGGTGCTGAACATTATCATCCTAAACATCAGTAAAAGTTGAGAACAGCATCGTGCCTGATGAGTGTACTTTACCTTAAGTCTTATTTTTTACCTTGTTTTTTTACAAAGTTATCTTAAAAGAAATGCGGCTTTGACGAGGGACTGATGGGTAAGACTTCCTCTCAGATACTTTAGGCATGTTGTTAGGAGCACCAGGCTTTGGAAAATAACATCATGCTCAGAAGAGTGGAGAGTCATTGCAGGAGGGAAGACGTCCAGTGTGATGGATTGAGACAGTGGCAGAAATGATGAGGATGGCATAGTACAGGGCAGGATTCTGAGCTGTTTTTCATAATGACACTGTGGGTCGGAATTTGCTTGACAGCACTTAATCACCACCACACTTAAGAGGAAAATATAGTAGACTACTAACTCAGGAAGTAGCTACTTACACTATACAAGATGGTGAGATAACATGATTGGCTGTGGAAAAAACTGTTCACTTCATTTGCTTGGGCAATAGCGGGAAAGTGTGTATAAGAACTTCTAAGAGAGTGATGAGTCCAATTCTTCTCGAAAGGAAAGTGGTGCCTTAACTTTTGTGTTTTACAGTGGCTGTTAACCAGCCCACCAAAAAGTCAGGACTGGTTTCTTGGGTAGAATGTATTCTGAATCTCCATAATTAGTTGGTGTATCCTTGTGGAAGGAGATGCAGAGAATTGAGTAGTTGTACATGCATTTAGGTTTGTGTGAGCACTAGATAATCCTGCTTGTGCTGCAGAAAATAGCTTTGTCAGAGATGCTGATGACTGAGATCCACGCATAGTTTTAAAAAAGTCAGAGAGAAGCGATTCTAACATGTTTAACCAATGTCAAAGCTAGGTGGAGACTCAAGTTTATAGTCTTGACTTGGGCCTTCCTCTTTGTGTTAATCTATGTCTTTGAACAGTTAGTTGTTAACTTCAAATCAAAACTTTCTTTTCAGTTGAAGATTTTAGAATTCCGAGTGAATCAAACATGGTGTTCAGGATAATTACCACTGATTAAGTGTCTCCTGTCTGAATTCCCCTTCTATTACAGAAGAGAATGGTTTAACATGTTTTGGGATGTGATATCCACAAATAATGTTTTATAGAGTCATTTTCTGAAAGGTGTATTTGGACCCATTCCACGATTTCTAAGTGAAACCTTTAGTAATTAACAAGCGTAAGGGCTTCTAAAAGGGCTAACTGATGTAATTAAGTAAAAGCTCATCTTTCCCATCCCAGTCTTTGGGATTAGGTGACATTAATGAAAAGTTGGTGACTTAGAAGGTGAGGATAAAAAGGAAGACCCTGGGGAAGCTGGGTTAGTACGGTGGCTGCATCAAGGGGCTTCTCAGCACAGCCCTGATGTGAGAACGGCGGGTGGTGCTTGATTCTGTTGAACACAGTGCAGCAGTGAGTCAGAACCAACTTGATGAAGTCTAACAGCAATGACAAACAGAGGCAGTTGATGTTACACAGATTTGCTTTTTGTATGGTTTCAGTGATCCTTTTATTCTCTTCAGAGTGAAAAAGTTCAGATTATCAAGTTTGAGAATGAGCTGTATAAAGTTTGGCATGTGCACACTAAGAATGTTCTTTGTTATTAAATGTATTCCGGTTGTAGTTAGAATGGTGAGGGACTTAATAAACACAGACTTTTAAAAGCCATTAGGACCTTTTATCATTACTACCTCTGTATCCTACAAATCTACCTGTTTCCATTTGGGCTTCAACAGTTTTACATCAAAAGTTGTGAATGAAGCTTAAGTAAATATGTTTATTTTGTGTGGCTGTCTGTTGGGAATGTGCGGAAGCAGCTGATGATTTTTTTTTTTTTTTAAATCCTGCTGGGTGAACCATGAAGGTGACAGGTAAATAGCATTCCTCAATGAAGCTTTACCTCCCTCCTCCTTTTCGTGAGAGGGGTTGAATGTGGGGATTGTCTTGCTTAGAACCCTATTGATTAGGTCACAGCCTGGCCTGCTGAACACAGAGCTGCCTGGGGCCATCTCTCCCCAGGGGATTTGCTAAAGCCAGTGGGAACGCCCACATGGGGGTCTCACGATTACCTTTTGAACAGGAATCAGTTCAGGCAGCAAAGTACTATTAAGGACCTAATTAACTTCTTCAGGATTCTCTATGAATTGAAGAGACCTTGCTAGCAAAGGAGTAATAAAAAGAAATTATTGCCAAAGCCACCAAAGGCGCATCTTACTATATCTCAGTGGGTGCTTCTGTTGAGTTGCAAATTCATTTCCTGCTGGGGCATCGTGATTACATAATGTTGATTCTTGCCTTTGAAGAGTTGAATATAGTATTTGGACAAAATTGGCAGAGAACTCATCCAATTTTAGAAATGACCTTTATTTTCAAGTTAAGAAAAAATAGCCATTGTAGATATTTAGGAACAGATTAAGGAAAGAAAAGAAAAATAGTGTAAAAAAGAGGGGGAAAACCCACTCAAAGTTTCACTACCAAGAGTACTCTTGAAATCCTTTTCTAATTCATATGTATATTAACCCCAAAACCCAAATACAGCACTAGGCACTGGATTAAAAAAATAAGAGCCATTGATCCTGTATTACCCATTGACATAGTATTCTGGTTCATACATATTGTTATAAGAGCATGGGTTTTGGTGGTAGTCTGTCATACTATACACTATGGAATATGTATAATAACTTTAGGCATTTGTTTGTTACTTATATACCAGGAAACGAAATTACTAGGTTGGAGGATATACATTTGAAATTTGCATTGGCTTTTATTCAGAAATAAAGGTCCTGTGAGTGATTTGAAAATGTTGATGTTGATTTCTCTGCATTCTTGCTGCCACTGAATAGTTTGATCTAAAACCAAAATAAAAATAGTTGTCATTTTAGAAGGTAGGAGGGAAAAGGATAATTTTTTTGGTTAGTGCTGGTTATGTGCTTGAAAAGTCCGATTTGTAAACCTATAATTTTGGTTCCTTGCTCAGTGACTAGGAGCCCTGGTGGTTTAGTGGTGAAAGCACTCTGTTGCTGACCTCAGTTGCTGGTGTTTTAAATCAACCAGGTGTTCTGAAGAAGAAAGATGCGACAGTTCGCATCTGTAAAATTTACAGTCTTGGAATCTCTATTGGGCAGTTCTGCTCCGTCCTGTGGAGTCACTATCTGTATATGGGTCAGTGCCTATTTGACGACACACAGCAACTTTATGATCTTCAGTTTTTCTCCTCAATACCATTGTAAGGCTTATTTGGTTACATTTCTTTTAAAAGACTGATGTCTCCAGTGTGGTGCCTGTATGGGTTCTGTGGGAAAACAAAATACCTTTAATATGAAGTGGTAAGTGGTACCTTTCACTTCACTGAATTGTGTACTCCATAATCATATTGTTGTTATGTGCTGTCAAGTTGGAACCAGTTTATACCCTCTAGCGGGTTTTCAGAGGCAGTAAATCGCACTGGAAGAGATTGTTAGGACCGTGCTCCTTTAAGGTTGGCAGCACAACTCTTTACTATTTAGTCATAATCATGAGTAGTACAGATTTCTAGTTTTAATTACTATGATACTTTTCAAATTCAGTAAAAATGTGAATTTACTGTTAGAACACAGAATGTTAGTTCTTAGTTTTCTACCTTCCCAGAGTGACCCTTGCAAATTAATTCACTCTCCTGTGTTCATAGTTAATTATTCTCAGCAGTATAGTGATTAAATGAAAACAAATTACCTTATTCATAGAGTGAATCTAAGAACAGATTGTCAGAGATCTGTTATCCAGCAATAAGCAATTCTTTGACAGCTCTTAATTCATGTTAAGTAGTTGGGGAAGGTTGTGAAGCAGCTACAAGACAGGTTTCTGTTAACAGCGTAATTTGGGGAATAAACATTTTACAGACAAACCAAAGAATAAAGTGATAAAGAAAAATGTCTAAAGTTCGCGATTTAGCAATAGAATATTAAAATTAGATTTGTTTTTAAGGTAAAATGTGGCATTTCAAAAATTAAACTCAGATGTTATCAAGTTAGTACCTTGATTTTTTAAAATATTGAGCTGATTTCCTTGAGCCCATCCTTAGAAAAAAGAACATCCATTCAGAAATTCTCAAGTATTTTATTTATTCCTTCCTGGCTTCATATTACATTGTTAGATAATTCCAGTACTTCCATAACAACTGCATTTTAGAATCTGTTATACTAACAAAATGACAAAAATGAGTAAATGCATATTCAGGAAAAAAATCCCTATGAATTTTGGATTTGGGTGAAAATGAAAATCTACAAATAATTAATGATATACAAACTTCCTTTTGCATGATAGGAGATTGATTCTAAAGGCGTCAGTACTGAATGGATGCATCTTTAATCATGTGGAAGTAAGAAATCCATTATTTTTCTAAACCAGACAGTGGTTGTCTGTTTTAATGGAACAGTTGGTTGATTACAGCTCTTCAGGGCTTTTATTTCCCTATGCGTATTTCCCTTAGATATTTCATTTCTAGCTTCAGGGATTGTCATAAAGTGAGTCAGTGTAACAGCTTAGACTAGGATCTGAGGTTGATTCATTTATTTTAGTAAGGGTTGGATTTGTTTTTTTTTAATATGGAAAAAAAATCAGACTGCTTAATGAAGGGGAAGTACAGGTGGTTTTAGTACTGATTCTCACATCTGTCTGCTTTTATAGCATTTGCAGAATGGTTAGAAATTGACCCTTTCATAGATATTCCTAAGGAAACCTTTGGTATGCAACTGTGCAGCCTCCAAAATGCAACATTTAGAGTTTACCATTTTCTTTCCTTTTAATAAATGGACTTCATTTTGGGCTTCTTTAGTCTCAGTTGAAGGCCATAAAAAAACCTTATATAGAGGTTACCAAGAAGACATTAACTGTCTTGACACAGTAACTGAAAGTGTGTTGGCTTTATGAAGAAATAAGAACTAGATTTTAATTACAGAATTCCAAATATAGAAAGCATTATGCAGGTTGAAAATAACATGACTGTTAAAATGTATCAAAAACTTTAATGCGTAATTCTTAAATAAGGGTTACGTGGATTAAAATAATTCCAGACCACTATGGGTTGGTTAGAAAAGGTGCTTTAATTTTAAGAAATCTTAATGGACAATTTTCCTTTTGGATTGATCATTTCTAGACTGTCATACACATTCAAGTTCTTCAGATAAATGAGGAGAATCTGACTTTTAACTTTGTCCCATTGTAATGGGAATGGCACTTCCTTTGCACTTGTATATGTACGGTAGGGTCACAGTGGCCAGAATTGACTCAGTGTCAGTGGTTTTGGTTTGGATCAGCTATTTAAAAAATGACTTTAGGAACACAGAAATGCTTCATTGCAGTTTATTCATTCATGAACTGTAAGGCTTACTTCTCTTTCCCCTGTGAGAGGAGCTTTACCTTTTTGGAATGCTTTGTTTGATCTAAGTGCAGTGCCCTTCTACTGCCCTTCCTGTAATGAAAGAAAGGTGAGGTGAATCAAAGTGATACCAGATAAGACGGAATGTGCTCCTTGGTTACTTCTCTGTCCTTTTTGGCTTGGAGTCTCTGCCCATATACTTTACCTATTCTTGCCCAAGGGATTGGGGAGGGCAGTAGTTGATTTTCTTCCTTTTAGATACAGTGTTTCAGGCATAATAGGGACTCACCTGCTGAATTCCTGAACTTCTGACTTGATTTTGGACATAAAAGGAGTCCCTAATGTAATAGTTTAACATTTTCCGTTTACAAAAATTAAGGGAGCTCTGGTGGCCTAGTGCTAAGGAGCTACACTACCAACTGATAGGATTGTGGTTCAGATCCACCAGCTGCGCTGTGGAAGAAAAATGGGCACTCAACTCCTATGTGATTAACTGCCTAAAAACTTGCTGGAGGGTCACCTGTGGGTCGATTTTTACTCAGCATATAACAACAATAACATGAGTTGATTTTGGATATAAAAGGATTTTCCAATAATAAAAGATTAGCATTTCAAGTGAATAAAAACTGAACACAGAATGGTAAATGGAAACCACACCTTTTTGTTTACTGTGTTACTTTATCCATGGATTACCTTTTGCTTAAATTTGTTAAGTTTTTGTTTAATTTTGTTGCCCGGTTCAAATGATTCTTTGGAAAGTGTTTTACTGTGCTACCATCAGTGCTGGTGGGATAAAGGGACATGTGGCTTTCCCCCAGTCTCTCCTCCTCCCTCTCAGAAGTTAATGATTAACATATGGTCATTCACTTGTGAAAGGAATGTTGATTGCTTTGGAAAATGCCTAGTAATTATTTAAGGTTTCCCAAAGAAGTTTGGCAGCTATTTCATACCACTGAAAATGGGCCAAATGTTAGTCCTCCTTTCTGTGCATTGGAATGTTCAGGTGTAGAAGGCAGGCACATTGTTCTATGGAGGAAGCAGTTACCAGTAGCTTTTGAGTCTGTGAGAGCCAACAGGAAATGCACAGCGCCGTTTTTTTCTGCCTCTCACAGCTTCAGTGCTGGATTTTCTAAAGCATTCCTTTCATAGTGTCAAGCCAGTGGCACAGAAGTACTGTATAGTGGGAACAAAGTCCAGAATTGAATGCTTATAATTGAAGGAGAAGTCAGTTTAGATTACACACACAATTAGTGTAGTTTGTTGTTATCAAATACACATAATTTTACTTATTAGACAAGTATAACTTATAATTTACACCTTACTAATTAAGTGTGGCTCATAAGAAACTTTAATGGCACGATACCTTAAGTGTTGGCTGCTAACCTAGAGGTTGGTGGTTTGAATCCATCAGCTGCTCTTCTAGGCAGTCTCCTGTCAAGAATTCTAGCTTCAGAAACCTGGCAGGTGACTTTGCGTTATAATGAACTTGATGTCGGTCTAAGTTTTGCATTTATGGCTATTATATCGAAGAATTTGTTATATATTTCATATACTTAAAATACAACAAACATGCTCAATTCTGGTTTATTAGGTAGCAAAGAATATATATTTAGTTCTTTCTAAACTGTTAATTTGTTTATTTAGCTATTTGCGTGAGTGATTTTTGTAATGTCTTTATGTAGGAAAAGGATCCATCATGGCATGGTGCCTTAGGAGCTGGACAGCTAACCAAATGGTTGATAGTTTAAATCCATTGATTGCTCTGAGGGAGAAAAAATTATGCAGTCTCCCCTGCTATAGGTTTACCACCTTATAAATACATTAGAGGTTTATCAGAATAAACTCAATAGCAGTAGATTTGTTTTGGTGTATATGTTGTCCAAAATGAAATTAATGACATTACTGTGCTGCAGCTAGTGAAAATTATTCAGAAACTCAGCTTCATTAAATTTTTTTTCTATAATTTTATTAATTTTCATAAACATTTACAGAGATTTTGGGTTTCCATTCATTCACCGCTGCACCATTCTCTCTACCCTCCTCCCAGTTTGTTCTTGTCCAAATGCCACAGTGCTTGTCAAAGCCAGTTCTGATTAATCTTCTTTGTCAGTGTGTCCTTT
>NW_006399768.1:26605182-26683145 GCF_000299155.1 Elephantulus edwardii | reverse complement strand
TCAGTGCAGCACACATCATTGAACCCATCTTACTCAGTCTCTCCCCAACCCCAAGGACAGTCCCATTCTACAACAGTGGCATCATGTAATATTTGTCCCTTTGTGACTGGGATATTTCACTCAGCATAATGTTCTCCAGAGTCAACCATTTTGAATAATATTGCAAGCTTCATTAAATTTTATATGTGATATTTTGTGTAACTTAGAAATTTTGGGGGAAGACTTTGGGGATCACTGTAGGGTAACTGAACCAAGCTTAATAATTCTCGGAGGTAGTAAAGGCGAAGCACAACCAGACTAAGCTCTGGGCTGTGGAAGGTCTGTCACCTGTAAAGAAGAACCTCTTTATTGAAGAGAGAATAAGAAAGTGACAAAGTAGGAGAGAGTAGAGGTGCAAGTACCTGCAGGAGCCCCCAGACTCAGCTTCTGCTGTGGATCCAGGGAGGGTGAAATCTGGGGGAAAATCACCAGTAGTCTTTAAAAAACGTGAAGCTCAGAGGACACCAGGGTTAAAGAAGGCAAGGTATGGATGTAAAGTTTACTCATGACCTAGTCTCTCCATTTTTTTCCCCCTGGAAATTTTTTTTAAAATTAATTTTCATGAAAGTTTACAGAGACTTTGGATTTCTACTCATTCATTGCTGCACTTTTATCCCTGCCCACCCCCTCCAGTTTGCTCTTTTCTTTGAAATGTTGTTAAGTTGATGCCACTCCTGCTTCTAAGCTTGTTTTAATTGGGGAGCTCCACCAAACACTGTCCACCATGGGTAACCATTATCACATTTGACACACCAGTGTCACAGTGTTCAGCTTCACAGCAACCACAAGTTACTTCTAGCCCTGGTGTGTCCACTTGCTGTACAGAAGTAACTTGTGGTTGCCATGAAGCGGAACACAATAATACCTAATCTTATATCCCTTTTAAACAGTTCTATCCCTCATCTGTTTCAATACAGTATACATTATTTATCCCCTCTCTTTTAGTCTCCCCTCAACCCTGATGTCAGTCCCGTTTTATAACAGTGGCACTATGCAGTGTATGTCCTTTTGTGCCTGAGGTATTTCACTCAGCGTAAGGTCCTCCAGGGTCACCCATTTTGTATAATAATTCCTGAGTTCCTTGTTTTTCAGTGGACAATATTCCATTGTGTGAATATACCAGAGCTTCTCTATCCATTTGTTTGTTGATGGGCACTTGGGTTATTTCCAGCTCTTTTCTATTGTGAACAAAGCTGCAATAAACATGGATATGCATATATCTGCTTGGGTGACAGTTCCTGGTTTATTTAGAGTATATTCCCAGTAGTGGAATTTCTGGGTCAAATGGTATTTCTATTTGCAACTTTTTGAGAAAGCACCATTTTACACTCCTACCAACAGTGAATCAGGGTTCCAGTTTCTCCGTAACCTCACCAGCATTTGCTGTTTGCTGCTCTGTTCAATTTTGCTGTTCTTACTGGGTTAAGATGATATCTCAGTTTTTTTGATTTGCATTTCTCTTAGCATTAGGGATTTTGAATACTTCTTCATGTGTTTGCTTGCTATTTGAAGGTCTTCTTTGGTAAAGTGTCTGTTCATATCCTGTGTCTATTTCTCAATTGGGTCGTTTACCTTATTCTTGTAGTGGCGCATGAGTATTCTATAAATTGTAGATATAAATCCCTTATCTGACATGTCATTACCAAATATTTTTTTCCCATTCTATGGCTTCCCTTTTTACCTCGTTGGAGAAGTTTTTGGATGTGCAAAGAGATTTTATTCTTAGAAGGTCCCATTCATCTATTTTATCCTCTCCTGGTTGTAGGATTTTCAGAATGCTTGAAGACTGTTGATGATGTGAATTAGGGTTCCTTGAGTTCTTCCAAGCATTTCTCTAATGAAGTTTATAGTCCTTGGTTTTAGTCTTAGGTCCTTAATCCACTTTGAGTTGATTTTTGTATATGGAGTGAGGTGTGGATCTTGCTTGAGTTTTCTACAGATAGTTTTCCAATTTTGCCAACAGCATTTGTTAAAAAGGCTGTCATTTCCCCACTTAACTGATGCCTAAAATCATTTGACCATAGGTAGATGGGTTGATTTCTGGATTCTCAATTCTATTCCATTGATCTATGTGTCTGTCATTGTATCAGTACCATATACTGCCTTGACCACTACGGTAGTTTAGTAGGATTTGAAATCAGGGACCAAGATGTCTCCTACCTTGTTTCTCTCTTTAAGGAGTGTTTTGCTTATTTGGGGCTTCTTTCCATTCCAAATGAAATTGGAGATTGCCTTTTCCATCTATCAAAGAATGGAATTGGTATTTGTACTGGGATTGCATTGAACGTGTCAATTGCCTTTGGTAGTATTGTCATTTTTTACAAAATTGAGTCTTCCTATCCATGAACAAGATATTCCATTTCTCCAGTTCTCTCTTTGTTTCTTGTAGTAATTAATGTTTTGTAATTCTCTTTGAATAAGTCCTTTGTGCTTCTGGTTATTTCCAAGTATTTAATCTTGTGATTAGCTATTGTGAAGGGTATTGTTTTTCTTAGGTCCAGCTCTGTGTTCTCTTTGTCACTGTAGAGAAATCCAACTAATTTTTGTATATTGATCTTGTTTCCTGCCACTTTGTTGAATTGGTCAGCTATGTCCAATAGGTTTTTTTTCCTGAGTCTTTTCTGGTTTTCTAAGTATACTATCATATCATCTGCATAGAGAGATAATTTCACCTCCTCTTGGCCAATTTGGATACCTCTTATTTCCTTCTCTTGCCTTATTGCTATCACTAAGAATTCCAATACAGTATTGAATAGGAGAGGTGATAGTGGGCATCCTTGCGTAGTTCCTGTTCTCAAGGGGAACGCCTTTAATCTCGCCATTGAGAACAATGTTGTATCTAGGGTTTGTGTATGTACTTTTTTACTGTGTCAGTGTTGGCTCTAGGGTTTGTGTATATAGTTTTTACTGTGTTGAAGAACTTCCCCTCTAATCAATCCTATTTTGTTGAGTGTTTTAATCAGAAAAGGGTGTTGGATTTTGTCAAAGGCCTTTTCTGCATCAATTGATAGGATCATGTGGTTCTTGTTCTTTGCTTTGTTAATGTGATGAATCACATTGACTGTTTTTCTTATTTTGAACCATCCTTGAATACCTGTTAAGACTCCCACTTGGCCATGGTGAGTTTTTGTTTTTTTAATATATATAACCTATCTTTGGTTTATATTGGCCAGGATTTTAGTCAGGTTTTTTTTTTTTTTTTTTTTTATCTATGTTCATGAGAGATATTGGACATAGTTGACCAATTCAGCCAGGTAGCAGGATATAAGATTCAGCAGTGAGCAAGGTATAATAATGCTCTGGTCCTCATGGAGCTTTCTTTCTGGAGAAAGAAGATATCTGATCAATGCTATATAAACTGATATTTAACTCAGAGTTGAAGTGTTGTTAGGAAAGTAAACATGGTATTTGGTAGTATGTTTTTGTAGGATGTGGTAGTCTGAGAAGTATTGAGGAGGAAATGTAAGCTGGGATTTGAGTTAAGGAGTGGGTAACTGGGCACTTGAAGATACTATTTGATAAGAAGGAACAGCAGCCCCTAGATAAAAACAAAATTGTATGGATTGAAGACTGAGGGTGAAATAGGTGAGACTGGCAGCTAAGCAAAAGTTAGATTATGTGAATTGTTTTCTGTGATAGAGAGGAATGATATAAATATGTTGTTTCCTAGATAGTGAACACTCCAACATCCCAGGGCCTCTTATATGGGAGTACTTCCCCTTTATTAAAGGAAGCTCTAGTGGCTTGTTGGTAAGCAATTACGCTGGCATCCCAAAGGTAGAAAGTTGCTCAGTGGAAGAAAGGACAGTCTCCATCCATGTGGTTGGCTATGAGTGGGTCCTTGATGACTTGACCGTAATCAATAAGAGGAAAGAAGTGGTATCTATGTGTTTTCCTGATTTTGTGAGAAACTCTTCTTTTTTTTATTTTTCATTCTACTGATTGTTCTTATATCCTAGAAGTCCTGTTGGAAATTTTCTCCAGTGTAAAATTTATACCTTAGTGATAAAATTTACGGGAACTGTCAAAAAAGACTATATAGTGCTTTTAAGTAACAGACTTTGAGAACATGCATCCAAATTCTCTCTCAAATGCATCCCTCTCCATTTAAACAAATAATAGACTTAGATATTGGTTAGAAGTATGATTTAGTCAAAGCTGTTGATAAACCAGGAGTGCTTTTTAAACTTTCTTAGACTTTTGGGCAAGTCTTTTATCCTGAAATTATATCACTGATCATTGCTTTTCCTCATACCATTTATTTTCTTAAAAAATCCGAATGCTGTATTTTACTTGCAATGAAATTTGGATTAAGAGGTCTTTGGGTTTCTCTATAAGGTGCCATTCTTTATTATAGTTTGGTTTTAGGTTTTCAGGAGATCTCGTTTCCAGATAGGATTTTGATTGAGGTTTTACAGCTTAGCGACAGGCCATTTAATTCTTTAGAGTTTGGCTTCATCATATCTAAATTTGTGTTGGACTAGATGAGTTTTGTTTTTCTCTTTTAATTCTAGTCCCTGCCTCCCCTTGTTGTTATGGTCATTTGAGAGAGGATCAAAATGATGCCATGATGTAATTATTCTCTGAACCTGAAGTCTTATAAAATGGTGTCTTCTGTGGCCAGATGCCTGAGTATGCCTTTGTGGAGGTCTTTGGGAGTGAAGAGCTGTTTATTTTATTTCTTTTCCTAGTGGAACAGAGAGAAGAGTGCTAGATAAGGAGAAGAACGTTTCAGAAATGGACCGTGTATAATGGAAAACATGGGGAGTATTTTTGTGGTGGTTTCTTCAATAACCTGTGTAAAATCAGATTTTATATTCAGATTTGTTATTGTGTGCATTATTCCTTAAGAGCAATAATTTTTACATTATTAAAGGAGCCCTAATAACAGCTTAAGCCCTAAAACACACAGCTTCTTTCAACGGTAAGATTGGCAGTTCAAATTCATCAGCCTCTCCATGGCATAGAGTTGCTATAATTTGTTTCTGTAGATTTACAGCCTTGCAAACTCTAGGGTAATTTTATATTGTACCAGAATCCACTAGAAGGCATTGGTTTAAGAGGACATTGGCCCTTTAAAGTTGTCTTAGCCTACTTAATATTACTATTGATCTTTTTGTGAATCTTATTTTTTCAAGTAGTTGTTGTTGTTATTATGTGCTGTTTAGTCACCTGCATCTCACAGCAATCCAGTGTTCAGCAGCTCTGAACTCTGACCTGTCCTGATTGAGACACACCTATACCCATTGCCCCAGTTATTGTAGCCATCCCATCCAGGATCTTCCTCTCCTGAGCTGTCCCTTCACTCTTCCAAGCATTCAGAATCCTAGCCTCCAAAGAGAAACTTGTTACATTCTTCCAAGCATTCAGAATCCTAGCCTCCAAAGAGAAACTTGTTACATACCATGGACTACCAAGAAAACAAATAGGTCTGTCTTGGAGAGGAGGAAAACAAGTATGTTCAAGACTTTTTTCCAGCACCACAATTTGAAGGTGTCAGTTCATCAGTGTGAGAGACCAGTAGCAGTGTGAGCCACAAGACATCAGAGAAGTGACTTGTGGCCCAAGCCTTTGTATCAAAGGGTGACTGTGGGGAGGGAGGTGCTGGATGGGTTAGGCAGAGTGCAAGCGATCCTAATGTATTTTTTCAAGTTAGCTTTTTGAATTACAGAATTTCAGAAACAGTAATTAAACCTGTGGATGTCCAAGCATTATATCAGAATTTGTTTTGTAAAAGTCAACATTGTTAGGACTCCTTCAATATTTGTTTAGATTAATTGAGACAATGAATTTACAAATGTGTTTAGTCCCCTATCCTCTTTCTAATTCTAGTCTTGGAAGTTCTTTGATGCAGTGCTCTGTTCTCTAAGCTTACTATCAGTAAGAATTGAATCAGTTGCATAGTGACCCTATAAACAACAGAGCAAACCTAGTTCTTCCCTGCACCCTCCTCAGGATCTCAGTCATGCTCAAGTCCATTGTGATAGTCACCATGTCAAATCTATCTCATTGAAGGTCTTGCTGCTTTTTGCTGATGTTCTACTTTGCCAAGCATATCTTTTTCTAAGGGCTTGACAACATGCCCAGAGAGTGTGTGAAACAAAGTTTCACCATCTTTGTCTTTAAGGAACACTCTGATTGATATCCTCCAAAACAGATTGGTTTGTTCTTTAGCCATTCCACGGTGTATTGAATATTCTTTGCCATTACCGTAATTCAGAGGCATCAATTCTTCTTAGGTTTTCTCTGTTCATTGTTCCAACTTTGTCATGCCTATGAAGCAATTGAAAATACCATTGCTTGGATTAGGCACATGTTAGTCTTTAAATGCGTATCTTTGTTCTTTATCACTTTAAAGAAATCCTTGACAGATTTGTCCAGTCAACTCATTGAATTCTTGACTGCTGCTACAACTTTAGTCTTTTGTCCATCCGTTTGTATGTTGCTTCTTGGACCAGTTGTGAGGATTTTTGTTTTATTGATATTGTGAGGTAATCCATATTGAAGACATTGACTTTTGTAATACATGCTTCAAATCTACTTCATTTTCAGCATCCATGTTTTTGTTACCTGTGTCATACAGGTTTTTGAAGAATATTCCTTCCTTGAATCCTAATACCACATTCTTATTCATATAGTCCAGCTTCTTGAGTTACTATGTTGTTGCTTCATTTTATTAATGACTGGAGTATTAAGAAGGAAATTGCTTTTTAATGAAATATTTAATAAACTACTGAAAAACAACTTTGCTGTCACTAGAGCTTATTAAAAATAGTCAATATAAGGACTGTAAATGTAATATATAAGATTTATTTTAATTTGCCACAAATTTCTTTGTTCAAATTTTTTTTACTGAATTGAAAACCAATTTATATTGTAAATTTTCACTAAAATCACAAAATAAACCCCAATCAATATACCAAAGCCTTGTCTGCTATATTTTATTTTTCTTTTTTTTGTTATTAATTTTAATGAAAGTTTACAGAGACTTTGGATTTCCATTCATTCACTGTTGCACTTTTCTCCCTGTCCACCCCTCCACCCAGTTTGCTCGTCTCTTTGAAAAGTAAAAGAAAAATTCTTTCATTGTTACACAATCCCTCCCCCTAAGTTCACTCCACTATGCAGCATTCGTTCTGGACTCCTGTCATGACAATAATTACTTACCATATATCCCTTTTAAACAGTTCTCTCCCTCATCTGTTTCAATGCAGTATGCATAATTTGTCCCATCTTTCTCAGTCTTACCTCAGCCCCAATGTCAGTCCCATTTTACAACAGTGGCACTATGCAGTATTTGTCCTTCCGTGACAGAGATATTTCACTCAGCATAATATCCTCCAGGATCACCCATTTTGAATAATATTTCATGAGTTTCTTGTTTTTCAATGCAGCATAGTATTCCATTGTGTGAATATACCACTGCTTCTCTATCCATTCATTTGTTGATGGGCACCTAGGCTGTTTCCAACTCTTTGCTATTGTGAACAAAGCCGCGATAAACACGGGTGTGCATATATCTGCTTGGTTGTAAGTTATGGTCTCTTTGGGGTATATTCCCACTAGTGGAATTGCTGGGTCAAATGGTATTTCTATTTGCAGCTTTTTGAGAAAGTGCCATACTGCCTTCCATAATGGTTGTACCATTTTGCACTCCCACCAACAGGGAATACAGGTTCCAGTTTCTCTACAACCTCACCAACATTTGTTGCTTGCTGTTCTGTTAAATTTTGCTATTCTTACTGGGGTAAGATGATATCTCATAGTTGTTTTTATTTTCATTTCTCTTAGAGCTAGGGATTTTGAACACTTCTTCATGTGTTTATTTGCCATCTGAATGTCTTTTTTGGTGAAGTGTCTCTTCATATCCTGTGTCCATTTTTCAATTAGGTTGTTTACCTTTATCTTGTTGTGGTGTTCAAGTATTTTATAAATTCTAGATATAAGTCCCTTGTCTGACATGTCATTACCAAATATTTTTCCCAGTCTGTGGCTTCCTATCCTAGGCACCAAAAAAGTAAATGAAGTTTTAAAAATTTCCTCTACCTGGTGGTTCACTTCACATTGGACACCTTTCCTTTTACAGAATCTGAGTTACTACTGAATCTTAGGTCTTATTTTAAGAGACATAGTCACACTTTTATGCACTTATACCTTTTTTAAATACTGCCTAAACAAATTGTGGAAAAAGGAGAGCTTGCTTTTTTACCAGTCTTGTGCATTCTAGGACTCCGGAGACAACTGTCTCTTTTGGAAAGAGCTCTATTTATACAGTGATGAGAGTAATACTTAACCGTAGCAGGAGGAATCTTATTCCATTCCTTTTTTAGCAAGGGAGTGCTTCAAGGAGTTTGGCATGAGGCTTAGTCATTTCAACTGACATTTTAATCATTGAATAGTGCCTTGTCTTCATGCTAGAACATACTTTGCAATACAAATGCTTCAGGCAGTTGTTACTCAGCTTATGGAAACCTGTAAGTCACTCTCTCTAACTTTTAAAGATTACTTTTATATTTCTGGAATTTCTGACCTTCTGTTGATTGATACACTTTAGATTTAACTGTTGATTTGTGTGGATTTAAAAAATATTTTTAATGCAAAGAATAGTTTGTCCCTTCCTGGGAAACTTGAATATAATTACACCAAGAAGAAAATAAAATTCCCTTTGACCCTCTGCTCTACTATTTTTTATTATAATTTTCTTCCTTTTCCCCTCCATACAAAATAGAATTATATCATGATGTAGATTTCCAAGATCAGCTATTTATCCATTGGATCATGTAACTCAGATCATGTAATTCATAACTTAAGAAAGGATTTTTTCAGCTTTTATGTAACAGATACTTGTAAAACAAATACAGATAAATTATTAAAGTAACTGAATCAACATATTGTAGCTACTCTTGAGAAGAATGGAAATCCTAGAACACTTAGTTGTGCTTATGGAAAAACCCTTCCTTGCACCAGTAGCAGTTGTGAGAACAGAGCAAGGAGACACTTGCCTGGTTGAAAAGGCTCAGGAAAGGAGTGCCTCAGGGATGCATACTGTCCCCATACCTTTTCAGTTTAAATGTAGAACAGATCATTCAGGAGGCTGGACTTCATGAGAAGGCATGTGGCATCAGGATTGGAGGAAGACTTAGCAACAACTTGCGTTATACAGATGAAACAAGCTTGCTTCCTGGGCGTTTGCTGAAGAAGATCAAGGAATTAAGGACTGTAGTCTTCAAGATGGATTGAAGTTCTACCTCAGTAAGACAAAAGATTCTCTCCTGTTGGGCCAATTGGCTGCACCATGATAGATGGAGGATAATTACTAGTTTGTTACTAGATTGAGATTGTTACTAGTTTCAA
Source organism: Elephantulus edwardii (assembly GCF_000299155.1). NCBI lineage: Eukaryota > Metazoa > Chordata > Mammalia > Macroscelidea > Macroscelididae > Elephantulus > Elephantulus edwardii. The sequence goes on along the minus strand of NW_006399768.1, from coordinate 26,673,752 downwards.
CTTGCTTGGCTCTACAATCCACACTCTTGGCACCAGCAATCAAGAAATTAAATGATGAATTGTTTTGGGGAAGACTGCTTTCAAGAACCCCTCCGAAGTGCGAAAGGGCAATGATATCAGTTTGGAAACTCAGGTGCACTTATTTCAGGTCATAGTCTTCACAGTTACTTGGTATGCATCGAAGAGCTGGACATTGACTAGGATTGACAGAAGAAGAATTGATGTCTTTTAGTGGTGCTGGAGAAGAGTATTGAACATACTGTGGACTACCAAGAGAACAGACAGATTTATCCTGGAGAGGGTGAAACCAGACTACTTACTCCTTTGAGGCAAGGATTTTGAGGCTCCATCCCACATACTTTGGGCATGTGACCAGGAGGGATTGAGGGATGGTCCCTGCAAAAGGACATCAAACTTGGAAGGGTGGAGAACAGTGCAGGAGAGGAAGACCTTGGAGAGATGGATTGACACAGTAACCAGGGTAATGGGAGTAGATGTGTTGGAGACAGTGAGACTGACTCAGGGTAGAGCAGAGTTCAGAGCTATTGTACATAGGGTCACTGAGTCACAGGCATCTCGATGGCCCATAACAACAACAATTGTTGTTGCCCCTTCTTACCTGTTGAGAAAACTAGGTACCTTTTCTTTTCTCTCCTCACTGCTCCAGGGGGTAGGTTATTTAACTAGCTTTCTCATAAGACTGTGTTATATTCTACATCATTTAACACCTTGTGTCACGTTTGGCACATGATATTAAAAAAAAAAACACCAAACTCAGACCCACTGCGTTAAGTTTGTTAAGAGTCATGAGTATCTTCTATCTGGTTTTCAAGGCTATACATCTTTAAGACTGTTGATCTTTCTTTTGAAGAGCAGGTGGGGGATTCAGACTGATGGTATTTTGGTTGCCAGCCCCACATGTAACTTACCATGCCCACCAGGACTTCTTTCTTAGTGGGTGGATTAATAAAGATAAAAATCAACAATGTCAGATTTCAAATGTCATTTCTAAAAAGATCCAGCCACTGTTACAGAATTAAATTACTGTTATGAAGATGATATGTGATATAGGTAAACACAGCATGTTAATAGATTTTAAAGAACTTTTCAAGACCATAAAAAAAGTCATTAAAATTTCTTCTGCAAATAGGTATAATCCTCTGAATATCTGTTTTTATCTCACACAAGACTTTAAGATTTAGGGCTTTGAAAATCTGACTCAGTATTTTAAGGTTAATAACAATTCATATTTCATTTAGGACATCTGACAATGATACTCAGTATTTATATAACTGTATAACTAGCATGTTTTTTCCAATACACATTTATATTATAGTTAAGTATAAACATTTAGAACAGTGCTGAATTGCTGCATGTCTTTGTTTATTTTTTTCTCCATATTTTTATTCTAAATGGGCCCAGTCATATGGATTCTTGGAAATTTGCACCTGAATATAATTGGCCCTTTTTAGTTGGGTTTATACTTTAAGTCTTAGATTCCTGTCTATGGGAAAGTGCTGGGAAACTTTTTGGGTTTTGTCTACTATTGGTGATGGATTTGTGAAGGACATCTGCATAGGCATAGAGGAGAAGCAGCCATGGTTTGAGAGTCCAGTATGAGTTTTAATTCACAGCTCTGTCATCCCAAAGGAATAGGAGAAGCAGAAGACGACAGCCTGGTGCCTGTGAGTGTTGACTGTGGAGTTGTCTTCCACATTTGGACTATGCCTTATATACTACTAACAGTAACTGGGAAGCTACTGTACTTCACTTTTGAAGCTTTAAACACATTATTAAAGTAAAATGCTTAGATGAGTACCTGGTAAAAGATTAGATTAATAAGTTAGTTCTGTTTTGATAATTGACTTTTTCAGTCTCTCTCATTGCCATTGAGGCATTGCTGCAGCCTCATAGCGGACCCTCTGTCAGGTTTTCAGAGGCTCTAAATTGCAGAGGAGGAGATTGCCCATCTTTCTCCTGTGGAGCCGCTGGTGATTTGAACCACCAGAGAGGGTGCCCTTTTGGGGTTAGCAGTGCAGCTACCAAAGGATTAAGCCACTAGAGTACATATGGGTGCCTTTGTTCAGTGATTTTTATTCACCTGTAAGCCTCTACAATGGGGAAAGACCACCCAGTTTACATAATTGTTTGGATTAGAGAGTATACCATATGTGAAGTGTTTGCTAAGATCAGGGGAAAGTATAGCTTCTAAAATACAGCAAACATCTAGAAATACTACTATTGATATATAAACTATGCATGAGATTTTAATGTCTTAGAGGTAGTCTTGTTAGGTGGTTTTATCCAAGTAGTAGATATTCAAGTGATACTTTTGTTAATCAGGGAAGATCCTTTTAGAGAGCTTTCCCATGAAAGCTTTCATTAACAGTATTAATGATTCTGACATGAGATCAGAAGTTCGAGAAATTTTTCAACAAAGCATGAAAACATGGTTTAGTAGAGCTTGCCCTGGGAATGCCTTTACAAAGCTAAATAAATCCCTGGGTTAGAAACATGATGCTTAAAATCTGATTATGAACTTAATTAATAGAAGATTTCAAGTAAAAAAGTTTTCTAGCTAATTTTAAAGTTAATCAATTAATTTTAACTGATTGGGGGAATTGATATATAATCTGATAAAAATAATTTAGATAGGCAAGCTAAACAATGACTATATAGTTTTGACAGTTGCTATTTTAAATACTTTCCATTTAGTCATTAACCTGTTATGACCTGACTGGACAATATGGAAAATTTTCTAGGCTTAAAACTATGTAAGTAGTTCCTGATATAAATATTTTTAAAAAGTAAATTAATGAGGCTGTTAGAAAATACTTCTGCAGGCAGCTTTGGGGTTAACAGTTATTGGACTGGCAACTCCTGTTACCCTTTGATGTTATGTAAATATACCTTCACTTTGAAAAGATTGAAGCAGTCACCTTCACTTGTTGCACATACAGATTTTAAATCCTTGAAAAGGCTTTGAGCCTTTTCTTGCACTGGTAGATTTGAACTACTGACCTTATGGTTACCAGCACAACGTGTGATGCACTTGCACCACCAGTGCTGCTTTTTTTTCTTGCCCCTAAAGGAGGCTAAATAAGAACTGTCTATACTTTTTACAACTTACCTATAAGTTTGACTTAAAGTTAAAACTTAAAAATGAATCTGGTTTTCAACTTGGGACTCCCTGTACTCAAATGAAATAGAGGTAATATTTAAAGGACAATGTTTACTAAATATAGAAGGGAAAATAATTTAAAAAAGGTTCTAACAAAACCTTTAAAGGACCACTGACACTTTTCTTTATTAATGTTGTATACATAAACATGGCTTAAAATCCACTGGTATATAGAAATTTACAAATTTTAATAAAGCTAATTTTTGTTTATTGCACCCAACATCATATGCTTATTCTAAATCTTTTTCCTTTGCACATATTATTGTTTGTTTTGTTGAAACAAAAGTAAACAGAACCAAGACCATTCTATGTATATTTAATGCAGATTGATATTTTGCACTCACATGACACTATGTCGCTGACATTTTCCAATACAGTTAACACACACACACACACACACACACACACACACTCACTCACACTCACTCTTCTTTCTCTTTCAGTGTCCTCCTTCTTAACACACACACAAACCCAACCCACATAAAACCTTTCTCATTTGTACCATAATACAGTAAACCAGCTTCCTTTAATAGAAAGTGCTTTAATGTCTTAATAGCACAGAAAAACAAGATTGAGTTGTTCTTTTTTTAATTCCTTTTAGCGTTAGATACTCTGCCTAGAGTGTTGGTAAAACAACAAAATACTTTTTTTTCTCTGTGTGGTCAGTACATTTTACATTCCACGGAAGCCAGAATGTTTTTTTTTCTGGTAGAATTGCAGGTTATGGACAGTTGCCTCTCTTGCTTCTCTCCAATTATAGGATAGCCCAGAGACTCAAAGACTTTATCGCATAGTTGTCTGGAGCCAGACTCTCTGGGATTGAATTCCAGCCCCACCACTAACAAGCTGTGTTACTTTGAGCAAGTTGTTTATATTGTCTTAGTTTCCCCATCTGTGAAATTGTTATTGAGCTAGTCCTGACTCATAGTGACGGCCTATGTAAAAGGCTGAAATATTGCTGAATTCTTCACCGCCTTCACAATCTTTATAAGTTTGAGGCTGTTGTCAAAGCCACTGTGTCATCAGGCACTTTTGTTGAGTATTACTTATTTTCAGCCCTCTACCAAGCATAATTTCTTTTTCTAGGGATTTGTTCCTCCTGATAACCTGTCTAAAATACGTGAGAGAGATGAAGTTTTGCTATCTTCACTTTCAGAAGCATTCTGGTGCTTCTTTCCCACACTGAAAACTGAAAAATGCTACTCTTGAGTCTCCTTCTCATAGCGATCCTATAGGACAGAGTAGAATAGTCTCCACGTAGGGTTACCTGGGCTGAAAATCTGTTAGAAGAACCAGCTACCTCATCTTTCTCTTACGAAGCAGCAGGGGATGGGGGGGGTGATCTGCAGGCTTTTTTTAAAAAGCTATCAGCTCAGTACTTAGCCTTGTGTACCACCAGGTCATCTTCTATGATAGATCCACAATTTTCTTACTTATTGTTGAGTAAGAATCCACTTAGACACCGCAAGTTACACAAGAGGATATTTTGCATTTTTTTTGCTGTGGAGCAGCTGGTGGATTCAAACTGCATGCGTTTGGGTTGGCAATACAACTCCTTACCACTAAGCCACCAGAGCTCATTATAACTTTCCAGAATTGCTGTGAGGAGTAAATGAGTTAATATATGATAAGTGCTTAAAATAATGGCATATTAAGAATAGTTGCTCTGTTTTGTTAATATACACTAGAGTTGGAACTGACTAATATCTGACCCTTGAACACGGGTTTTCAGAGGCAGTAAATCCCATGGGAGGAGAGTGCCCATCTTTCTTCTGGGAGCCAACTGGTGGATTCGAACTATTACCATTGTCATCATTATTATTTCACTGAGTTTGCTCTCTTCTTTGGTTATAAATTGGTTCTTACAAAAAAAAATACTTAGGGCAAGTAACTGGTTTTTAGAGACTGGATCATGTAATGGAGTACAGTGATTTTAAGTTGTTGAAATAGAAATTATACAACCTGATTACTGTAATTTTAGCTGTAAGAAGGCTGGGAGATTTCTCTTGAACTGTACAGCCTACTGTGTAGCTATGAAAGATATGTCTTAGTTGACTTAACTTTATTTCTGATTTGGAAAAGCATGGAATAGAAACTTTATGAATTTTTTTTTTAGCAATTAGCAGTGCACTTTTATCTATATACATATGAGTTGTTGTTGTTGGTGTTGTTATGTGCTGTCGAGTCACGTACAACAGCCCTAAACTATGCTCTGTCCTGTGCCAATTGCACTGTCTCAGATACACCTATCCCAATTACCCTAGTCACTGAATCAATCCACCTCATAGAGGGTCTTCCCCTTCTGTGCTGTCTCTCCACCCTACCAAATATGCCTCCCTAGAACATGTCCATAGTGTATGCTAGACGAAACCTCAGAATCCTTGCCTCCAAGGAGCCTCCCGGTTTAATCCTCTCCAGGATGAATCTGTTTGTTTTCTTGGCAGTCCATGGTACCCTCAATACTCTTCTCCAGCACACAGCTCAAGAGCTTCAATTCTCCTTTTAATCCTCCCTAGTCATTGTCCAACTTTCTGATGCATAACAAGTGATTGCAAAGACCATGGACTGTATCAGACGCACATTAGTCTCCAAAGAGACACCATTGCTCTTCAGAACTTTGGAAAAGGTCCCTAACAGCAGACTTTCCCATTTCAGTGTACTGCCTTTTAATTTCCTGGCTACTGGTGCCAAGAGTGTTGACTGTGGAGCCAAGCAAACTAAAGCTGTGAACAATCTCGACTTTCTACTTATATCTATGAAACCCTATACATATGAGTAGAAAGTCTTAATTTTAAAGTACTCAAATTTATTTATATTCTTACTTGGAAAAATAAACCATTAAATAAGACTGAATTTTCTTTGTTTTATTACCAACATCAGCGAGATAAATGATAGCAATATCCTGTACATTTTAGATAAAAGGAAGTATAAAATTTTTCTTAATATGGAAAGCATGTTTTCTTTTTATTACCTAAGTGAACTGGATAGCCATTTGAGAATCTTAAATGCTTTTAACTTAGCAGACTCTTCTTTTTTGTTTCTTTTTCTTCTCTTATAAAGATTTAACAACTCTGTAACTTTACCAGTTATGACAGAAGCAAGCAGGGTCGTCTAAATATTTTCTAACATAGAAAATTTCTTCTACACACCCATTAGAATAATCTCACAGTATCATCAAGCTTTTGTGACTAACAGCTTTATAGTCTAAATCTGGTATTTTAAAAAGGGGGTTTTGGTGATATAGGGAACTCTGGTGGCCTAACGGGTAAGAGCTGTGCTGCCAAACTAATGGCAGCTAGTTCAAATCCACTAGCTGCCCCATCAGAAAAAGACATTCTCCTGTATGCTTTACAGACTCTGAAACCCAACTGGGGAGTCACCTATAAGTTGGTTCTGACTCGAGCAATTACTTTGGTGTATTAGTTGTTGGAATGGATGGAAAACCTCGTAAGCAGTTCCTTACTTCATCTCTACCTTGCATGCGAACTTCCGAGTTGTAAAACAACCCAGTGGTAGATGGAATTTGCTCCAGGACTTAAGAACCATAAATGACATAGCTGAGCCTCTACATCTTGTGGTTCCTAACCTCTACACTATAATAGACAAAGTGCTAGTCTATAGGCCTTTTATTGTAAGAACCACCTTCCCTCTGTAACTTGATTTGTGCCACTATTAGAACCTCTACTTGGAATAATACTGCTTTTTAATTTTTGACTCATGTACTTTTAACTTGTTAGTTAAATTTGTCTTCTAGGCTGCAACACTTCCATGATACATCTTCAAGGATATGAACATGTACGGCTAAGCACAATTGATAACAGTGCATCTAAATTCCAAAATCAATCTCCATAATAGTCTATGTGTTTCCTACTGCCAAAGGGGCCCTTTAGAGTAGTGAGAGAAGATCTTCACCCTGAAACCTACAGCGTCCCTTTTCAGCAGGAAGTAGCTAAAAGAATACCCCATCCCCTTTTCCTTATGAATCAGGGTGAAGTCTCTCTTAGGGAGGAGTGATAGGGAATGGCAAAGGACACAATGACAGAATAATCAGAACTGGCTTTGACAAGCACTGTGGCAATTGGACAATTAAAACAGACATTGGGGGGGAAGAAGAACTAACTGGGGAGGAGGGTAGAGAAAACAGTGCGACAATGAATGAATGAAGACCCAAAATTTCTGTAAATATTCATTAAAACTAATAAAATTTAATAATAATAAAAAGTTATGCTGCTAATCAAAAGGGCACACACTCTTTGGTAACTTGGTAGTTTGAATCTTGGAGAAAGATGTTCCATTTCCTCTCATGCAGTGTGCATCTTCAAACCTGTGAGTTGGTTCTGACTCAGTGACAGAGCTCTCAGTGAGCTCTTGAATCTGAGATAAAAGCAAGTGAATGTTAAAAGACCCTTGTTATCCCTTAAGAATAGAAATTGATATTTTTTCAGTGCTGTGGACAGTGTGTATATATATATGTGTATGTATGTATATATACTTATATATAATATATATATTAAATGCATTCACAGAATAATGCTGCTGATAGTACAGAGTGCCCCCTTACCTAGTTTTCCCTAGTAGTATTTTCTTCCATAAATGTGATCCATTTTTGTTAGAGCTAGTGAATGGATACTGATTACTTTATGCTCCTGTTACCGCTGATAGTTTTTTGACTTCCTGTTTTTAGGGACCGTCTTGTAGATTTCTTTTGCTAATAAATGAATTTATTAAATTCCTACTATTTAACAAGAAAGCTCTGGTAACTTAGTGGTGAGGAGTTGCTTTGCCCAAAGGCAGGTGGTTTAAATCTACCAGGTACTCCATAGTAAAAGATGAGCAGTCTCCTGCCCTGTGATTTACAGCCCCTGAAGACCCTCCGGAGGGTCAGCTCTGAATCACTTCCAGTTCATAACACATAAAAACATTAAAATTTTACCAAGTCCATAAAAATAAAAACAGAACACCAAAACCCTGCTTTCCAAGAGTTTATATTTGGTGGAAAGTTCAGTTCGATTTTAAATTTAATATGAAGGAAAAATGTAGCAGACCAATAATTAATATAACAATCCTAAGAATTTGGATTGCCCTCTACAATTAACTGAAAAATGTGACTTGAGTATTTCATAACTACAGATTTTTATTACCTCTTGCCTTTATTTTTCTTTTGGAAAAACATTTCCTTCTAAAACAGTTTGTTGGTTTATGATGAGGAAAATGTGGAATTAGACAAAAAAAATAAACAGACTCCTACTGTCCATAGGGAAAATGTCACATATTAAATGTTATTTTTCAGACCCCTGCTTGACAAAAGCAGCTTTTTATACAATTGTTGCTTGGAGCTTGAGTAGAGAAAACGATTTTCTGTGTTAACTATATGTATGCACACACACATTAGGTGCCATCAAGTCGACTACAGTTCATAGTGAAATTATTAACAATAGATCTGAACCTTGTCGCATCTTGCTATCCAGATTTCTTCCATATTTCAAGTCCATTATTATAGTCACTGTGTTAGTCCATCTTGAGGGTTGTCCTTTCTTTTTCTGAACCTCCACCTTTCCAGGAGGAAATGTCCTTTTCCAAGGACTGACACTTTCCTGACAACAAGCCCAAAGTATGTGAGATAAAATTCCACTATCCTTGCCTCTAACACCCTGGTTACACTTCCTCCAAGCATAGATTATTTGGTATTCTATCTAACTCCTCAGGCATTGATTCTTCAGTCATCTTTATTCATTTTCCAACTTTCAGTTGCATAGGAACAATTGAAATGAGTATTACTTTTCTCAGGTACGCTTTAGTCTCTAAACTGACATCTTTGCTCTTTAGCACTTTGGAGAAGTCCCTGACAGAACATTTTCTCAGTGCAACATGCCTTTTGATTTCTTAACACTGCTGTTAACCATGTGGATGTTGATTATGGCACCAAGTAAAATGCAGTTGACAACATCAGTCATCTCTTCATCTATCATGATGCTTTCTGTTGACCCATTGGTGAGGATTTTAGTTTTCGTAGTGTTGAGATGTAACCCACATTGAAGGCTGTAGCTTTTGCTCTTTTGAAGCAAATGTTTCAAGTCGTCTTCACTTTCAGCAAGCAAGCTGTGTCATCTGCATAACAGGTTGTTGATGAATCTTCTTCACTCATAATGTCACACTCTTCTTTATCTTAAAGTCCAACTTCTCAAATGCTGTGCTCAGCATACATGTTGAGTAGGTATGGAGAGAGGATAAAACCCTGATGCATACTTCCTGATTTTAAACTCTGCATTACTTCTTTCTTCTGTTCAAAGAGTAGCTTTTTCATTTTTGTGTAAGTTTTACACGAATACAGTTTAGTGTTCTGGTATTTACATTCTTCTCAGTGTTAGCCATAATAACCCCTCATAACATAGTTTCCTTGGAAACCTTGGCATTAGAGACTTTATTAAGCAGCCCAAAACAAAAGCACACTGCTCTTAAATCTGCTCTCCTGATGACCTTGGAGTAGGGACAGAACCACCCTACAGGGTATCCAAGCCTTGAAATGGCTATAGAAGTTGACTGCCATATCTTTGTCCTACAAGATAATTGGATGATTTGGACCATTGACTTTTCATTTAGCAGCTGATAGCTTAACCGCACCATAAGGGCTCATTCTGTGAAAGTTCAAACCAATGCATTACCTGTTGAGTTCATTAGATTCTGAGTAGATTTAGTTTTGATGCCTCACAACCTTCCCTTGGACTTTAGAAGTTCTAAATATTTTTAGAGACAGACTGCCCACCTTCTCCTTCCCTCCCCCACAGTAACAGCAGTAGATTGAAACAACCTCCTTTTTAGGTAGTAGCTCAACATAGTGTGCATTAAGACACCAGGGGCCTTGGAAAGGGGCACATACCTAGTAATTAGGAAAAATAGAAACATTCCTGGGGAGGGGGTGTGGAGAAGCTATTCTGTGGCCATGGAAATTTGACTCTGTAGGATTACTTTGGCAGGTATTATAGGGTACATTAACAGTTTTGCCTTAATAATTAACTGTTGAATGCATCATGCTTTACCTGTTTCAGTTGGATTTATCAGCCATCTGGAAGAAGGGTGGTAGGAATTATTCTTGGAAACCTTGTACTTAATTTTCCATCATTCATTTGAGTAATGAGTACTGTACCCTATGCCTTTTGATTAAATGGGCTGTGAGGGGACTGTATCAATTCTTGTTTAAATGAGCATTAATGAATCCTAGACATTTTCTGCCACCTGTATTTTCAACTACAAGAGTTAGACCAATCACATTGTATGCACAGCTCTTCCCCACCTCCCTTCAGTTTCTTCTGTTTGCACATTTAAAATCAGTTTCCATAGTGACATCTGGTGGTGGTTTTTTACATCCTGGAGAATATGATTGGAATGATAAATATTTTTGTTTAATAGCTCCATATTTCTGCCTTCTTTTTCAAATGTTTTAGCTTATTAATAATAACCTTTTCTGGTATTACCTTTATTCTCAAGGTTGAAGACTAAACAATTACCCTTGTAGTTCTTGATTAAAGTGACAGAATGAGTCCTGTAACCCTATTGGGTGATACTTGTAACAAACTTGCCTTTGCTTGACTTTAGTGCTCAAAATGTTATAGAATCACTGCAGTTCCACTGCCTAGCTTTACTTTACTGTTCAAACCTTGTACTATGAAAACACTCATTTTTATACTTTCCTTTTCAGTGGCTTTTCCTGCATGGCTTTGAGAATATTTTTTTTCCATGGCTAGGCAGAATTCTATGGCAGGTATTGACTGCTTACTTTCTATCTTGAACTTAGAAGCAGTCTTACTTGCATACCATAACTGAAAACATAGGAAATAGAAAAAAAGAGGGTAAAATGGCTAAAAAAGTGGAGAGCTGAGAGACAGGAAGCTTTCATTTTCTCTGTATGACAGAGTGGAAATCATAGAGGAAGGGGTTATATATGGATGCAGAGATGTACTGGAAAAATGTGGTATTTTGGATAAGTTTTAGAGACGCAGTTGCAAAAAAACCACAGTACTCTAAAAAAAGTCTTTAGGTAGTTTTTCTATCTGGAACCAATTGGCAGTATCAGGATGGATGGTGAAGAGATTGAAATTGTTAACAACTTTAGGTCTGCTTGGCTCCACGGTCAACCCTCTTGGCACCAGTAGCCAGGAAATCTGAAAACGTATTGCGATGGTAAAGTCTGCTGTTAGGGGAGACCAAGGTGTGTCTGTCTGATACAGGCTATGGTCTTTGCAATCACTTGTTACGCATCAGAGAGTTGGACAGTGACTAGGGAGGATAGAAGGAGAATTGATGCTTCTGAGCTGTGGTGCTGGGGAAGAGTATTGAATGTACCATGGACTTTCAAGAAAACAAACGATTCATCCTGGAGAGGGTTAAACCAGGCTGCTCCTTGGAGGCAAGGATTCTGAGGCTTCGTCTGACGTACTTTGGACATGTTGTAAGGAGGGACAGGTCCTTGGAGAGGGACATTATGCTTGGGAGGGTGGAGGGACGGCGTAGGAGGGGAAGACCCTCTATGAGGTGGATTGATTCAGTGACTGGGGTAATCAGGATGGGTGTGTTGAAGCAGTGTGATTGGCACAGGATAGAGCAGTGTTTAGGGCTGTTGTACATAGGATCTCTATGAGTCGCAGGCGATTCGACGGCACATAACAACAATTCCAGAAATGACTTTATCATTCATGCAAACAAGTAATTATTGAGATTTGTTCATAAGTGTTTATTCATTTATAGAAATGGGAATGCGATAGAATTTGGTAATTAATGAAGTAAGTTGTTTCATATCTGTGATCTCTCGAAGAAGCTCTGGTGACCAGATGGCTAAGGAGTTGTGCTGCCAACCCAAAGGCAGGTGGTTTGAATCTCCCAGCTGCTTCTCAGGAGAAAAATGGACATTATCCCATGCAATTTCCAGCCTCTGAAAACCTGCTAGAAAATCAGTTAGTGCCAATTTAGTTAAAGAAGAAATTCACCTAAGATGCTGTTTGTGGTTTAGGGAAGGACTTGCAAGAGAAGCATGGCAAAATGTAGGACTAGGAATGTAGAGTGACTGAGAGTGAATGTTTCTTGTCAGAATTTTAGTTAGTTGGTATGTTGGTTCTCTCAGACTCTAGAACTCTTTCAAAGAATATTTTTAATTCCAGTGGGTCTCTGATTAAAGAGGTTATCTCTTGATTGTAAGCTGTACATGTTTAGCTTTCTCAAGTTACAGAAATCACATTTATCATCTTAAAGGTACAGCCACACCGCTTTGTGTTAATAAACGTCCCCAGACTACAGTTTTTTATTTCAAAATTTCTGATGCTGAACCTGCCCTTTCTCTCCGTATTATCTAGGCCATTTCCGGGCCTTTCCTAAGCCTTTGGTGTCTGCTATTCCTAGATGCAGGATTGGAAGCTTGAGAGATTTCGACCTCGTGAAGGAGCGCTTTATGTGTCAGAAGGATCTGTCATGTGCCTGTGGCTGAACTGTTGAGTAGAAAAACAGAAAACAAAATTATCTTGCACATCAGGTTTCCCCCCATGCATTTGATACTTAATACAGCGGTTGTTTGCATTGAGAATAGGGCTTTGGTGCTGTACCTTGAACCTCTGTGATGAAACAGAACTTTCAGGTCTCCATATTCCTTCATAGTCTTCATATTTTCTATATATTCCTTTGAATGTGGGGAGACCCCTTAATTGCAGTGATTGGAAAAGCCTTTGTAGACTCTCATCCTTGATAATAGCTGTACAGTGATCCCCAGAGTCCCCTAGACACTCTGGAGTGAGTATTGTGGGTCTTGATGAGAGTTTAGCCTTTGGGAGAAAATTCTGAGCTCTGGATTCGGATTGTGTTTAATTTGGATTCTAACACATTCTGAGTGTTTATGGGGCTGCTTCTTAGTTTTTCTAAGGCTTGGACAACTTAATTTGTTTGTCTAATCTTTCATTTGCTCATCTGTAAAATGGAAATTAAAATCATGTAAAGCATTTACCAGAATATCTATTATAAACACTTGTTAAGTGATATTATTATGAATTTGAACATTCGTGTTCTCTGTAGAAAAATTATTTAGTATGTCCTCCGTTTTCTTTGAGAAGGGAAAATTTATTTTGTGGTATCAAGACACTACTAGATAATTCTAATTTTTTTTAAAAAGGTATTAAAAAATAGCAAAGATACCAAAAGATACCAAAGCATAAAATGTCTTAGTAGTTATTGTACGGTATTATAAAAATAGATAGTTCAAGAATTAATAAATATGACTATCTAGGCATTAGACCCAGGGATATTTACTAATTTTGTTGCTAATTACTGCAGTGTTAGGTTGCTCTCATACTCAGTGCCACATTCTAGTTGTTTCCTTCCAGCATCATTTGTGACTCTGAAACACCCCCTCTTAACTGTGGTTAGGCCAATTGCCAGATTGATTTGGAGCGAGGGGCAGTTCCAAACAGAATTCTGCCCATAATTATACCCTATGGGCTAGACACTTAGCAGTTTCTGTAATTTGTTGGTAAAAAATACGGAAAGGGGTGGAAAGCTTTTTTGATCTGACTGTGATACCATAATGTATTTGAATTTTTTTTTTTCCCTTTCCACTATGGGACTCTTCTTGTTAACGATTGTCGAGTTGCCCCAGGCCAACCCTGGTCACTCCATTGACTCCATGCACAATGTCAGCAGCTGATTTTTGAAAGTAGACTGCTATAACTTTTTTCCACTCTTAGTCTGAAGTACTGCTGAAACTTGTTCAGTATCATAGCAACACACAGTTCTCTTCTGGCAGATGCGCAGTGGGAATACTGAGGTACTTTGGCCAGGTATTAAACACAGGTCTGTCTCCCTGATGGAATGTGAGCATTTTACCACAGAACCATCACTGTTTTCATTCACTCTTAAGATTAAAGAAGCTTCCTAGTCTAAGTGAAAATATTTAATCCTTCTGATGCTGATGTGATCTACTATAAAAAGAATAAGAGAAATAGGAGATTTGACTTGTCTTTTCGAAGTTACAGCATAGTTTGGTTTCCTCCTTTTATTAGTCTAACAGCAGGATTGACAAGGAACTTTGCTGACACCAAAGCCACAGGTTTACAATGTTTTCATCTCTGGCTTTGCTGCTTGCAATGAGTCTGAGAAAGTTCTTTATCTCTTATAACCTAAGTTTCTCACCATGGAGTGGGGATATTATCACCACATGTGTAGGCAGGCTAGATGCAAATATTAAATAAGGTTATCTACCTGAGATAGTTACTCCAGTGCCTGGCTTATCATAAAGAACGATTTATATCTGTAATTGTCATTGTTACTAAAATGCCTGTAAATCAAATGACAGTAAAACAATTTTTAAGAAGTGGGGACTGCAGCATGAATTATTTGAGGATTAGAAAGCGAGCAAGAGAATCGAATTATAAAAAGCTTCTGTAATTGTAATCTTGAAGTTTCCTAATAATACTTCTTCTGTCAAATGAATTATATTACATTTGAATGAGGTGGCAGAGTACATGAAGATTATGTGTTCATATAACATCGAACTCTTGTAGAAGAAACAACAGTTTGCTATTCACTGACCAACTTTGTGTCAGCAGTTTATGGGGTGATATTAAAGAGACACTGGACAAGGATTTTCCCATAGTTACTGCTGGCACTGTAATTTTTTCTTTTAAATTTTTTTTTTTTTTTTGAGACTAATGGCATAATTTTACTAAAGCACTTTACTGATTTTGCAAGCCGATTAAGTATGCTTCAGTTATGTTTGTGCCAGAGAAAAAGGGAAATATTTTGAGTTTATTTGGCAGTTAACTGCTGTCTAAAGAGACTAGTTTGCTCCTTCTTATAAAAAGAATTTGGAAGCTTCAATCAACGTTTTCAGAAATCATGTTCTATGTCCATTTTCATAGTTCAGTAAGAATTGGTCAAGCAATAGTAAGTAATTATAATACTTCTGATTAGCAAATAAACATTCATTTTATCCTCTATTTTACTTTTTTAAATTTAGTTGTGTTCTTGTTACAATGTACTACTGTTGAATGTATACCGACTGGACTCATCGCTGACCCTGCAGTGTTTGCAGGGGCTTTGAATTACACGAGATTGGCCTTTCTCTTGCAGAGCAGCTGGTGGATTTGAACTGCTTATTTGTGAATAATCTTTTTTGGGCAGTATTAGGTAGGATTGACGAATATCCAAAAAGAGAGTTTTTCTGATACTAATAACAACTTTAAAGAAGGAGCTCTGTTGACCCAAAGATGGTGACTTTCTAATGTTTCCAGTCCACCAGTGGCCCCACTGGTGGGAGAAAGACATACACTCTCCTCCTGTGCACTTTGACAGCCTCTGATAACCCGCTAGAAGACCAACAATAAGTAAAATCTGATCCTATGGCATTTAGTGAGTTTTGTTAAAGAAGTATTTCACCACAGATAATATTCAGAAAAATACAGATTTATTTTTGGTTCAGTTAAATACTGTTTAATTGCAGAATGTTTGTTCTATTTTCCCACAGTGTTTTGCATTGAATAAGAAAATGTAATTCTAAAGTTGTAGAATATCCAAAGTTCAGCCTGGATCACGTTGAACCTTATAAGTATTATTAATGAATGATTGTAGATTAATCTGTTAATCCAGATTGATTAATCCATTGGAGGAGCATATAGAAGTACCTTTGGGGAGACAAAGAGCAAAATTATAACTTTGAATAAAAAGAATTTGCCTAGGAGAAATTGATATTTCTACTGTTAACCTCTGAGTTTAGTTTCTATCCCTATAAAATAAAATTATAATATGCTTTTGATGAAATGACCAGCTAACAGAACAAATTCAATACAGATACAAAAATTAGAATTATACTTTGACATCTTATAAAAAATTTCTTAGTGTTGTTAGTACTAGGAATCATGCAGTTGTCAAACCAGCCCATAGCTCACCCTTCTGTGGTTTTTCAGGGGCATTAAATCTCACAGGAGTTGATTTACTCCTCTTTCTTCTGAGGAACAGCTGGTGGGTTTGAACCATGTGTCTTTGCGTTGGCAACATAATTCCTAATTGTTCATTTTATTCAAAATTGTTACTGGGTTGACACTTTCTCAGAATGATTTTTAATTGCTATTGAAATCTTGGTACCAGCAGTCAGGAAATCAAAAAGCGTATTGCGATGGGAAAGTCTGCCGTTAGGGACCTCTCAAAGGTACTCAGGAGCAACAGTGTCTCTCTGGAGACTAAGGTGCGCCTGATACAGGTCATGGTATTTGCAATCGCTTGTTATGCATGAGAGAGTTGGACAATGACTAGGGAGGACAGAAGGAGAGTGGATGCTTTTGAGCTGTGGTGCTGGAGAAGGGTACTGAATGTACCCTGGACTGCCAGGAAAACAAACAGATTCATCTTGGAGAGGATTAAACCAAGCTGCTCCTTGGAGGCAAGGATTCTGGGGCTTCGTCTGACATACTTTGGACATGTTGCCAGGAGGGACGGGTCCTTGGACAGGGAAATCATGCTTGGGAGGGTGGAGGGACAGCGCAGGAGGGGAAGACCCTCTATGAGATGGATTGATTCGGTGACTGGGGTAATAGGGATGGGTGTGTCAGAGGCGGTGCGGTTGGCGCAGGATAGAGCAGGGTTTAGAGCTGTTGTGCATAGGGTCGCTATGAGTCGGAAACGACTCGATGGCACATAACAACAATAACAACATTGAAATGTTTTGTGTTTTCTTTCTCTCCAGGTGTCATAGAAACCTCAGATCGACTGGACCGTGAGTTGACCTCTCATTACTGGCTTACAGTCTATGCAACTGACCAGGGTGTTGTGCCTCTTTCATCATTTATTGAGGTCTACATAGAGGTTGAAGATGTCAATGACAATGCCCCGCAGACATCAGAGCCTATTTATTATCCTGAAGTAATGGAAAATTCTCCCAAGGATGTATCTGTGGTTCAGATTGAGGCATTTGATCCTGATTCAAGCTCAGATGACAAGCTGATATACAAAATTACAAGTGGAAATCCACAAGGATTTTTTTTTATAAATCCCAAAACAGGTAGGTGTATGAAATATTGATGCATACACTTTACTGATGCGGCAAAAAGTAATTACCATAATTTTCTTTACTTTTGATGTATTTTTTTCCCCCTTTTCCTATTATCCAAAATAAACCTTTTTTTTTTTCCGGTGGAATTTTAGTCCAGTTTATATTTCACTAAAAAAACCTTTTAATGACTGTATTTAATTAATGGAATTCCATTTTCAAATTAAAAAACAACTACAGGCATAGCTTGCTTTATTGTGTCTCATTTTATTATGGTTTAGAGATACATTAAAAAAAATGGAAGTGCCAGCCTTGAATCAAGTAGATATACTTGCACTGTTTTTCTGATAATACCTGCTCACTTCATATCTCTATATTACATTTCACAGTATTGTAAACTTCTCCCCTAATGCTCTTGCACACTTAATAGACTATTGAATAGTAGAAATATAACTTTTACTTTTACATGTGCTGAGAAACCAGAAAGTTTGTGTAGGGTTCATTTTATTGTTATCATCTGAATCCAGTGTTTCACAGTGTCTGGTATAACTTGAGTAATAAATGATTTAGTAATATGTCTTAAATTTGCTACTGATATATCTGAACTGATTGAGTGATAAATCTTGGCATAACTTTACATCTAGTAGGTTTTTGGGGGTAAAATAGTAAATTTTTAAATAATTTACAGTAGTTTGCAATGTTGGTTTTTCTACAGAGCAGTGGTAACATCTCTGCAAGCAGTAAGGCATTGAAATGAAACCTTTTCAAACTGAGTAATTTTCTTGATCTTTCCAAAGATATCAAGTGTTTTTCTTCTTCTTTGTAAGTGTCTGTGACTCACTTCTTCTGATTAGATGGTTACTCTTTTCTAGGATTGACTTCTGGTCTTTATATCTGGTAATGAATTCTATCTACTTTTAAGGAAAAAAAAATCTTTTGTATTTACTACAAAAAGAATGGTAACCATTTGTGTTGGTGGCAGTGATGGTTCAGTAATAAATGCCTCACCTTCTGTGAGGGAAACCGAGGTTTGATTCTTACCCAGTGTAATTCACGGAAGCCACCCCCTTGTCAGTGGAGGTGTGCTGCCATCATCTTGAATGGGTTTCAGCAGAGCTTCCAAATGAATGTGACTTAAGAGGAAAGACCTGGTAATCTACTTCTGAGAATTAGCCAATGAAACTCTAAATCCCACTGGCCTGATCTGAAACCGGTTATGGGGTTGGTACAGAACCAGCCTTTGCTTCCTTTCATTATACACAGAATCACCATGACTCAGTCTTGAACAACTGGACAGCATGATTTGTTTAGGAAAACTATAGTTTTGTGCAATGAAACATCACATGTAGAGTATCATAGACTTACTTCTTGATGAGAATGGAAATAAGAATTACCATATGACAGTTTACCTGTACGAAGATAATACTCAGATAATAACTGAGCTTGGACTCAGATATTTTGCAACTACTTAACACCTGTTGACAGAGGCAAAAAAACCCTAACAACTTTATAGATTAGTTTTATTAGGTAATCTATATACCTCTGTCCCTTTTTTTTAAAAAAAAATTTTCTAATTTTAATGAACATTTATAGAGATTTTGGATTTCCATTCATTCATTGTTGCACTTTTTTCTCTATACCCCCTCCCCCATTTGCTCCTCTCTTTGAAACTCTGTCCCTTTTTTTAAGGAAGACCTCGTGTCACTGTGTCGTACATATGAGGCTGCTGATGGAAAGGTCAGAGGTTAAGCCACCGGCTGCCCCACAGGAGAAACATGAGGCAGTCGGCTTCTGTAAAGACTGACAGCCTGAAAGTCCAGGGGTCAGTTCTGCTCTATGGTTCTGTCTGTAGGGTCACCATGAGTTGGAATAAAGTTGATGATAATGGGTTTGGCTTTGATTTTTACCTCATTTTTAAGGAGCCCTGGTAATGCAATGGTTAAGCACTTGGCTTGCTAACCAAAAGGTTGTAATGCAGCCCAACAACATCTCTGTGGGCCAGAGAGGTAGCATTTCTGCTTCTGTTAAGGTTTACAGCCCTGGAAACCCTAAGAGACACTTCTGCCCCTCCCTGTAGGATTTTTCTTCTCAGAACTGAACCCATGACACTGTGGGCTTGTTGGTTGTTATTTTATCTTCTTTTTTGTGTATGTGTCTTTTCTCATTCTAGATGTTGCTTCATTTACTGAGTTGTCTCTGACATTCCAAGGAGGCATCTTCTGCTTCCTTTTTCAGCCTGTATTGTTGCTCTCCTTTTTTGTACCATTTTTTTAATGATAATTTTTGATGAACATGATGATTTTTACAAGCATTTTGTAATGTGGACTGACATTTGAGTTTAAGGGTTGTACCCAGTGCTCACACAAACATCTTGATAAAGATTTATGTATGTATGCATGTCATGATTTGACAATAAAAATGATGTTAGAATGTAATTTTTTTCAAAACCTAATGTCAGCATGTATCAGCATTTATATAGACTCCCTTTCTTGACAGTTAAAAGTAATCATAAGTTCAAGATTTATTTTGAATTTATTTTGGTGATAGGGTGCAGGAGGACTTGGAACTTTATCAGAAGGACCAAAATTAATTCGAAAAGAATATACACAATTTGAAATTACTTACTCTTCGCAGTGAAGTTGGAAAGTACTCATAGCCGACCCTCTATTTTGAATTTCCAAGGCTGTAAATCAGAGGAGATTTCCTAATTTTGTCTTATGATGCATTTGGTGGATTTGAACCCCTAGAGAGGCATGACCTTTGGGTTAGCAGCACAATTCCCTACAGACGATGCCACCAGAAACCCCTGATTTTTTGGCACAAAAAATTGTAAAATGATTAATAAAAGATATTTTCACAATCGAGTTACATACTGAAGTTTTTTACTGAATAAGATGTTAAAGGAAAATTTAGTTGCGTTACTGTTTTTACTGAACAGGATGTTAAAAGAAAGAGAAATAAACCTAAGAGTAGACACCAAACCTGTTGGTATGGATTTGATTCCAGCTCCTGGCAACCTTAGTTATATAAGAGTTGGGCTGTACTCAGTTGTTACTAGGTGTCATTGGATACAGATAAAATGAGTTTTCTCTTCAACCATTCTTACACATAGGAGTCACAATACCTGTGTTGTAACCATCTTTTCCATCTGCCTCTCTTTTATTCTCATTTCCATTTATCCTTTTATCCTACCATTTCGGCCTTCTGAACTTTAATTCCTAGACAGATTGTGCCCTTTTGATTTTGTATGCATGATTGTTCTGAGGAGTAAGTTTCTCCTTGGTGGCATTGCCCACTTTTTAGTCCTATCTGCTCCTTACTGAAAGTTGAGCCACACAGGTTAGTTAGTCCAGTCTCAGGTACCTATGGGCAATAATTCTACCAGTCTCTGCCAAACCAGTTCGTCTGCCCTTGTTATATGGTTTTGCGTTTTCTTCCACATATTTTGTCCATTCTCTCATGGACTTTGTTACAGTGATCTCTTCGAGTGGTCAGCAGTGGTAGCTGGGCATCATTTAGGTCTTCTGGTCTCAGGATTATGGAAGTTAAGGTGTAAGTGGTCTCTCACTTCTTTCGTCTAATTGTTTTTATACATGGCTACATAGAAGTTTTTAAGTTGCTGGTTACTACTCAGGAAAGTAGGATGTAGAACATTGTCTTTTTGTACTATGTGATGTCAGCTGCCTTTTGTTTCTCCTAAAAGCTGAGACCCTAGGACCAAGAACTCATTCTTTCAGATTATTGAATTAGGATATTTGCATAACTTTGCTCCCTATTGACTCTACTATATATGAGTAGATATCAGATAATCAGATAATGTAAATGTAGAAATATTTGTACAGATACTTCCTGTCAAACCTGTGTGTGGTCATGGTTAGAGCCCCTTTTGACTCACCTCTCTGTCTGTGTGTGGTCTGTCTACCCACATGTGCACTTAGGGATTGATGCAATGAAATGTATTACTGATAATGCAGGATTGTATACATAGTAGTAATTGCCATTGTTGATTGTATCCCTTGTGAACCACTTCATCCATCTCTTGATAAGGTTTTCTTGATTATAAACAGATTATCAAGCTTTTTCCCCCCCAAACACTGCCAGTTGACTTTGAACTACCAACCTATAGTTTTGTATTTTGGTGGTTGTTTTTTTTTAACCTACTGATTTTTAGTAGTTGAATGTAAATGAATTGTGCCACCCTAGGAACCTTAGAAAGTTATGTAAAACATATAAGGTATATAATTGTCATCTGTGTAAAAAAATAGTTTAAAGAATTTAGAAGAATTCAGAGTCAAGAAACAATTTACGTAGGTGAAAAATCCCAGAGTTTGAGGAGAGAGAGAAATCTAGGAGGAAAAGCCTTCCAAGTGGTGATGTAAGAATGTACATCTTTTTGTTTAGATTTGTTTATGAAGAAACAGGTGAGCAAGCAATCAGTGCCTTTATGAATATCTGAGCAAACTACGTCTGGGTTTAAGGCTTCCTTGAGGAGAAAAAAAGGAAAGATTGAGGAGACTTAAGTCTGTGGGGTAGAGATGTTGCGGGGAGCCTTGAAACCTTGGTTATCCCCAGGGCCTCTGAGATGATGATATCATGCTATGGTCTTATATTTTGCTGTGGAAACCTGATTTATGAGATATTGCCACTCCCTTTTAAGTCTTTTGTCTGACAACTCTTAAAGGATGTTTCTAAACTCTTCCTTCAGTGAGAATAAATCCCTTCCAGGAGTCCTTGCACTAGCTCCCAAAACACCTGCGTGAAAAGCCCAGGCATCCCACTGGTAGGACAGCAGGAGAAAATGATTACAGGGTTTTCAGAGGGATTTTTAGGGTTTTTTTTCCCCCCTCTGTGAGTTACAGGCTGGTGATAGTGGAGAATAGAAACAGTACTCAGACATATTTATTGTGAATGTATGTTATAGACACTACGATTAGTAAAGAAACAGTAATTCTGCATATCACCTTTGTCTCTAAATACTGAGAAATAACCATATTTTGGCATGAACATTATTAAAAAATATAGTAAATACAGCCTTACAGGATTATTTTCTAGATGATTCTTTCCGTCTCACTCAGCATAAATTTGAATATGTGCTTCAGGTTGCAATGTGTGCATGCCTAGTCTTCTTCAGAATGTTTAAAACAAACCTTAAAAACAGACTTACTAGATGGGTAGTTGTGAGGCAGATTGTGTAAACTGTTTAAAACTACAGCTTTCTTGGTTTTGGTAATATATAGATTGAGAAAATTAACTGGAGACCCCTAAAATCTTATTTCCTAGTAATTAGTGGTCAAATTAAAACAAACAAACCCCGAAAAACTGAGTTGAAAACCGAGAGAGCTGAACCCTAGTGAGGCTTTACGTCTTAGATCTTAAGAGGGAACTGGCTTCCGAATCAGTGTTTTTGTACACTTGTTATGTAGAACGCTCAGATTATGTTAGTGGAAAGATGCCATTATTCTAACCAAGCCATACTGTCTTCTGTAGCCTCTTCTACTTACACGTATTATAGTTACCCCTGTTAACTAGTCACAGAACAATGAAACTGTTGGTAGACTATTAACAATTACATGTCTCTGTTGGATAAATTGGAGTTAAACAGATCTTTTACTATTTAACCATTAGTGATACAGATTCATTTGGGACTCTAGTAATTATTGAAATACCCAGTAGAGAAAGCCAGAATTCAATAACATTCAAATTGTTTATTTGCACATCCGATGTCTTGCACATCCGAGGTTTTGCTTTGTATACAGCCCATTAGGGATGCTTGAAAGTTTATGGTCTGTGTAAGTGAAGAGAAACATGTGGGTACAGGATAGTGTGTCTCAGTTCTCATAACTACTCTAAGGCATTGGAAACCAAGTTGATGAGGTGGATATATTTAAGAGGATGAAGTCTCATGGAAAAGTTCTTGGGCTGATTTTGAGAGTAGTAACATTAATGTGGAAAAACGTAGGGAATTGTTAGGAGGCTATCTGAAACATTGATACATTTTAGAGGCTAAGGGATAACTTTAGAAAAGTATATGGGAATATGGTTGCACTCCATGGAAAACCTTGAATATAAGAATAAGAAGTATAGTATTTATTTTATTAAAAACTATTAACCTGTTTTTAAGAGTATACATGTAGTCCCTTGGAACACTCCATATAAATTTAAATGACACTACGTCATTTTAGAGAGGAGGAAAATATCTCCACAAAATTTCTTTCTCTATATTTCCCTGTTGGATGCTATTGAGTTGGCTCTGACTTAGAAAAATTCTGTGTGTTTCAGAGCAAAAACCTGCCCAATCCTGCATTATCCTCACAATTTCCAATGTGCTCTAAGCCCGTTCCGTAGCCACCATATCATTTATCTCATCAAGAGTCTTCCTCTTTTTCTCTGAGACTCTACTGAGCATGATGTCTTTCTTCAAGGATTGGTTCCTTCTGATACTATGTCCAGCGTAAGTGGGAGGAAATCTTACTATCCTCTAAAGAGCATTCTTCCTGTATCTTCCAAGACTGATTCAGTGATTTTTTTTTTTGCAAGTCCGTGGTATGTTCAGTAATCTTCACCAGCCAGCACCACAATTCAAATGCATCATCAGTGCTTTGTTGACCTACCTTATTTATCATCCAACTTTCACATGCATGAAATACCATGATTTCCCATGTCTTTCCATTCTCGAACAAGGTATATTAGCAAACAAACCAAAGGTCTTCTGAATTTAGTATTCTAAATTTCAAGACATGAGTACATTTTGGAATTTTTTTTTAAAATTTCTATTTAATTTATGTTTGATCTTGGTGCCAGAACCTGTCTGTCCACATCTCTAACTGTGCTCACTGTATTGTGTGTTAATAGGGAGCGGTAGGTAGGCTTTCAAGCTAGAGACTTAAGCAATTTCATTTTCTAACTTTTGTTGACACCGTAAATGTTTATAACTTTAAAAAAATTCTATCAGTATCAGCTCAGGTAAATTGGCTTCTTTTAACTAAAGTTGTACAGTTGATCAAGGTGGGAGAGAGGCAGGCACACAGAATGTTACATTGTCAGAGTCTTGGCTACTACAATCAGAGGTGTCAAAGCTTCGTTTGTAGTATGTCAAGGACAGAGAAGAAGGGGAGTCCTGAACAAAAGGGACCAGTGTGAGCTTTATAGGTTTCCTTGTCCACAGCAAGCTCAGGAAACAGACTCTGCCCTTACCAAGTGTCCTTTTACTCAGTGCTGCCAATTTGAACTTTTGAGGACCGATGTGCAAGTAATAATTGGCAGGTGAGCTTAAATGCTATGTTCAGGTACATGCATGCTTTAGAAAAACCAGAATCTTACTATTTTCTGTATGTTTGATATGCATGTTTTTGACACAAAACAAATATTTTCTCTCCCTCTGAAGTTAAGTTGAGGAATAATTGCAGTACCTTAAATAGCACGTAACTACAGTGTACAGTTTGATAAGTTTTGAAGGATCTGTACACCTTGTGAAACAGTCACCACAATGAGTTAGTCATTATGTCCTTCACCCCCTCTTGCACTCCACACCCTGTCCTTAGGCGCAGGGAAACTATGCTAGGTTTCTAATGCCCTGTAAACTATTATTTCATAGATACTGTTTGGAGTGTTTGTTTGTTTTGGCTTTTTTGTTTTTTTAAATTGGAAGAAAATGTTAAAAAAGACCATCAATATTTATATGGCACATTAAGACTGCATTTAATTAGTAGAAATTTCCTGAATCCTAACTTTTTGTGTATTCTCTTGAATAAGAATACCATTTCTAAAATTAATTTTAAATGCTAACTTAACATTGTTCCAGGTATGTTTGTGGGATTCATAAAAATCTAGGATAGTATATACTTTGTGTGTCTCCAGAATTGTGTAGTTAGAATTTGCTTAATGCCTTAGGATGGCAATCTTAGAATTTTGGCTCTTCAAAATGCCCTTCAGTTTTAGAATGTTCTGTTTACCAGAACTGGAAAACTATGGTGGTGGGGGTTGTGTGAATGTGTGCACGTGTCTAGTGAAATGTGTAAGTTAAACTGCTGCAATTCAATAGATAATACATTCATATAGTGAAAAATTTAAAAGATACTGAAAGCTAGCAGGAAAAAAGTTCCAAGGTTTTTTTCCCCCCATTAACCATAGTGAATGCTATCCTTTGCAGCAGTAATTGTTAATAGAGCTTGATCTGCCAAATTATTATAAGAATACATGTACATAATATATACCTTTTTTTTTTTTACTGATCTGCTAATTTCTGACTAATGAATGCAGTATTTCCTGACTCTCTACTTTCATTGGTATAAATCTTCTTGTTTTTGGAGCAAATGCCCTGTGAAAGGATTTTTTTTCCCTCAGAAATGGGTAGAAAATAAAACAGTAAAAGCATTCTTCTTTGAAAATCTTATGTTTATGTATGTGATATCTGTGTATCTGAGTATTTGTCTTGTAAGAGCTTTGGTATTTTTACAATTTTAGCATGTATCCAACCAATTGACATTTGGTTTAAAAATCTTTTAGGTTTATTTCAGTTTAATGTTTTCTTAGCTTTTCCATTTGTGGGTTCTGTAGGGTTAGAATGTCATGTTTCTGTGAGGGGATCATCTTTCCTGTAAATCTCTTCCCAGAATTGGATCTGGGAGCATATTTTACTGTTAGAAGGTGGTAAACCCTGCCTGTTCTCTCTCTTTTGGGGCATTTCCAACAAACGTACCTCATTTGTACTGCCATCGAGCACTGAATTTAGAGGAAGCAGCCATAAACTACTAGCTGGTTTTCTATCTTTTGCTTCCTTTCTCTCTCCTTCTCTGATTTTTCTTTATCTTTCACCATTTGACCATTGTGTGGCTTCACTTTTGGATAAAGGTAAATTGAGTTTCATTAGAAGTCAGAGGAACAATGACAAGCATGTATCTTATATATACATTGAAGCAGTTCTTTAAAAGAACCTTACGAAATAGGCAGAGACCATGGCTGTAGCATATCTATAGGGATAGTGACATCTGTTGGGAGTTACCTTCCTTGTTAACCCAAAGGCCACACCTCTCTGGTAGTTGGAATCCACCAAAAGTTCTGAAGGAGAAAGACTGGCAGTCTACTTCTGTGATATTTACAGCTGAAAAACCTGGAGGGTCAACTGTCAGTGGAGTGCCAACTTGAATCATAAGTGAGCTAGTGAGTGTGTTTCAAACCTTGGTAGTTTCCTGGTTTACCAGATAACATATATATGTCTTCACCCCCAAAGGTTAAGGCCACTCAGAGGTCTGAGCCAGCTGCACAAATGAATCCTATTTCTTCTGCATTTTCATATACAATTAGGTTACTTTCTTTCTATATACGTGTACTTCTCCAGCTTTGTAGTATAAATGTGTTTTGGGACCTAGCTTTTCTAGTTCTTTCTTTTAAGGAATTCTTCTATCATACTATAAGTTACCTTTTTAGTATTTTTGACCGTATACCTAATGTTATCTTTTTAGACTTGTTTCTATGGTATCTTTACATCCAAAAGATGAACTTCTAAATAACACTAATTGCTTAAACTTACTGTTATTCGTCTTCTACTTCAGAAGTCATAAAACCTTTCTATAAAGGGTTAGATAGCAAGTATATTAGGTTTTAAGGACTGTACTGTCTTATCACATACTGTACTGTCACAACTTGACCATTTTCATACCACACTTGGAGAACTAGGCAACTGTGATAGACAGATGTTGTTGTTAAGTGGCATCAAGTTGACTGTGACTCGTAGCACTGTTATGAACAACAGCTCTGAACCCTGTCCTGTCTTGAGCCAGGCTCACTGTCCCTGACATACCTGCCCCCATTGCCATAGTCAATGTGTCAGTCTACCTCATCCAGGATCATCTTCTCCCATGCTGACCCTCCACCCTTCCAAGCATGGTGTCCTTCTCCAAGGATTGGTCCCTCCTGGCAACATGCCCAGTGTATGTGAGATGGAGCTTCAAAATCCTTATCTCCAAGGAGAAACTCTGTTCTAGACTCTCCAGCACAGACTTGTTTGTTCTCTTCGTCAGGAGTATGCATATTACTCTTCTTCATCATCACAACTCAAAGGCATCTATTCTGTTTCTATCATCTTTAATCATCATTCATTTCTCAGTTGCATTAGCAAATAATTGAGAAGACTATGTCCTATGTGTAAATGAGTGAGGATGGCTGTGTATATCAACAGTGAAACTTGAATTTCATGTCTCTTAAACACCCCTCCCCAATCACTTGAAAGTGCAAAAGCCAGTCTAGCTTTTGAGCTAGACAAAAAGCTTTAAAAGCTGTCGTTTACAGACTTTAATATATTAATGTAGACTGGTTTCACACTCATGTCATTGAGTAATAGCTGACTCATAACTGACCCTCTTGTGTTTTCAGAGACTGTAAATCATACATGAGGAGACTGTTGGTTTTTCTCTTGTGGAGCAGCTCATGAATTTGGGCTGCCTGAGAGTTGCTACCTTTTAATTAGCAGTCTGACTCCCTGCAGACTATATCACTGGAGCTCCCTAGAAGGATTAGTTAATATTGTTAATTTATTTTTGAGATGATAGGGTATTTGATATTTATGAGGTAAACATTGGAAAAATGTTTTACAATTCTAAGCAGGGAGATTTAGTAAAAGTGATCTCTATTTTGTTTCTCCAGATGTTTAAATTATTCTTTATCACATAAGGGCTAGAAAACTAAGATGGCAAGGTAAAAGTCAGAGATAATATTTAGCAAATTGAAGATAGACTACTAATTAGATCTTTACTCTTAAGAAACAGAAGTATTTTCCTATTAGAAGATAAAATACTCATAAGTTTTGAGATGTTCGCACTTTTTTGTGTGTTGGTAGAACCTGTTAAGAATATTTCAGATCCCAAATCCCAGCTCACGCATAGGCTGTATGTATACGTATTAAGTCTTTATCACTTCCCCAATTTGTTCTTATAAAAATGGTGCAGAAAGGCTCCTGACTCTCACCTCTCTTTATGAATAGAGAATCACTATTAGCAGGATCAGCCAAAGGCTGATTGCTGTGAGGTGAAGCTTAAAGAGGTCTCAAACATCCTACTTTTCCAAAATGCTATAACCCTATATCACCTGTCTTTATCATCTCCTCCCCTTGGAAAGGTCCCTTTCATTTTTGGATTCTGTAATTTATGATTACATCTCATAGATCTCATAATTTGTTGTGATCCACATTAAATGCCTTTGTGCAGTTGATAAAACATAGACATCCTTCTGCTAAACATAAATAGACATCCTTCTGCTACCCTAGCTTTGAGCCAAGATCCATCTCACATCAGCAATGATATTTCTGGTGCCACAGCTTCTTCCAAATCCACCGATATTTCTGACAGTTCTCTATTGATATACTGTTCTAACCATTTTTGGTAAATTTTCAGCAGGATTTTGTTTGCATGTGATTTTAATATTATATTGTTCAGTCAATCTGCTGGATTGACTTTCTTGGAAATGAGAATAAATATGGATTTCTTACAGTCAGTTGGCCATATAGCAGTCCTTCAGATTTCTTGGCACAACCTGGTGAGCACACCTGGGGTTGTATCAGTTGTTGAAATATATAACTTTGTATTCTATCAATTCCTGGGCCTTATTTTAACTAATGCCATTAGAGAAGCTCGAAATCCTTTCTTACCATTGGTTCTTGATCATATGCTGCTACCTGGAATGGTTCTGTAGTAGCTATGACACGGTGACTGTGGCTTTTTGATAGAATGACTCTGGATCACAACAAATTAAAGTTAATATTGAGAAGAATGGGGCTGCCAGAAAACTTAATCGTGCTCATGCAAAACCTATAGCTTGACCAGCTGTTGTCTAATCAGAGCAAGGTAACATAGCGTGATTTAAAATCAAGAGTTGTGTGAGTCAGGGGTTTATACTTTATCCATAATTTTCAATCTGTATGCAGAAACAGATAATTTGAGAAGCTGGACTTTACAAAGAAGAGTGTGCCATCAGGATGAGAGGAAGACTCATCAGCAACCTACATTATGCAGGTGACATAATCCTACTCTTTTAAATTGAGGAAGACTTGAAACACTTGCTGCAGAAGTTCGAGGACTACAGCCTTCAGTATAGTTTGCATTTCAGCATCAAGAAAACAAAAATCCTCACTAGGGCAATAGGCAGCATTATCATAGATAAAGAAAAGATTAAAGTTGTTAATGATTTCATCTTCCTTTGATTCACAATTAACACCCAGTGGAACCAGCAGCCAGGAAATCAGAAGACAAGTTGCGTTGGGAAAACCTGTCAAGGACCCCTTCAGAATGTTAAAGAGCAACGATATCATCTCAGATTAAGGTGTGCCTGATCCTAGCCATGGGCTTCTTACTTGCTATGTAGTTGAAAGCTGTACAGTTACTGACGATGATGGAAGATTTATTGATGCCTTTGGTTTGTGTTACTGGACAAAAGAATTTAATATCCTATGAACTGCCAAGGGAACAAACAGATTTGTCCTGTAGAAAGTAAAACCAGATTGCTCCTGGGAGGCAGGGATTTTGAAACTCTCACATACTTTGGACATATTTTCAGGAGAGGCCAGTTTTAGGAAAGGACATCATGCTTGTAAAGGTAGAGAGTCAGTGCAAGAGAGGATAATCCTCAATGAGATAGATTGCCACAGTGACTGTGGTAGTGGGTAATTTTTGCCAGAGATGATGAGATTGGTTTAGAACAGGGTAAAGTTCAGAACTATTGTTTATAAAGTTGCTATGAGTGGTTGTTGACTTGATGGCACATAACAACACATGAAACTCACAGACCATAAAAAAAATAGCTCATGTGGTTGTGGAGGGTATCAAGTCCCAGATTTATGGGTTAGGCATCAGTCTGGAGGCCTCTTCAGACCCATTTGATTTGCAGGGGTTGGCAAACCCAAATCAGCCAGTCAGATGACAAGCCACTAACCTGCATGGCAACTGAGTCTGTCCAACTAAGTCAGATGATTGGCTGCTGGCTCAAGTCAGAAAAACTGGAGCTTAGATGCCATGTCTTGAGAAAGAAATTTGCCAGAGCATTTGTGTAGGGAGATTTACAGTTGTCGAGGATTGTAACGAGGGTAAGGGCTATTGACTTGAGCCACACCTTATATAACTCAAGATACATCCCACCTTAATGTCTCATTAACCGGTGGACAGGTCGAAAGTCATGGCTGTGGAGATGGTTGCTGACCATCTAAGTCATTTCCAAAGCTATAAATTGCTCATCTTTCCTTGGCAGTCTGTTGGATTCAAACTGCCAGAATGGGTGTCAGAACTCCCTCAACATAGCGGACAATATGGTGCAAAATGAGACCCTAATCACAGGTTTAGAGGGCAGGATTTGTAACACATCACAAAATGGAAGACTGTGGCCATTACGGAGATAAAGCAGTTCTCGGCCCCATTGTTCTCTTCTTTTTTTTCAGAGCTTATTGTAGATTGAAATGTTCATGTGTAGCTGACTAACTTACAGCTCTTTATGCTTTGAAGGGAACAGCTTTATACTATGGTCTGGCTTTTGATTGTTTTTACAAATATAGAATGATTTATATTCAGTATAAGAAATGTGATATGATTGCAGAAAGATGATGCTATCTGGGTGTGCTTATTACTTTAATTTTTATGTAGTATTCACTAAAGCATTATGAAGACATAAAATTATAATGACAAAAAATAATGGCTAATTAATGATACTGAATATTCACCTGTGTTTTAGTAGTGTATCACTTTACAGCTGGTTTTTGGAATAAAAATGAATGGTGATTTATTGTGGCTAGAATGGGGACTGAACAACGTGCAATAGGAAATAGCTACAGCTGCAAACAACTTCCGATGGTTTCCGGTAACATTTGATAGCTGCAAAGGAAGGAAATGAAGGTTCAGTCCCTTACAATGGCAGGAATTCATTTTTTAAAAACTACCTATTTGTAGTGTTTTTGTCAAGAAGAAAACGCACATTTTTGTTACCTATTTCTCATGCCCATTATTTTGGCAGAGAAGTATGTTATCCTTAAATCTGAAAGTACAGTGAATGCCTTTTCGGCATGTTAAGGAAATAGGATTTTCCTTTTATAATCTATCAACCCTAAAGCCTTAGGATAAATTCTGTAAAAGGTTTTTTATTTTTGAAATGTACTGTTGCATATCATTTGATAATGCTATTTTTAAGATTCCACATTTGAATACAAAAATCCTGCATTTGTGTGTCTTAGTGAGATTAGCCTGTGATTATTTTATGTTGTCCTTGTCTGGATTTTAAATCAACTCGCTTTACCTTATGAAATTGGTTAAGGACCTCTCTTTCTGTCCTTGTTATAGCTGACATTTATAGTATGGCTGAGCCAATTCCCTGTACCTTGTTTGGTTTATGATCTTATTATTTTTAATACTGTCAATTTTCAACAAGAAACAACCACCAAGATTGAATGAAAATAAGAGAGTAGTGTAAAGATTTCAAGGTTGAGTTCTTCTTAGTCACTAGTTGTGTGGCTTTGTTGTTAATAGCTGTCCTTGAATAGAACAAAAACACTGCCTGATTCTTGGCTGTGGTCAGAATCATTGCTATGCTTGAACCCATAATTGCAACCACTATGTCAGTCCATCTTATTGAGGGCCGTCTTTTTCACTAACCCTGTATTTTACCAAGCATGGTCTGCTTCTCCAGGGACTGGTTCTTCCTTATAGCTTGTCCAAATTCTGTGAGACAAAGTCTCATCATCCTCCCTCCTAAGGAATATTCTGGCTGAATGTCTTCCAAGACGGATATAGTTCTTTAAATAATTTTATTCAAGTTTCCTATGGAACTATGAAAAGTTTGATTTAAATAAGTTAGGAGGTCTTTTCCAGCTTTGACAGTCTATGAATAGAAATCCATTTTTGGAACCTAGCCTAATCCTCCTGGCACCAGGACTGCAGTGACAAACAATAGCTGCTCAGATGCCTGCAGCTGCCAAAATCGCTCCAGACAGGCTGTAGTTATGCAGTCTTAGGATACCACCTAAATAAAGACAGAGCAGTATGGCAGAGTGTTTCTGAGCTCATAGTCTAAAGCTCCAGGGATTGAGCGATAACCATGGGAAAAGTTGAACATTTGCTCGTGACTTTAAGGCAATCTGTATTTTTAGAATTGTGCTTGCGGTAACAGTGCCCTGCCTCCCTGCCCATCTTTACAAGTCCACCGGGCCTTTCCGTGATGGAGCTGATCTTGTCTGTGCTTAATGGAGATGGAATCCTGGTGCTTGATCCTTGAGGACTAGGACAGTCCCTCATTAATTGATTTGTCCAGCCTAAAACCTTGCATACCACTGCCTGCATAATATTTAGAAACTTATTTCTCAATGAACTGAAAAAGTTTAAAAAAAAAATCAGCCAGCTTTAGATGGCTTCCCTTGAAGCTCTAGGAAGAGAAGTCTTAAAAATATCAAAAAGAAGATGGTTTATATTGGTTTATATTCGCTCCTTTGTCCACCTCTAGTGCTTCAATTTATCATTCCCGGGACTTAGCTATGACCAAACTTGTTCTGAGAGCGATTTTTATTTTAAGCTAGATGGGTATAGTTTTGTAGACTAGAACTTCCCACAGTAATAACACATACAGTAAAGAAATTACCCTGTCTACATCACAGATGCCTAAGACTTGACTACATAAATGTTTTTTTGCAAATATTTTTAGATTGCCTGGTTTAAAGTTCTTAAACTTATTAAAGAGTGACGTTACCACCAAAGTGTTTTCAGAAAGATCAGTGTTGAGGGTGATACTTGAAATAATATTGTTAAAATTCATGCCCGAGGTCAAAGGCTCATCTAAATTGTGTTGAAATTAATCAAACATTGTGAAAATGTTACAGAGACCTGTGAACACCTGAGACAGGAGCCAAGCTTGACAGGGAGAGTGTTGCAATCTGAGAGTAATGTGAGAAATTCATAAGTACTCAGTGAATAATTCTGTTGTGTAATCATTATGCTACTAGATGAGTTAAGTGTGATTGATACATTTATAGTTTATATATATGTATATGTCAGAATGATAATATCACGAAAAAGAGCTCTAGCTTTGGAGCCAAACAGGCTGAAGGAGAAAAAAACAAAAACACAACCACCTCAACTCTGCCATTTTCCAGCCATGTATATTTCTCTCTCAGGTTCAGATATCTTTGAAATAAAGTCTATTTATTAGTAGCCATCTCATAAATAAGTCCACTATTAAATGGTGGACTTCAGTTCTGGGATGCTGCGAAGCACACTTTTGGTGTTATCCACTAGTCTCTGCAGACTTCTTTTGCGGGCTAAGTCTTAATTTCTTAAAGAAATTGTATGTTTTGGGGGCAAGAAGAACCTTGCCTTTTTCTTTTATGTGACTTACAGAGTTCTATATTTGGTAAAACATTCTGAAAATTTAAGTTGATTAACTCAGTATAAACCGATCAAGTGGATGACTGTGAATTAGCAAGTTGTGACAGCATCTGTATTACATGTAGAGATAACATTTATTAATTCTTAGCCCTTAGCAAGAGGTGATAAGAAGTAAACACCCAAAAACTTTTAAGTTCATAGAATAAACACAAGTGTAAATTTGTACATTTTACAAAAGTCATTGTTAACCCCAAAGATTTGAAGTTCAGGTGCTCACAGAAAGCTGTATTAACAGACCAATATTTCTTATTGCCTCCTGAGCCTCCTGATAGACTAAGAATGGGAAAGGATATTAAGGCCTAAAGTATTACAGTGTTGTATTTATAAAAACTAAAACCTTGGAGGGTTGGTTGTTGTTGTTGTTTTTTTTAATTTATTTTTCCCATTATTAAGGTGATAGTGGTAGAACTTGGATTTTGGTAAAAAGAGTATTTGATTGTGAATTTGTGCTTTTAAGTTTTAACCACAGACAAAGAAATATTGAATCTTAAAAATACTAAAGTTTTAGAATTTTCTAGTGTGGAGCTCCTATGGTGTGATGGGTAGGAAGTTGCACTACCTACCTAAATGTACACACTTTGACTTCATCGTTTGCTCATTGGGAGAAATATGGATAATTTCTTTCTTGTGTGAGTTAGAGCCTCTGAAATCTCCCTAGAGGATCAGCTATGAGTTTGTTGATTCTGACTCAATGGCAGCTAACAACAGTCATAATTTGAAATTATCCTTTAAAAACACTATAAAGGAACTATAGATTATTTGTACTTGTTTAAATTTAAGTTCATTAAAATGGAATTAAAAATTTGCTTCTTCAGTCACACTAGGCACATTTCTCATGCTCAGTGATCACACATAGACATGAATACCATGTAGGTAGCACTAAAGACTTATTTTCATCATCACCTATAGTAGTATTGTGTAGAGTTGGAAGTTTATTGTTAAAAAAGGCTTTCTTATCCATTTACTTACTTTGCCATGTGGATGGACGGGACTATGCAAATAGGGTGTTTTAGCGTATCCCCAAGGAACTTGGCTAGTCTTACCAGTCCACAAGGGAATTGGCAAGTCTCACCATTCAACTGAGCAGATCCAACAGTAGAATGGAGGAACCTCACCACCAGAAAAGAGTAAGCAAGATAATGCAACTTGTTCTTCAGGACTAGAGATTCTTGTGCCAGCCAGACTAGGGCATAGGGGAACAACAGCGTAGTAGACACAGCAGAGAACCAGAAACCCAGCGTGGGACAGAGCCGACCTTGGGACTGCTATACTGTGGAACTGGGGCTAAGAATTTTTTGCTCAAGTTTGTTGGAGGACTTGGGAGGGGAGAGCTGTAAGGGATAGGGCCGATAACTTTGGCTGAGGTATTTGCGAACACATTTTGGAAGCTGTCATGACTGTGTTTGCTAACTAATTTGGATTATAACCTTTTGACTTTCCCAGTATGGTTCCGTTTGGGCTTTGAGCTATCACATCATATTTTGGACCCAGTAAATCAGTAAGATTGCTATTGAGATGAGTAGAAAGAGGTCCAGGAGAATGGGGGACATGTATGGGTTCATGGTAATGGATCATATTGTTGATGCTGTTAACAGGGACAAGTCCCCTTTGTGAAGTTGGTAAGGGTCAAATATGGCTGTCCCTGTGTGGCCCTTGCTCTACTTACACATTGGATAGTGTTTTTCTAGAATATCTATTCCTCTGGCTTGTACACTGTTGTTAAAGTAACCAAAAGGGATAGCTGGAGTAATTGTGGAAAATAGAAAAGTCATTGTAATAATAAGAAATATAAATTAGGCAAGTCAACATTTCCTCTGATCTTCCCTCTTTCTTGTTTATCTTATTTGGAAAATTATCCAAAGTAAATTCTGCCTAAACACAGTGAGCAATAAAGAGAAAAGCTTTTATCTTTCTATTCTGTAGGGCTAGAACCCTTCTTTAGTGGTTTTAATTCTTCAATGACTCCTACTGCCTATCGCAAATCTTTGCTCTCTCTTTGTTCTTGAGCATGGAATCCTGTTAATTCTTTGTGTTCTTCTCTTGTTTTCATCCCTTTGTATCTCTGCTCTTCTTGCAAACCATACTTTCTTAACTAAAGCCTTTAGACTTTCCTCACTTCTCCCTCACTCTTGGCATGGACTCTATACTCTGATGGTTCTCACTTCCTCAATGCTGTGAAGTTAGTTCAGACTCAGTGACTCTGTATTGAATTTTCAAAGCTGTGAATCATAATGAAGACTGCTCATCTTTTCCCCCAAACATCTGGTGGATTCTAACCTCCAGATGCACAGCCTTTGGGTTAGCAGCACATTTTGGTGTAGGTATTGCTTCACCAGAGCTTCCTCTGAGGAGCATAGACATATTGAATCACCACTATATTATCTTGTTATGTGACCTTGAACAAGCTATTAAATTTGCTTGAACTAATAGAAATGGAGATAATGCTATCTGTTTGTCTGTCACTGTGTTTGTGTGAAGAAGGATACTGAAAGTCAGAAGAAAGGAAGGCATTAAATGAGATAGCATATGTAAAGCTTATGGAATTTAGTAAGCTCAGTAACTATTCATGGTGAGCCCATTTTTTTTGTGTGTGTGTTTTTTTTTTTTCTTTCTTTTCTTTTTTTTGATATGCTACAGCCTAGCATGCATTGAGTTTACTGATGGCATTTCTGGTCAGTTGTCTGACTGAATTGGTCTGTATGATCTCATTCATACTTTGGGCACCTGTTAAGGTAACAAGGGTGACTACATGTGTTTAAATCACCCAACAACTTAACAAGTTATCTACAAGGTAGTTCTGTGAGTGCCAAATGAAAGCAACATTCTCTTGGTTAAAGAAAGATGCAATGCTAGCCCAGAATCAAGGGGAACAAAGTGGAGCCTGTTCTATTCTTTGATTCGAAAAACATATCATCCAACATTAAACTTTATAGCTGTATTGGAACAGCTCTATGGTGGGCTTTAGTTACATACTAATTGGCAGATCCCTTGGCCTGTTGTCTTAGTTCTCTGATATTTTAGCACCATTTGGTGCTCAGTCACCTTCCCCTCCATGATTGCCACTTGAACACCACCACCCCTCAAAAACTGCTGGAGGCTCTTTGTCTTTATTCTGCTCCACTCTCACCTTGACTCTTTAGGTTACTTTTCTTTCCCTTGCCTAGTTCAGTTACTAAATGCTGTTACCTATTCTTGCTTCATCTCCTTTTCCTATTCGTTCTCACTGTTAGCTCTTTAGATCAGAGTAGGCTTTTCCTGGAAGGTATTATAACAGTCTTAGCCTTGTCTTTTACTTGTTTTATATACTCATTACTGTTGGACTGATCTTAATGACTCACTTCTGATCTTACTCCTTTTATTCTTCTTATTGAACTACTCAGTTAAATTCAAACTTTTTGGATTACAGAGCCCTTAGTGAGGCTTCCAAATCTCTTCTCTGTTTTGTCTCTCTGTACACTAGCTTACCTTTGTGTCTTCTTGTTCCTCAAGTGTACTCTGTACTTTAGCCTTTTATTCTTACTGTTTGAAATCATGACTATCCTAACACTATTCCCATCCTGAGTGGACTGCACAAAATAGGAAAAAACAGTTCAGTTGCACCTATATGAATTACCTGGCTTTATTATCTTTACCTGTTGTTAGTTGCCATAATGTCAATTCTAATTTATGATGACCCCCCCCCCATCATAAATACATAAGTACATAGTGGAATTGACTCATAGGGTTCCCAAGGCAGTGTCTCAACCCTTTTGTGTTTACTTTTATGTGCTATTGAAATCCATTATCTCTTACAAACTTCTGAAAGTTGAGAGTTGATCTTTGGCATTAACAGTCATAAAAATGTCAAATAGTAAAATTTTGTTGTAGGTAATCTAACATTCTGTATTATCTTAAATTGTTTTTCTGTACTCCAAGCTTATAAATAATTATTTAGTGATTTTCCTTAAAAGTAAAGCTCGATTGGGCTAGATTTAGAACAGCTTATTGAAGAGGCAGTATTATATCTGTGCTCTTCGTCTGGTCACATTTGTAATAGTATTGGTATACAGATTGGAATGTTTTTCTGGGCTCAGGAAGGTAAAATTGTAAGTTTTTTCAGTTCTATTTTAAATTTAAGGTGTTTGCATAAAAGGGAGCTAAAAATACAAGGTTACGAAGAAGAAGCACTTGTGTATACAAATTTTTTGCTTTCACCCACTCTTTTGTTTTTCTAACTTGGCTTCTTGAGCTCAGTTGAATAATGGTTTACCACTCATTGGCTTTCTTCTGACCTCTGGAACTTCATGGAATTCAAAGTTCAGCATTTAAATAGAGTTAAAATACCATAGTGCAATAAAGTGTGCATAGTAATTTGATGGGGAAGCAACTTGTCTGGACTTTTCCTATTGCCAAGGAGTCAGAACAGATTCCTGACAGATAGCTTAGCTGACTTTAAGAGACTGACAGTCCCAAGAAAGGAAATTGTCCGTCTTTATTCCTCAGAGACATTGATGAGTTCAAGCCACTTAGACAGAAGCTGCACAACTCCCTATGCACTTCACCACCAGAGGTCCTTCATCTGGACTCCAGGAGAGCTAAAGACTGATCCTGATATTGAGAGCAGTATCTTTGGGGATATGGGGTTTTGAGAGACATTCTCTTTGGTTTAGGCATTACAAGCCTGATAGTCTCAGAGTTTCCCCTGTACTTCTGAAATACTGTACAGTTTGTACACATTAATTACATATTTTTCTGGGACTCAGAGTTTTTTCAGTTGAACCATTTATAGTGAAAGAGTTAGATATAATTATTAGGATGTTTGCTGTCTACACATAAGGAACTATTTAGAGTGTGCATATTTTGGGTTGAATTTTTAAAAACCTATTTACCAGCTTGGAATGGGGAAGGATTAGCCATAATGAAATGTGCAGAGAGGTGAGAAGGAATATGAAACACGGAACAAATCCTGCCGCCAGCTTGGTGAGGAGGTTAGATGTAGGATATTTGGATAGCTTTTGTAGAAGCTTAAGCTTTGTAAAAGCAAATTAGCGCACAAAAAACCCCCTCTAGCTGTCTTAATCTTTCCCCGCATAACTAGGAAATCTTATGAGAAATAATAATCGGAACCCTTTTTCTAGATGGAGTTGTTGTTGTTATGTGCCTTCAGTCCCCTATGACTCATAGAGACTCTATGACTCATAGAGACTCTATGACTCATAGAGACTCTATGACTCATAGAGACTCTATCCTATCTTGAGCCAGGGGCACAGACTTCAGCACACCTAATCTCATTCCCCCAGTTATTGTGTCAATCTGTCTTATCCCGGGTCCTCTTATCCTGCACTGTCCCTCCATCCTATAAGCATGATGTCCTTGTCCAAGGACTGGTCCCTCCTGGCCACATGCCCTAAATTTGTTAGACAGAACTTCAAAATGCTACCCTCCAAAGAGAAACTTGATTTTCCCTCTTTAAGACAGACTTGTTTGTCCTCCTGGCAATCCATGGTATGTTCAGTATTCTTCTCCAGCACCACAACTCAAAGGCATCGATTTTTCTTTAGTCATCCTTGGTCATAGTTCAACTCTCTGATGCATAGCAAATAATTACAAAGACTGTGGCTTGGATCAGGTGCACTTTAGTCTCTAGACTGACATCATTGCTCTTTAGCATTTTGGAGTACATCATCTGATTTCATCTCAGTGGAATGCACATTGGCACCTTTGTGAGGGTTCTATTTGGTAGGAATGTTGTAATTCTGAAAAGAGGAATTTTTTTTGTCCTGTTGTAGGAAATATTGTAATTTTTTTTCCTATAGAAAAATAATCCATTTTTTCCTACATGTTTGTTTCCCGGACAAGACTTAGGAGTTGTGTTTAATTCTATGCAGTGGAACTACCTATACTGAATGTTCTGAATTAGCCTTGCTGCCAGGCATCTTAACAAGTATCCGCATCTAACTGTTGGGAATTTGAAATGTTACTTTTGAAGTTGAGGAATGAAATTTTCAGTTGTCTTATAATGAATTTAAATTTTAGTAGACATAGAAGGGGAGCTCTAGTGGCAAGAAGCTGCACTGCAATACTGAAGGCACAGGTTTGAAGCCCACAGCTGCTCTGTGGGAGACGGATGGGCAGTCTCCTACTGTGTGATTAACTGCCTCTGAAAACCCGCTGGAGGGCCAGCTATGGGTGGGTTCTGACGCTAAGATACACAGCAACAACAACATGTAAGAGGTATAAGTTCTAGAATTTTGTATTGTCCAGCAATTAGATAATCATTGCATTCTCTCTACAACATACTTAACAGTCTCTTCTTCATAAAAGTGATATTTTTTCCTTCGTCCTGAGCACCTGACTCGGCCTTTCTCCCAGGTGTCAATCATGGATTTGAAAGACATACTCCTTCTTAATTCTGTGTCCTTGGTTTCTCAGATGTTGTAGTTATGTGCCGTCAAGTCACTTGCGACTCATAGTGACCCTATGTACAACAGCCCTAAACCCTGCTTTATCCTGCGCCAATCTCACTGCTTCCGACATACCCATCTTGATTACCCCAGTCACTGAATCAGTCCACCTCATAAAGGGTCTTCCCCTCCTACTCCGTCTCTCCACCCTCCCAAGCATGATGTCCCTCTCCAAGGACTGGTCTCTCCTCACAACATGTCCAAAGTATGTCAGACAAAGCCCCAGAATCCTTGCCTCCAAGGAGCAGCCTGGTTTAAACCTCTCCAGGGTGAATCTGTTTGTTTTCTTGGCAGTCCATGGTATATTCAATACTCTTCTCCAGCACTACAGCTCAAAGGCATCAATTCTCCTTCTATCCTCCCTAGTCACTGTCCAACTCTGATGCATAACAAGTGATTGCAAAAACCATGGCCTGTACCAGACGTACCTTAGTCTCCAGAGACACATCATTGCTCTTCAGTACTTTAGAGAGGTCCCTAACAGTAGACATTCCCATCACAATACTTTTTTTAATTTCCTGACTGCTGGTGCCACGAGTGTTGACCGTGGAGCCAGGCAAACAAAAGTTATTAACAATCTCAATCTCTTCACCATCCATCCTGATGCTGCCAATTGGTCCAGTGGTAAGAATCTTTGTCTTCTTGATACAATCCGTTCTGAAGGCTGTGTTCCTTGACCCACTGCAGCAAGTGCATCAGGTCCTCCTCAGTTTCAGCAAGCAGGGTTGTATCATCAGCATAACGCAGATTGTTAATAGATCGTCCACCAATCCTGACACCACACTTCTCTTCATAGAGCCCAGTCTCTCAGATAATCTGTCTGCATACAGTTTGAAAAGGTATGGAGATAGGACACATCCCTGGCGTATGCCTTTCCCAGTTTTGAACCACAGTGTTTCCTTGCTCTACTCTGACGACTGCCTCTTGTCCAAGTATAGGTTTCGCATTAGCACGATTAAATGTTCTGGGATTCCCATTCTTCTCATAGCCAGCCACAGTTTGTTATGATCCACACAGTCAAACACCTTTGCATAATCAATGAAACACAGATATACATTCTTCTGGTATTCCCTGTTTTCAGCTAAGATCCATCTAACATCAGCTACAATATCCCTATTACCACAACCCCTTCTAAACCCAGTCTGAACTTCTGGTAGTTCTTTGCTGATGTGCTGTTGCAGTTGTTTTTGGATAATCTTCAGTGGAATCTTGCTTGCATGTAAAATCAATGATATTGTTCTATAGTTTCCACACTCTGTTGGGTCACCCTTCCTTGAAATGGGAACAAATATACATCTCTTCCAGTCAGTAGGCCAAGTGGTTCTTCTCCAGATTTCTTGGCACAACTTGGTGAGCATGTCCAGGGCAGCAGTTGTTAGCTGAAATATGTCATTTGGTATACCATCTATTCTTGGAACCTTGTTTTTTGCTATTTCCTTCAAAGCAGATTTGATGTCTCAAATGGATGTCTGAAGAAACTCTGAAGATTGCACTGGAACGCAGAGAAGCCAGAGCTCAAGGAAGAATTCAAGATACTAAAGAGCTGAACAGAAGATTCCAAAAGGCAGCACGGGATGACAAAAATACTACAATGAAATGTGCAAGGAGCTGCAGGCGGAAAATCAAAAGGGCCGAACTCGTTCAGCATTTCTTAAGCTCAAGGAACTGAAGAACAAATTCAAACCTCGAGTTGCTATAATCAAGGATGATTTAGGCTGATTATTAAATGATCCAGGAAGTATTAAAAGAAGATGGAAAGAATATACTGAGTCACTGTAATCGAAAGGAATTAGCAGACACAGAAGAATTTAATGAAATAACATATGAGCAAGAGCCTGTGGTGATGAAGGAACAAGTTCAAGCTGCTTTGAGGGAAATAGCAAAAAACAAGGCCCCCGGAATAGATGATATACCTTTGAAGTAAAAGGAGATTTTATTTGTAGTAAACAGAAAAAGCATATATTTCACTCAGTTCAAAAGGAGAAGTACCGCATAATACCACTATTGTGAAAATAGGAGGATAACTTGAACATAATAATATAAATGTTCAAAAGGGGAAGGAGGGACAGGACCAGCGAGAGCACTAGGATATCAGAGCTTAGTGGGTCGATGGTAGAGTGAAAGAATAGGAGTAATGCAACAAAGGCCTGAAGAGACAGGGTGATAAAAGGCATGGATCAATGATAATAAGTACACAAAGCACTGTGTAAGGGATTGGGCAAAACACAGTATACATGAATGAAACCTAATGTAAATTGATGATGGTGTAAAGTACAGTGTACATGAATGAAATGTATTTAATATATGAGTGAATGTATGCAGTCCAGTAAAACATGTACATATTATCCAGGAGCCAGCCAGCTTGCTATTTGACTTTATATTAAATTGGTGATACCTAACCTATCAAGTTACTAATTGAAAGGTCGGTGGTTTGAATCCAGATTTTGCTCTGCAAGTGTTAAGGAGTTGGATTGCCAACTCAGAGCTGCGTAGTTTGAATCTACCAGTGGCTCTGTGGGTGAAAGGAGAGCAGTATCCTCCCATGTGATTTTCTGCCTCTGCAAACCCACTGCAGGGTCAGATATGGATCTTCTCTACTCAGTGGTACATGACAAGTTGCTCTACAGGGAAAAAAGTAGATTGTTCCTCCAGTAAAGAGCTACAATCTCAGAAACTGGATAGAAAGGCTCTCGGTCAGTCTGCTTGAAAGCAGTAAATTTGGTATGTAGGAATCAAGGAAACTTGGGGGCACAGTGGCTAGGGTTCCCAGCTAGTGACTAGAAGGGCAATGATTCGAAACTGTTAGTCACTCCATGCGAGAAAAACGTGGCACTCTGCTTCCAGTAAAGACTAACAGCTTTGGAAAGACTGTGGGAGATGCTACTCTATCTCTTCTGCCAGGACATTATGAGTTAGAATCAGCTTTCTGAAGTAGGTTTAGTAATCCTTGGTTGACAGTCTGGGGTGTATATGTTACATGTAAATTAATCTGCATAGTATATTTGCTAGGCATTTGTGTAGTGCTAATAGCAAGTGAGTGAATGCTATAAAGAAGTTTATCAGCATGCCAAACTTACTGTTCCATGGATGCTAAAATTAATGTTAACCCTTTGATAGGTGTTTTAGGACCATTAGGTCTGATCACAGTGATTTCTTGTCATTGAATTATTTAAAACTACAGTGAAGAGGGAATGACTTTTGGTAGGTGATGGGGGAAAGGATTAATTTTAAAAATGATCATAATCAAATGTATACCACATTAAATTGCATTTTTCCTTTCTGTGTTATGTGTCGAGCTTTTAGCTAAAGGTCCACACTTCAAATCTGTGAAGCAAGAGAAAGATAAGACAGTTTCAGAAACGCAATTGAGGGACACTTATTGTTAGAATGACTGTATAACAGTGGGATTTTTAAGCAGTGTTTAATTTTGCTTGAGCCCTTTCCACTCAGTAAGCACAATTTGGGAGAATCTCTTTATCTAGTTATAGCATAATCGTTGTTCTTGCTAATATGGTTTTACAATTGTGGGGAAGATTATGTTAATTTAGATTCTTAGTAACTACTTATGAAAACCCCCCACCACTTTGACTTGAGCGTAGACCTTTCATTTGCAAATTTAGAGAAACATTTCTGATAGCCTTTAGTTTCTATAAAAGTAAATGTAATGAGCAAAATTGACGCATGCTTCTGAAAAATACTCTTTTCAGGGTTAATTTTTTAAAATATTTTTTTCATTCATTTTAATGAACATTTACAGAGATTTTGGATTTCCAGTCATTCATTGTTGCACTTTTCTCCCTGCCCACCTCTCCCCTTCAGTTTGCTCCTCTCTTTGGAAAGAAAAAAGGAAAAAATCCTTCATTGGTATACAATCCCCCCCATCCCTCCCACCCCTCCACCCCGAGTACACTTCACTATGCAAACTTAATTCTGGACTCCTGTGATAACCATAATACCCAATCATATATCATCAGGGCTAATTTGACATGCCTTCCAGACCTTAAAAAGGTGCTCAGGTGGCCTCATGGGTAAGGAGTAAACGCTAACCAAAAGGCAGACAGTTGACATTCTTTAGTTGTTCCATAGTAGAAAGTTAGGCCTAGAAAAAGGCAATAGCGTGAACATGTCTATTCTTATATATGAATAGTTTGAGATATTTTTTTCTGGAAAATTTACAGAATGATAAGCAGGAGAGAGTTTAGCTTAAGGAGTTATCTGGCCCACCTAAGGCTCACCTCTCAAGTCTGACATATATATACACATTTTCATAATATCCATCTGCCCTTTATCAGTATAGGATGTTGACACTATTTTAGTGGTTGGAATGATTTTGGTTAATTTTTCTGTTTATTGGGAAAAGGAGTTTTAATGGTTTTCTTGGTTCCAGCATTTACTGACAATTTAGCCCATGTTGTTGGAGCCATCAAGTCAGTTCTAACTCCTATTAGCTGTATTGCGCAATAGGATCACACCATTCCCAGTCCTATGCCATGCTCACCGTGACGGTTGTGCTTAAGCCATTGCTGCAGTCACTGACTTCACCATAATTTAGTTAGCTCGTAGTTACTAAAACTTGTAAGTTACAGGTGCTCTGTTTTGATAGAGAAGAAAATAGAAGATAGGCTTTCATTGACAATCGCTTATTTTCTTCCACTATTGAGAATTAAATGACTTAGTAACAGTACCTCCAAAATTCTTTTTCTCTGCATAAATTCTGCATTTTTAAGAGTAGCTGATGCAGAGGTAATAAAGTATACTCAACA
Organism: Elephantulus edwardii; assembly: GCF_000299155.1. Lineage (NCBI taxonomy): Eukaryota > Metazoa > Chordata > Mammalia > Macroscelidea > Macroscelididae > Elephantulus > Elephantulus edwardii. The sequence continues at coordinate 26,628,942 of NW_006399768.1, read as the reverse complement.
TTATATTTTCTAATGATGCCACTTACAATAGGTGTCCCTCCATCAATTAGTATTCATTTCTCCAGCACTCAAAGGAGATAGGGAGAAATTGGAATTCTATGTAACCTCATCTCAGTTTTTAAGTACATTTTTCTTGTAAAATATTTATGGAATTATTTGCAAATAGAAGCTTTAACAGATTTTCTTCATTCTTAAGACTTTTCTTATTTATCCAGTATACTGAAAGAATCCTAAAAGTGAGAAAGTATGAATAAATAAAGTAAGTATCAGTGACTGAAGTAATGGAGGTAGGTGTGCCAGAGACAATGAGTTTGGCTCAGGACAGATCAGGGGTCAGAGCTGTTGTACATAGGGATTTCTATGAGTTACAAGTGACTCAGCGGCACAGAACAATAACATCTGTGAACTTCTATTCCTTTATTTTTCTTCCCCTTGAGGAGCTAGAAATTTACTGAGATTATTAGAAGAGTGGTGTAATTTTGGTTATAATACCTGGTAATTGACTTATTTTGTGAGGATTAATGAACTGTTAAAATTTCACAGGTCTCATCACGACTACATCAAGAAAACTAGACCGAGAACAGCAAGATGAACACATTTTAGAAGTAAGTGCTTATCTTTTAATTTGATTTTAATTTAATTTTAATATGAACTTTGTTCATATTGACTAATATTGACAACTGTTATTATTTTGTTATATTGGCTTATGATTGTTAATAAAGAATATATTATGAATATGGATAGCTCAGGTTCTTTGTGTTCCCTTTCCTTCCTAGAATACATAATCACTATTGTTAGCTCTATTCTTATTTTTATACTTTAAATGAATACACATATATACACTTCAAGCACAGTGTAAACAGTATTATTTGAGGTTGACTTTTATATACAAGGTGAAACTTTTCTTGATTTTTTTTTTTTGCATATTTCTTTTTTCTTATTATAAGGTATTTGAAATATATGTTGGTATTAGATCTTGTGTTTTGGCATTTTTTGGAGGGGGCTTGTAAGTACTCACAGTATTGTTCTTGTTTTTATACAGAATTATATAAAGTTCGTGCTTTTGAAAAATTTGACATAGAATTTGGTCAAAATCAACATATGCTTCTTCAAAATCTTATTTTAGGGCTAATTTAATATACCTTCTAGTCCTTAAAAGGGTGCTCTGGTGGCCTCGAGGGTAAGAAGTTACCTGAGTGGGCATGGAGGTGCCAGGCCAGAGGTAGACAGTTCACATCTATTATTGGCACCACAGCAGACCATTGAGCAGTCTTTTCATATACAGTTTATAGGCTCTGAAAAAATTTTTGGTTGGTCAGTTATGAGTAGGTTCCAACTCTATTGCAATGAGATGAGTCCTTGACTAACAGTTTTTTTAAAAAAATTATTGGCTGCAGCTTTCTTTGCCCTTGCCGAGCTCCATGAATCTCTTGTTCATAAATGCAGGAGAGGATGCGTTACATCTTCATTGAGACTTTGTCAGAATGAGAGGAGACAAGTGCTTTGTAAACTAGAGAGGTGTACACACATCCTGACTATCACTGGGAAGGTTTTTACTTTTTATGTAGCACATTGGGAAAAAAAAAAACAAAAACAACACCATTTACTGATCTGTTAACTCCCCAAACAGGTAACTGTGACAGACAACGGCAATCCCTCCAAATCAACAATTGCAAGAGTAATTGTAAAAATCCTTGATGAAAATGACAACAAACCCCAGTTCCTGCAAAAATTCTACAAAATTGGACTCCCAGAACGGGAAAAACCAGAACGAGAAAGAAATGCCAAGCGGGAGCCAATATATCGAGTTATAGCCACTGACAAAGATGAAGGTCCCAATGCAGAAATCTCCTACAGCATCGAAGAGGGAAATGAGCATGGCAAATTTTTTATTGAGCCAAAAACTGGACTAGTTTCATCCAAGAAGTTTTCTGGAGCTGGAGAATATGATATTCTTACAGTGAGCTTGATCTTTTTCTTTAAATTCCATTTATATGCTTTGACTTTATAAATGTATAAGAACTATAAATTACTTTATAAGAAATATAAAAACTTAAAAAATATCTTCATCCTTTGTGACCAAATAATTAAGACAGTGATTGATAGTGTTTTAGAAGAACAGTTTGGTTTTTCCTTTCCGTTAGATCTTTTTTATTGGTTATATTGCATATGGTCTTCAAGATTTTGCTGATTTTATCAAGCATTAAACACTGTGTATTTCACAAATGATAAATGTGAAATGGGTTCAATTTAAAACTGAATCAGAGTATACATTAATTACAGGATGTCACTTCTGGTTTATAATAGATTTAACTTTAAAATACCTTCTTTAAAAAAATACTTTCCTCTTGTATTCCCTCCCCCTCCTTCCATATTTTAAAGATTAAGGCAGTTGACAATGGTCGTCCTCAAAAGTCCTCAACCACTCGACTCCATATTGAATGGATCACAAAACCCAAACCCTCCTTGGAGCCAATTTCATTTGAAGAATCATTTTTTACCTTTACTGTAATGGAAAGTGATCCAGTTGCACACATGATTGGAGTAATATCTGTTGAGCCTCCTGGCACACCTCTTTGGTTTGACATCATTGGTAAGTATTTCTCGAAACTTTCATTCTCTCGCTATTCTTTTTAATATCAATCTCAGAATTTCAAAACCTGAGTATGACTTTTGGGTTAAAACTTTTATTTGAATTCATAATGAAACTTTTGACAATATACAACATAATAAATTTGTTTGAAATGAGTGTTATTTTATATCTAATGTATCATAAGAAAAATATTTTCTTTTGAAATATAGCAGGTATTTACAGAACATTAAACATTTCTAAAACAACAGCTTAATAATTTCATTTCTTAATGCATAACTTATGGTACAGTATTATTTTTAGTGAATATGATGAATATAAAAATTGCTCTGCTTGTGTGATTGTCATGTCAATATTTTGTAGAAAATAAGCTTGAAAATTTTTATTTCTATAACGTAAAAATTAGAGTACCCGCTATTTTATCTTAATCTGCCCTAGTTTCAGCAGAAAGTTGGATCCATTAGATTAAGTCTCACTGTAATAAAATTAACTTTTATTTTTGTTGTTTAGTTTACCTTATGCACACAAGAGAAAAGCCGTTTTAGATTTTTTTCCACTGTATTTTCATAATACTGTAATTGTTAGTGTGTTTAAAACTAAAGGTAAAGTTAGGTCTAGTTGGGACTCTATACACCTTTCTTTTCTACCCCTTAATCTAATCTATCTCCACCGTTTCAGCAGTTGGGACAAATGTGACATAAACTGCAATGACCACAAACTTTTAATTCTGGAATGCTAGATAATTCATTGCCATCAACTCAGTTCCAACTCATAGCACCCTTTTATTAGTTTTCTGAGGCTGTAAATATTTACAGGAGTATATGGTAATACCTTCCTTACACAGAGCAGTTGGTGGTGGGTTTCAACTGCTGACCTCTTATTAGGAGCCCAGCACTTAACCTGCTATGGAATAGGATTGGGAATTGGCCCAAATTGAGTCATTGTATGAAATTGTTGGCTTTCTAGTCACCATGAAATAGCTCTAAGACAGGAATGAGATTATTTGCATTGTTAGCTAAAATTAGTTTGTTTCTATTAACTTTTCTCACATTTCCGGGTTAACAAAACTTCTGTTCTTGTCTCTTATTTAACTGTTGCAACTTTTGTGTTGGGAACTGATTTGATTGACTGACCTTTGTTCTGTGCTTGCTTTCCATGCTTGCTTGCTTCTTTTTGGCTGTGCCAGGAGACGCACTTGCTAGAGAAGTGTTTTACATCTTTCAGATGGCTTGTGACCTGAACTGTACAGCAGAAGGTATCTGCTGAGATCACATAATTTGCTTTGAGATTATGAGATCTAAAATAAAAGCACTGATTTTCAGAACTTTTTCATTTTCAGTCACAATCTTGCATTGTTTGTTTTTTTCTTCCTTTTTCATAATGTGCACGTGGTCTCTCATTTCAGTGGCAAACCTGTTGACTTGCAATACGTACCTAGATTTTTAGTTGTAGGTTTGGTTTAAGACAGTGTTTATATTTGCATTTGGCTAGATTTAGTCGTAGATCTTCATCATGACATTAAGCCTTTGTTTTAATTCCACTTCATTTCATAGCTATAAGTATTTCAAATTCAGTGGATTTGTAATGCAGATTTTCTCAGCTCATGTACTAATGTTTGAATGATAAATAATGTAAAATATATTGGAGGTGCACTTAGATATTAGGAAGAAAGAAATGTTAATTTTTCTTTGGGTTTTGCTATTTTTATAGCAGTGGGAATATACTACTTTTTTAAATTGAATGTAATAGCCAGGACTAATTGAAGCTGCCTGTTTTGTTTTTCTTTTCCAGATTTAACATTTGTTTTTATTAGTTATTTTGTCAGTGCATTATCTTCAAAGTGTGACAAATGCTGTTTTGAGTAATTAAAACTTTTAAGTTCTTTATTAATTGATGTTTCAGTAAGGCTCTGAGCTATAAATGTGAAAGATATTTGAAACTCTTAAAAAGCAATTTGAAAGTAATTCACTAACTGTGTTAGAAATGACTTCCTATGTTTAGAGTTGCAGAATTGTTCTCTTCCTTTAATGGTAGATAGCTTCCTTGACACAATTATGGCTCAGAGCAGCCTTTTAGCATAATAGGCATTATCTTTCCGATAGACCATTCTTTTTTCAAAATATTAGGTCCTTAGAATTATCTTGTTAAGTGTACTAAAAACTATTTCACTGCCATTAAGTATCAGAATGCAACAAAATAGATGACAAATTTTGTACCTGTGACCTGCTCTTATTCTTCTGTTTCTCCCAATTTGAATTAGGTGGCAATTATGACAGTCACTTTGATGTAGACAAGGGAACTGGAACCATCATCATTGCCAGACCTCTTGATGCAGAACAAAAATCTAGCTATAACCTCACAGTGGAGGCTTCTGATGGCACCACAACAATACTTACTCAGGTAAGCAGACTATGTATGAGGTATTTGTCAGAGGAGGAATGAGAGTATTCTGAGTGAAGGTGCACCACTTGCAGTATAGTCTGAATGGGACCACAGACCATTAAAATAGGCTCTAAAATTAGTGGCTATAACATAAGCACTTGCACCCAAAATTTTCATTTTAATGAAAGAAAATTACTTCAAATCTTGATTCAGATTTTGCTTGTAGTTAATGAAACAGTTTGGACCAAAGACCTAACAATAGCATACACTCACTTAGCTGCAATATATCTAAATACTCTCATTTTGCACTCATTTTAAAATGTATTCATTGTAACAGTACTGCTCTTAAGAGTGGTTACCCAAGCTATTTTAATTAAAACTAGTTAAAAGGATTAACCTTTTAAATTGCTTTTTAAAACTTTGTTTCCCTTGGACTTCCTATCATTACTGCTAAAATGGTGGATAATTCCTTTAAAACCTTTATTTCTAATGCCTAAAAGATGACCAAATTGGAATGTCAAAAGTTTATATAAGTTTACTTTTCTCTTTTTTCTCAGGCTATATACCCTCCCAGATTTTGTTGTGGGCCATTTGAACTCTGCCAAGGAGCACTCTTGAAACAAAAGTCATTTTGGGATTTCGAAGGAGATAGAGACTTTTTCAGTCACTTATTTAATAAATACTTGTTTAGAACTTATTAGATCCTAAATATTGTTCTGAAAACTGAATAGCGGGGTTGGGGGGAAGCCTAATGACTTATGCAGAATTTGTTTTTAAATAAAATTACTTGCATTTATTTTTATTTTTTTGTCCATAATTGTGATAGTGTTTCTATTTTACTTTTGTTCTTCTTTCTCTGTAGTAATTATAAGTAAAATAACAATAGAAAGCTTACGTTCGCTTGTAATTCTCATTTAAGACTTTTGGTTGTGAGGTTGGTACAAGGTTGGCTGAAGTTTTCTTCTGTTGCGCATAGGGTCACTGTGAGGAGATAACAGCATCAACAATAATATTGGGGGGAGAAGGCTAATTTCAGGAATTCTTTTCCTCACCAAAATAGAAAAAGTTTTTATCCTTCATCTTTCCATTATTGGATAATATGTGAATACCCTGATAGTATAATTTATTACATGAAGTTCTAAACTCCTGCCATTTCTATTCCAGAGATTTTAGTATGGAAATGTTCAGTCTCACCAAAGATTTTTTTAATATACTATGGCAATTACAGTAAAAAATGTAGAATTCTGAAACCGAATTTTACATTATCGCCTTTGGTCTTTTGCTGGTGAGCAAATTGGTAGAGATCTGTAACAAAAGTTGGAAAGAAAGTTCTCTTTAGCATAGGGATTCAAAGAGTGTGGAGTGGTTAGTTATCCAAGGATCCTTCTTTGGGAGCAATAGAATCTGGAGCTACTATTTACATAGAAAGAGACTGAAGTAGTATGTGGAAAGTGGAAAAAGAAAAATTAAGATACAGAATATGGAGATTGCCACATTGTCTGTATCAAGTTGAAGTATGAAGCAGTTGGGAAGATTGCTTCTTTGGAAGCTTAGCTTGGGCAGACGAAGGAGGGCTCAGACGATCTAACTTTACCTCTGCCAGTCCCTTCTTATTTGGGAGTGAGGAAGAGACACAAACCAGTTAACTAGGTACAGTCAGACATGAAGTGTGTCTCGTGAATAAGCCACTGATCCGCTGCACAGGCAATGTGGCTCTAATCTCCAGTGATTACTACTTGAGAACCAGGTGGCTAAAAGGACATTATTTAGGAACCATAATTGGAATTACTTTTAACCCATACATATAGGATCCAAATTGAAAACAAACTTATATACAGAAGCTAGTATAGCATAGTCCTCATAACTTTGCCATCTGAGGCCTAGATTTTGCTGTGAACACCTACAAATGCTTTCACAGCCACACCTTTATTTAAATTACTCCCTGAGAAGTAATCAAGCATTGCCTTGGGAAGTTTCTGTAACTAAATATAACAAAATTACTAAAGTTTGATTCAGGCCTTGCAGGCTTTTATACTGGTAGCTAAGTGTTACTGTATGTATGAAAATATATGGCCTAAAAAAAGAGAGTTAATTAAATATTTATAAATATAAGGCTTCTGAGCTCCGATTTTTTAACTTTACCTTATACTTCTCTAAATCATAAATGAGGCAGCACTATCTAATCATTTAGCTACTTCTAAAGAAAATAAAGACTATAATCTCTTTATGATGATTGTGATCCTTTTACCCCCTTCTCCACATGCTTGTGAATTTTAGTGTATGTGAGATTGGTATATATACCACACCTTGGGGTAATTTTGAGGTGGTCATTTAGAACTTCTAGTACAATATTAAAATTTCGATTGTTTTGGTAACTGGTCTTATTCTAGAGATAAACAGAATCTATTGATTTTTCTTCTTAAGTTCATGAAGCTAGGTTTTAGAGCATGAAAACGAGAATGAAGCAGCAAGACCTATAATACATTTAATGGGAAAATTCTGAAAGAAGGTGTTTAAGATCTTTAGCAGTGCATAGAGATAATTTTGAATGATCACCTAACAAGTCTAGCAAGCAGAGTTTAATAATAATCAGGGGAAAGTTCCTCTGTGCCAATGTCCTCATTACTGAAGATTATACGTATACTCACAGTATTCATTACTTACCACATAAATGAGTAATTAGGAGTGCAATATTTCCCTGGTAATTTTGCTTTTAGTGAATATAGCTAAAAAGGTGGGGGGAGAAAAACTTGATATGAAATAATGGTTTTATATTAAAATTCTGCAAAACCTAGGAAATACATCCTACTTCTTATTTTTTGGGTACACATAAAACCTTAAATTATAGCTTCATGTATATTTTGTAACTTAGTTTCAGTCCTTTTCAGAAGGCCTTAAGATATCTGAATCTGTTGCTGGGTGGAAAAGGTAATCAGAATCTCAAAGAATGGTTCAAGAGCCCAGGCTGACAAGTTGTTAAACTGTAGGGGGGAAAAAGGAGCAATCAGCGATTAGGTTTACAGACTGGCACTGAGGATTGTGCGATACAATCTAGGTGAGAGTAGAGCAGCCAGAACAGAGTACAGCAATCTGAACAGGGTTGATAAGGCACGGAACAGCAAGGCAGAAATGAGTTTGTTGAGAAACAACAGGTTTTGCTGCATCAGGGTCAGTTGACAGCAGATGCTAGATTTGAGACTGTTTAGAAGAGCATTACTGAATAAAGCAAAAGATCTTCAGCAGAATGAGGTGGCTGGGAGACCATGTGCTCAGTTCAGATAATTTATCGGCCAGCTTCCTGTACTGCTTTTTCTTTTTCTGATTAGGCATTGTTCTGACACATACTAATTTGAGTTTTTCAGCCCTGTGTCCATATTTCCTTTTTTTTTTTTTTTTTGCAAGTACTTAATATATTTTGGGAGTAGATGGATGGTTGGGATATTGTCTGCTTCTAAGCAGCTCTGACCCTCTGTACTTCAGCTTTCTCATCAGAATAACATAGAGGTAATGATCCCGTCCTCATAGATAAGAGTTCTTTTTGAGAGTTGGATTAGGTAACACGCTAGTTGCTCTTGGAGCCTGTTGCTTACTTAGTACTTGGTCAGAAAGTGTTAGCTGTCCACTTCATCACTGGTTTGGGCTCTTGTTTCCCACCTGGTGCTTTGATTCACTCTCCTCACCTCTTTGTTGTGGCAATTCACGCTATACTGCCTGCAGCCCGGAGAGTCATCTTCACTGCAAAGAGAAGGTTCAGGTACATTTCCTCTATCGGGAGGTTCACAGCATGCATAAGATAAGCCTCTCCAGTCTCAGCTCAGGACTCCTAGTTTTTGCACACTTGATGTCACTTTCTTTCCTTTCCTTTGTTGCCTTAGTTCCAGATCTTTCTCTTCAGTCTCTGAAATACAGATTGCTTAATCCTTCCTCTTGTCATGTCTTTGTTAAAAATCCTCTTCTACCTCTGTGTGTGTTCATCAAGCAACCTAAAACCTACTCAAAGTTTCATATCCTTATTAATTTTAATATCTTAGACCATTTCTGAATTCTTTTTAAACTTACCTTGATAGTTATGAAGCATTAAATAGTCTTGTTTGTAGAAACATTGACCGATGAGGTTGAGAGGTGCATGGGGGGTAGGATTATGTCATAGTTCATGTTTTAGTTTCAGAATGCTCTCGTAACAGAATTAACACAAATGGGTAGCTTTATTCAAGAGAGCTTTAGACTCAAAGTCCAAATCAGGAGCTTAGCCTTGTCAGATCTTCCTTTCTTGGGAACGCTGGGCATTCCCTGGTTCCTTCACATCCCCTGGTTTATAAAGGCAGTCGACAAATCTGCCTTCCTGGGCTGTGTGTGTATATGTATTTGGGCTTTTTATAGAGCAGAAGTGACTATGTTTAGGTCCCACCCTGTAGTTACATGACCTCATTAACAAAAGGAAACCACTTACATTGTAATACAAGGAAAGCATCCACGTTTTTGAGAGACACAGTTTAGTCTGTAACACCTCATAGAAGCTAAGCAAATGCTAAGCATGTACATAATCCACTACTGTTCAGTCTATTCCAACTCAAACTCTTCTCCACCCGGGTCTTCCTCTTTTTTGCTGACCTTTCCAAACATGATGTTCTTTACTAAAGAGTTGCCTCTCCTAACAGTATGCCCAAAGTATGTGAGAGAAAGCTTCACCATTCTTGCCTCTAAGAAACACAGGACTGGGCTTTTAATGTATAATTTTTTCCCCCCTAAGATTTTTCATTTTTATGCTATATGTAAGAGAGTTGGTTTTTTTCCTATCAACTTAATCAGTTTTAGGAAATAAACCTAATTAATTATCTGTGTAGATTTTGGGACATCTGATGGTATAGACCAAAGAGAGTTAGTACTGCTAACCCAAACTCTGCCTCTTTGGTGGTTCAAAGCCACGTGTGGCTCCTCAGGAGAAAGATGGGCAGTCTTCTGCTGTTAAAAACCACCCTATCATTGGGAACTTGAAATGTCACAGGTTAGAATAACACATTTGGATGGTGTGACCACATAGTGGCATGTTCACCTTTCTTTACCTTGGTATTTACAGATTAAAATCTGATGGGAAAGGTTAATTTTCTGTAAACTCTGTAAATTTCTTTGTTATCTTGCATAAATAATCCAAAATTATCTCTTCTGTGAAGACCTGGAAAATTAAAATCTGCCTTTCAGAAGTTATTAATGAATTTTCTCCCTAAAATTTATTTTAGGAGTTTTGATAAGCCTTCAGTATCTTACTCATATTTTGATCATGTATCCATCAGGTGGTTTTAAGTATATTTTTTATTCTAGATTTTTCTTCATTATATTTCTTGTTTCAAAAAACATTAGCTTTTAAAAACTTTCCCCCTAGTTCTTCAGATATCAATACAGCATAGAGAGTAATTATTTATTTTGTCATTCTAGGTATTTATCAAAGTAATTGACACAAATGACCATCGTCCTCAGTTTTCTTCATCCAAATATGAGGTAGTTATTCCTGAAGATACAGTGCCAGAAACAGAAATTTTACAAATCAGTGCTGTGGATAAAGATGAGAAAAACAAACTAATCTACACTCTGCAAAGCAGTACTGATCCCTTGAGTCTCAAGAAATTTCGTCTGGATCCTGCCACTGGCTCTCTGTACACCTCTGAAAAGCTGGATCATGAAGCCATTCACCAGCATGTTCTTACAGTAATGGTGAGCTGTGCTTATTCTTCTGCTGCCATATTAGTGATTCCTACTCAGTTTTGTCTTTTTGGGGCTAATTTTTAATCAGTTACAAGGAAAAACTGCAAGAAGATCGATTGATGCATCATTTCTTCCAGGTCCGGGATCAAGATGTTCCTGTAAAGCGCAACTATGCAAGGATTGTGGTTAACATCAGTGATGCAAATGACCATGCCCCGTGGTTCACTAGTTCCTCCTATGAAGGACGCGTTTATGAATCGGCAGCTGTTGGCTCAGTTGTGTTGCAGGTGACGGCGCTTGACAAGGACAAAGGGAAAAATGCTGAAGTCCTGTACTCTATTGAATCAGGTATTTCTGGGGCACTCAGCTGTTTCTTTGAACTTGATTTTAAGTATTAAGGGATTTCTGTGTATCATTGCAGAAATTACTAAAATTGTTCTTTAGTGTTAAGAAAAAAATATATTCCCCCTTGCCCCCGCCTTTAATTGTAACTCATTAGAAAGTAAAGGCAGATTGTCTTCATTCTGAATAAATTTCTTGAGGATTCATAATATTAGCAACATACAAAGCTTTGAGACCATGTAATATATCCAGAATTGTTGAAATCACATGGTCAGAATATCTGTCAACCAGGAACACAGGCGTAGTCCTTTGACATTTTATCTTTAGAGTATTTTGTCACAGGAAATTCTGTGACAAAGTTCAGAATCACTGATCTAAGCTGCTTTGTGAAAGAAAATTGTTATGCACCTATAATTCCCTTCTAGATGATGCTTTTCCATCGCTTTGCCTCCCATATGCCTTTAACAGTTAAACTTCATTTATGACATTTAATTGTGGCAGCAGTCACCAGATGGCTTGGAATGGGACTAGAAGGAATGGTGCTGAGACTGAGCTGTGTGCTGGGTTGTGCCCAAGGCATCATGAATAGGACACAGCCACTAGACCATTGGCCGGGACAAGTTCTAGGTACAGTAGGGCAAGATGTGCAGAGTCCTCCCCAGCAGGAGAAAGAAGGGTCACCAGTAAGCACTGATTCAGAGATAAAATTTTTATTCACTTTCAGCGTATGCTCTCACTCATTGCATAAACTACGGTTATTTATGCGCTTCTCTGTGCCAAGAACCTTCATACACGGGCTGGATAGGAATTACTGTGGGTCCACAACCCTGTGTTCTTGCAAAAAAATCTTGCCCAATTACAACAGGCATCTGATTTAGAGCATACGATTTATATAGTCAGAAATCACCTTGCTTTGGGACTTTGCCTACTCATGCCAAGTGTAGGGAGTATGAGATTAAATATTGAAAAGGCAGCTTTCCCATTTCCATCTTCCTCAGTGCCCTTGTTAGTGTAAGGAATACAGGGTCTTCATGATTTTCTCATGGATTTGAAGTACTGAGATCGTTCATATTACCTGACTTTTTACGGAGCATGTATCTTACATATTTAGAAATTCTCTTTCCCAGGAATAAATTCCCTTTAGATCACTTAAAATCTGAATAAAAAGGGAATACTTTTTCTTTTAAAAAAGCCTCAACAATGCTTTCCAAACATTTTTATGTGATTAACTATTTGTATTTTTAATATATTTGAAGTTTTCATTTGTTTACCTGAAAACAACCCTGTTGCCTTCATTACCCACAAATAAGATCTTAAACGAACTGCCTGTGATCACAGTGTTGAAATGAGTTATAATATGGTTAGTGCCTGGAATAAAGATGCTTTTTTCGCTGGTTTGGGAATTCAGCAGTTAGAAAAACAGTACATTCCATTTTTGCATGCCTAAGCACTTCAGTAAAATCATTTGCTCACAGCAAACCGACTGGTTTGTGTAGGAGTAAATGTTAAACTTTCCCTTAGCTTTCACATAATTTTCAACAACTGGGTGGTTAAAATATGATTGTTGGAGCTTGACTAAAGGCATGTGCATTCCCTGAATTCTTGTAATGACTGATGGGATTAGTAATTTGATATTTCAAGAATGGTACTATGTCTTCATCTCAAAGAATAGCCAATACCTAGAGCTTGAGTCTATATAGAATTTGGACTTGCAAGAAGATCTTTTTGTTATCTGTTTGTCGTATTAAACTGATGCTAAGTAATTACTTTATAGGGACTTTCTATCCTTGAAGTGTAATACACTTGTGTGTTTGTGTGTGTGTAACTTGGAATAATGCAAACTATAAAATGATCACATTGCTTTCTGTTAGAGGTTCATGCATAAGCACCTGCTTTTAATTTGTGTTGGGTAATTTGTATTGGGTTGCATTTAATAAAGTCAAAAGACTAATTATAAATTCAAGCCATAATATTTCATCTTTAATTTGCAACAATTTATGAGCAAAGGTTTGGTCTGATTAGAACTCTTTAGGGAAAAAAATTAATTAAAGGATATTTTTAATAACAATTGAGTTATACACTGGAGACACATCAGTGCTGTACTCTATACTGTTTTCTTCTCTTTATTTCTTTTCTTAACATAGATTATGAGAACACTGTTCACAGCTATTTAAATGCCTAGAAGTAGAAAAACAAAACCCAGAGAATATATTCATTTTAATTGGTTTCTTCTCCCAAATTTAGACTAAGTATAATTATTGTAATTTAATTTTTACAGAAATTGCTATGCTACTGACCATTCAGCAGACTCTTATTGAGAGAAACAAACTCTATACATGACTCCTTTAAGGAGTGCACTGTGTATAATATAGCCATAGCTAATGAACTGAGTTAGCTCGTTTGCACAGATAATCACCCCTTTTCAAACATAGAGAGCACTTTAAGACTTTAGAAATCTCTCATCGTTTTACCCAAGGAACCCTGGAGATATATTTTGTTGCATTTCACACTGCCTACAATAAAGTTCGTCAGTTTGAATCCACCAACTGCTCTGTGGGACAAGAAGGGAGAATCTCCTTTTGTAAAAATTTGCAACCCCCAAAACCCAATGAAATGTTTGCTATGTGGCAAAATTTACCAGTTTGGCCATGGGAAATAACTTCCTAATGTGAATGACCAAGTAGTAACTGCTTTATTTCATTCAGATACCATACGTGTATTGCAATATTTGTTAAATGCACTTCTAATTATCAGATTAGTCAGGGACATGTTTATACCAGTCACTAGTATTCGGTGGTTTTCTGTATGTTTGTGATGTTGCTTTTCTGTTTGTAAATTTGATACAAAATTTCTACCATGTGTGTCACACTCATAATTCTGCAATTCTGTGTGTGTAATCTCAGTGTCAAAGCTACATAATTTCCTGTTTCATGTTATTGCTGTCGGTGATAAGCTTAGAACTGTCGTTACTTAAATCAAGATACTACAATTGATAAAGAATGTGTCTGAATTTCACCTGGCCAGTGTAAAAATTTTTCAAGCTGAGATTCTCAATTAGATAGGACATTTCTTAATACTTTTAAATGAAGTATTTTATTTACTCTTAACAAATTTTTGTTGGTAATGCTAGAAGTATAAAGGAAATAATTTAAAAATAGAAGTAGAAATATAGTCCCTTCATAAATGTATTAATGTGGTCAATTTCTGGTCTTTAAGTGTACTCGTGGGCAAAAGCCATTTCTTTCAACAAGTATTTACTGCTGTTGGTATTCACCAGGAAGTTGGGACCAACTCATAGCTTGACCCTCCAGTGTGTTTTCAAAGGTAGTAAATGGCACAGAAGGAGATTGCCGTCTTTCTTCTACAGAGCAGCTGGTGGATTTGAACTTTGGTTTGGCAGCTGACTCTTTTCCACCAGAGTGTTCTGTGACATAGTAATTTTTTAAAATGTTGGTGATGTAGTAGCAAACAAAGCAGACCATGCTTGAGTGGAGTTTTCCTAGTGAGAGAATAATAGCAAATTGAAAATGACGATAGAATGTAGCGTGTTGTGATACATACTGCAAAGAAAAAGCAGGATAAGGGCCTAGGAATAGTAGTCATGCTGAGTAGGGAAGGAAGGTCTTGCAAAACAGGACATTCTAGGAAAGCTGGAATGAATGAACGAGAGTGGGAAGGTGATGAAATAGCTGAGAATGACTTCAGGAGAAGACATGCTAAGTGCAGTGGCCCTGAGATGAGATCTATGTACCTGTTTGAGGAAAGTTCAAGGAGTGAGGATAAAGACAGGTGTGCAAAGTCGATTGCGATTTTCTCTGGAAGACCAGATGATCATTCACAGTTTTAGGTAGTGGAAGGATATAGAGATAGAATGAGAAAAGGACCTTGGAGTTCTGATGGCTGCTTGAAATGCTGTGAGTGAGAATCTAGGACTTTGATTCTGTAAATACAGACAGAACTGATATTAGTGTCTGAGAGGCCTGGTGGAAGCAGCAGGACTGCATCCTCAGGCCAGATTCAGCTCAGAGCTTGAGGCCTGAGGAAGTTGGCCTTCTACCCTGTTGCACATGGAGATAGTATCTTGAGGCTTGGTTGTAGAGCCATACATATTTAATAAAAACTAGACTGGTTGAGAGCTAAGAAAAAGTTGCCATAGATTTTTGGAAACTGTATTAAAGAAAGGAAATGAGTACTGCAGAGGAAGTGTTTAGTATTAATGATTTGGAGACAAATGAGCACATTATACTAAATACGTCTTTCTATGCAAATAATGTGCCTGCTTTACCTTCCCCCTCAACTCACACAGCTAATCCCCCTTTCTGTGTTGTTTACCTTTGTATCATGCATATTATATTATGTGGGTGAGTTATTAAGAAAAATTCTGGTCCATGAAATGCAGATTGAAAACATAGATGAAATTTGAGAAGTTAAGTGACAAGTTAACTTTGGACAATAAATCATTTTGGGAAAATAGATATCAGCTTTTTGATTGGGGTAATGAGTTCTAGGCTCTTTTTTATGACCTGGAAAAGGGAAGAAGCTTTTACATTGATAGATCAAGCCAGGGCCCTTATTGCTGTGATCTATCCAGAAAGGTCCTGGTAAATTGAATTTTCAAATAACAGATTTTTTATCAACGGAACAAAGATGCAATAATCATGGAGTTGTGGTTGCAGCTCAGTATATATGATGCATTTAGAAAAGGCTCAAAGAAGTCAACTATCTTAAGCAGAGTTGTTCATCCTTAGTTCCTGTTGGCATTTTCAACCAGATAGTTACAGGAACTGAACTTTGCTTTTGGGAAGTTTAACATCATCTCTGGTGTCTTCTCTAAAGGTTCCTGTAGCACCCTTCCTCCCATGTGACTATAAAAATATCCACAGATATTACCAGATATTCCCACTCCTTTCAGAATCATCATCTTTCAGAACCTTAAACCCGTCTGGGAAAGATTAAGAAAGGAATATTATTCAGATTTTCAGACCATAAAAAGTGGAATTGTTGGTTGCTGTTGAGTCGAACATGACTCATGGCAACCCTATGAACAAAAGACCTGAAGCCTTTCTATAACTATCGTCCTTTATCAAAGTTCATTGAGTTTCCAGAGGCATGTTGTTTAGGAAGTGGATGCCACTCCTGCTTCCAACAAAAGTGGAATAGGTTGCAACAATTAATTTATCAAATAGCTACCTACTTAAAACCAACCGTCTTAAAATTTTATGCAAATTTCTTTTGGTGGAATAAAATCTTTTAGAAATTGAATTGCATCTTCCCCATATATTTGTTGTCAACCCTTGACCTTATTCCAGCTTAACATTTGGGAATGGATGTTCTTTATTAGCTGAAGAGACTTTTATCAATTTTAGTTGTCACTTAAGCCAATCACCTTTGCAATATAGTGGGGTACAAAAGATCTGATTAGGCATATAAAAGCTAGCAGAGATGAGGGAATAGAGATTCCAAACCAGTCAACCATTAACCGAAGCTCAGAAGAGACCAGGACCCTCCTCCAGTACCAACAGAGTGAGAAAGCCTTTCCCTGGAGGCAGCACTCTGTGAGCTCAGACTTGCAGTCTCTTATTGAGAAAATACATTTCTCTGTGTTGAAGTCACCCACTTGTCATATTTGTTATAACGGCACAAAATAACTACGATAATTTTCCTAATAAAAATCTTGAGAATATACTGAAAATATAAGCCCTTTCTAAGAAGGAGTTTTGGTAATAAGTAAATAACTTTGAGTAGTTTTTTATAATGAGTAACAATCTTTTTCATAATAAGTAAGAATCTTGAAAGCATGCTAGAGATGTTGTTGTTGTTGTTATGTGCCGTCGAGTCGTTTGTGACTCATAGTGACCCTTTGTACAACAGCCCTAAACCCTGCTTTATCCTGTGCCAGTCACATTGCCTCTGACACACCCATCCCGATTGCCCCAGTCAGTGAATCAATCCACCTAATAGAAGGTCTTCCTCTCCTGAGCTGTCCCTCCACCCTACCAAGCATGATGTCTCTCTCCAAGGACCTGTCTCTCCTTACAACATGTCCAAAGTAAGTCAGACGAAGCCCCAGAATCTTTGCCTCCAAGGAGTAGCGTGGTTTAATCCTCTCCAGGATGAATCTGTTTTCTTGTCAGTCCATTGTACATTCAATACTCTTCTCCAGCACCACAGCTCAAAGGCATCAATTCTCCTTCTATCCTCTCTAGTCATTGTCCAACTCTCTGATGCCTAACAAGTGATTGCAAAGACCATGGCCTGTATCAGGCACACCTTAGTCTCCAGAGAGATACCATTGCTCTTGAGTACTTTAGAGAGGTCCCTAACAGCAGACTTTCCCATCACAATACGTTTTTTGATTTCCTGGCTGCTGGTGCCAAGAGTATTGACCGTGGAGCCGAGCAAACTGGAAGAATTTTTCTTGGACAGTTGGAAAATAAATTACTAACTAAATATCTCTTTCTGCCACACATTTCTGGTTCAGTTAATAAAGAGAAAATTTCAGTTCTAGACAGTGTTATTACTTTTGTTTCTTATTGTTCATAATTTATAGGCAAGTCTTGGAAAATGTATACCTTGTTTTAGGTGGATAAAATGAAACAAGGTGAAGATTACTTTCAAATGTTGAGAGCTCTAATTTTCTGTTTAATTTCTGAATATACGCTTTTAAAAGGCAATTTTTTTCATAACTTTGTGTCTGCTTCTGCAACTATTTGTATTTTCTCTTAATTTCACTCCTCCTCTCTTTCTTTCAGGGAATATTGGAAATTCTTTTACAATCGATCCCATCTTGGGCTCTATAAAAACTGCCAAAGAATTAGATCGAAGCAACCAAGTGGAATATGATTTAATGGTGAAAGCTACTGATAAAGGAAATCCACCAATGAGTGAAATAACATCTGTGCACATCTCTGTCACCATTGCCGACAATGCCTCTCCCAAGTTTACATCTAAAGAATATTCTGTGGAAATTAGTGAAACTATCAGCATTGGGAGTTTTGTAGTAATGGTTATGTCTCATAGTCAGTCATCAGTGCTGTATGAAATAAAAGATGGGAATATTGGTGATGCTTTTGACATTAATCCACACTCTGGAAGTATCATCACTCAAAAAAGCTTGGATTTTGAAACACTGCCAATTTACACATTGGTAATACAAGGAACTAACATGGCTGGCTTGTCTACCAACACAACAGTTGTAGTTCATCTCCAGGATGAAAATGACAACATGCCAGTTTTTATGCAGGCAGAATATACAGGACTCATTAGTGAATCGGCTGCAATTAACAGTGTGGTCCTAACAGACAGCAATGTCCCATTAGTGATTCGAGCAATGGATGCTGATAGAGAATCAAATGCTTTGCTTGTTTATCGCATCGTTGAACCATCTGTACACAAGTATTTTGCCATTGATTCTAGCACTGGTGCTATTCATACAGTTTTAAGCTTAGACTATGAAGAAACAAGTGTTTTTCACTTCACTGTGCAAGTGCATGACATGGGCACACCACGTTTATTTGCTGACTATGCAGCCAATGTGACTATCCATGTAATTGACATCAATGACTGCCCTCCTGTGTTCTCCAAATCATTATACGAAGCATCACTTTTGTTGCCAACATATAAAGGAGTAAAAGTCATCACAGTAAATGCCACAGATGCTGATTCAAGGGCATTCTCTCAGTTAATGTACTCTATCACTGAAGGCAACATTGGGGAGAAGTTTTGTATGGACTACAAGACCGGTACT
The DNA here is from genome assembly GCF_000299155.1 of Elephantulus edwardii. NCBI lineage: Eukaryota > Metazoa > Chordata > Mammalia > Macroscelidea > Macroscelididae > Elephantulus > Elephantulus edwardii. Next base: position 26,610,181 of record NW_006399768.1, on the reverse strand, counting down.
ATAACTGTACAAAATACAACTCAGTTAAGAAGCCGTTATGAGTTAACCATTAGAGCTTCTGATGGCAGATTTGCAAGTTTTACTTCTGTGAAAATTAATGTGAAAGAAAGTAGAGAAAGTCAGTTAAAGTTTACCCAAGATTCATACTCTGCAGCAGTGAAGGAGAATTCCACTGAAGTTAAAACACTAGCTGTCATTACTGCCATTGGGAATCCAATCAATGAACCTTTGTTTTATCATATCCTCAACCCAGATCGAAGATTTAAAATAAGCCACACTTCAGGAGTACTTTCTACCACTGGCATCCCATTTGATCGTGAACAGCAGGAGGCATTTGACGTGGTAGTTGAAGTTACAGAAGAACATAAACCATCAGTAGTTGCTCATGTTGTTGTGAAGGTCACCATAGAAGATCAAAATGATAATGCACCAGTGTTTGTCAACCTTCCTTACTATGCTGTGGTTAAAGTGGACACCGAGGTGGGGCATGTCATTCGCCATGTTACTGCAGTGGACAGAGACAGTGGCCGCAATGGGGATGTGCATTACTACCTTAAGGAACACCATGAACATTTTCAAATTGGACCCTCTGGTGAAATATCACTGAAAAAGCCATTTGAACCAGACACCTTAAATAAGGAGTATCTTGTCACAGTGATTGCAAAAGATGGTGGAAACCCACCTTTTTCGGCTGAAGTTATAGTTCCAATCACTGTTATGAATAAAGCCATGCCTGTGTTTGAAAAGCCTTTCTACAGTGCAGAAATTCCTGAGAATGTCCAGATGCACAGTCCCGTTGTCCACGTACAAGCTAACAGTCCAGAAGGTCTGAAAGTATTCTATAGCATCACAGATGGAGATCCTTTTAGCCAGTTCAATATTAACTTCAATACAGGGGTTATAAATGTAATAGCACCTTTAGACTTTGAGGCCCACCCGGCCTATAAATTGTGCATAAGAGCAACTGACTCGTTGACTGATGCTCACGCTGAGGTATTTGTAGACATTGTGGTGGAAGACATCAATGATAACCCCCCTGTGTTCACTCAACCCTCGTATGCTGCAACATTGTCTGAGGCTTCTGTAATTGGAACATCTGTCGTTCAAGTTAGAGCAACAGATTCTGACTCAGAACCAAATAGAGGAATTTCATACCAGATGTTTGGAAATCATAGCAAGAGTCATGATCATTTTCACATAGATAGCAACACTGGCCTCATTTCATTAGTCAGGACTTTGGATTATGAACAGTTGCAGCAGCACAAGATTTTTGTAAGGGCCATTGACGGTGGCATGCCCCCTCTGAGCAGTGACGTCATTGTGACAGTGGATGTCACTGACCTCAATGATAATCCACCACTGTTTGACCAGCACGTTTATGAAGCCAAAATCAGTGAGCACGCAGCTCATGGCCATTTTGTGACTTGTGTAAAAGCCCATGATGCAGACAGTTCAGACATAGATAAGTTGGAATACTCCATTCTGTCTGGCAATGATCATAAGAACTTTGTCATTGACAGTGAAACCGGCATTATCACGCTCTCTAACCTGCGCAGGCATGCCTTGAAGCCATTTTACCATCTTAACATCTCTGTTTCTGATGGAGTTTTCAGGAGTTCAGCTCAGGTTCAGGTAACAGTAATTGGAGGCAATTTGCACAGTCCTGTTTTCCTTCAGAACGAATACGAGGTTGAGCTGGCTGAGAATGCTCCCGTACACACCTTAGTGACAGCAGTTAAAGCAACTGATGAAGATGCTGGCATTTACGGCCACATCACCTACCATATCGTAAATGACTTTGCTAAAGACAGATTTTACACAAATGAGAGAGGACAGATCTTTACTTTGGAAAAACTTGATCGGGAAACTCCAGCAGAGAAAGTAATCCCCATTCGCTTAATGGCTAAGGATGCTGGAGGAAAAGTTGCTTTCTGCACCGTTAATGTCATTCTTACAGATGACAATGATAATGCACCCCAATTTCGAGCAACCAAGTATGAAGTGAACATCGGATCCGATGCTCCCAAAGGGACATCAGTTATTAAGGTTCTTGCAAGTGATGCTGATGAGGGATCCAATGCCGATGTCTCCTACACTATTGAAGCAGATTCAGAGAGTGTTAAGGAGAATTTGGAAATTAACAAACTGTCTGGCATAATTACCACAAAGGAAAGCTTAATTGGCTTAGAAAATGAATTCTTCACTTTCTTTGTGAGAGCTGTGGATAATGGAACTCCGCCAAAAGAATCCGTTGTTCCTGTTTATATTAAAATACTTCCACCAGAAATGCGGCTTCCAAAGTTTTCAGAACCATTTTATACCTATACTGTTTCCGAAGACATTCCTATTGGAACAGAACTTGATCTCATCCGAGTAGAACATAGTGGGAGTGTTGTTTACAGTCTAATCAAAGGGAATACTCCAGAAAGTAATCGAGATGAGTTCTTTGTGATTGACAGACAAAGTGGGCGACTGAAACTGGAGAAGAGTCTTGATCATGAGACAACAAAGTGGTATCAGTTTTCTGTACTGGCTCGGTGCACTCAGGGTGATTATGAGGTAGTGGCATCTGTAGATGTTAGTATCCAGGTGAAAGATGCAAATGATAACAGTCCGGTCCTGGAATCTAACCCATATGAGGCATTTATTGTTGAAAACCTGCCAGGAGGAAGTAGAGTCATCCAGACCAGGGCATCTGACGTGGACTCAGGAACCAATGGCCAAATTATGTACAGTCTAGATCAGACACAAAGTGTAGAAGTCATCGAATCCTTTGCCATTAACATGGAAACAGGCTGGATTACAACTCTGAAGGAACTTGACCATGAAAAAAGGAACAATTACCAGATTAAAGTAATTGCCTCAGATCATGGGGAAAAAGTTCAGCTGTCCTCCACAGCCATTGTGGATGTCACTGTAACTGATGTCAATGACAGCCCGCCACGATTCACAGCAGAGATTTACAAAGGGACTGTGAGTGAAGATGACCCCCCAGGTGGTGTAATCGCCATCTTAAGTACCACGGATGCTGATTCTGAAGAGATTAACAGACAAGTTACATACTATATCACAGGTAAAAGTGCAAAGATTATTTTATGGAAAATTCATTGTTGGAAATAGAAAGTCTAGAAAATATTTCATGGAACTTGGGAAATAAGGGGTCATGGAACTTGGGAAATAAGGGGCTGATTTTAGTTAAATGTCCTCAAAATAAGTAACATTTGTTGAGATAATATTTCAGGATCTTAAAGTGTTATTTCCTTGCACTGTTTTTTACTTTCTATTAGATTTATCCTTGTTATAAAGCAAGTATATTTTAATTAAAAAGAAAAACCCATTTTCTTATCAATTACATTATTATCATTCAGTCGCTTTTATATTTTTACTTAAAAACACATTATGCTATAGTTAAATGTAATTTTTTTAAAAAGTGTTTTCTTTTTAGAAACCAGTGCATTATTTATCTTTTGCATAGTTTATTTTTTAGAATACTTCTTTTTATCCTTGTTTAAACATCTTTTTCTAATTACTTAATAGGAGGGGATCCTTTGGGGCAGTTTGCTGTTGAAAATATACAGAATGAATGGAAGGTGTATGTGAAGAAACCACTGGATAGAGAGAAAAAGGATAATTATCTTCTGACCATCACAGCAACTGATGGAACCTTTTCATCAAAAGCCATAGTTGAAGTGAAAGTGCTGGATGCAAATGACAATGTTCCAGTGTGTGAAAAGGTAAGCTGTTCTTTTCTTAAATTTATATACTATGAATTGAACTTTTATTAAGACTTTGAGTAAGGCTCTCAGGCCATGTTTTAATGTAAGTCCACTGTGTTTTACATTATAATTTGTTACTTGCCTAAGTAAGTAGAGGTGAAGATTATCTGGGCACAAGTTGGAAAAAATTTCAGAATTACTTTTGGGATGCTCTGTAGCTCAAAAAGCTCTCATTCAGTAAAACTGTAAATTATGGATAAGTTTACAGTTGTGCCTAGTATAAAATGCTGTGTAAATGTCTCATCAAAAGAATTCCCTTCATTTGAGATTCAGGTACTTAGAAATGTGGCCAACATTTTAGTATGTAGATTTCTATTTTGCTTTAACAGGCCTTTTTGATGGCCTTAACTGTTGGACACTAATGTGATGGCCTGTGAACCTCCAGTGATAGTGGTTAGATGTCATTGAGTCAACTCCAACACATAATAATTCTTTGTACAATGTATCAATGTCTGTAAGAAGATAATGGTAGCACAAGGAAAGGTGGGCTGAGGATTTGGAGAAGGCTCCACATTCGGTACACATGAGATGTAGCTTGGAAATGAATAGAAATGTGTATCAGCAGAGCCTTAAAATTCCCTTGTGAACTTGAAGAAGGTAATAAATGTCACTGAGTTGTACATGTAAAAATTGATGAGATGGTTATCATTGTTATGTGTATTTAAACCAAACTAAAAAAACAAACAAAACAAACCCTAGCCATGAGGGAAAGTGGGATTTCTGAGGAAGAGATTAATCCCATTCATCTTTGTACTGTTGATTTCTCTCCACACACATGCGTAACGTATATATGTATGATTTGTTAAATGTGATGTACTTGTATGTATGTGTTATGTAACAAAAACAACAGCTAAGCAAAACACATCCTAACTTTTTAAGAAGTCTGAACTTCTATATAATTGGACATTCCCTCTTTCTTAAGCATTAAAAGAATAAATTCACTTTTAAACATATAATTAAAAGTTAAGTATAAGGGGAATGGTTTAAAAAAAAACGCAAAACTATTGCTTATTCATCATTTACATTTTACAGTACTGAAAGCATCAGTACAATATCGCATGTGCTGTAAAATATAATTCACCTATACATTCATGAAGAAAATAAATTCAAACATACCTGTTTCTTGCTTGTCCTTGCTTATCTGCGGTGGCTGCGGCCCTCAAGCCTCACTTCCGCCCAAGACCACGCTTGTCAGAGCTTCCAAGGGCTTGCTCCCGCCGGAA
>NW_006399768.1:26568847-26603022 GCF_000299155.1 Elephantulus edwardii | reverse complement strand
GGCGCAGGATAGAGCAGGGTTTAGAGCTGTTGTGCATAGGGTCGCTATGAGTCGGAAACGACTCGATGGCACATAACAACAACAACAACAACAACCTGTTTCTTGTATTTATGACATAGATTCCTACATAGTTGTGACTAAAGACTGTTGTTTCATTGTGGTGAGATTTCAGGAGGTGGAGAGTCACTGGGGAGCCTTGGACTGCACATCCTTTTACCCCTGGGGATTTGGCAAATCTTGGTTTTCTCCTCTAATGTGAAGATAGATTCTGTCTCAACAACAATTACTTAATTATGTGATTTTTAAAAGAAATAATTTTGGTCATTTATTTATCATGTTTATATTATTTGGTAATTAATATTATATTTCATATAGTAAAATTAATATAGATTTCATATGTTTCCTATTTTTGTTAATTTTAAATATCTTCAATTTTATATATTTCACATTTCATCACTACCACTGGTAATAAATAGAATTAAAATACTAGGTACTGGCTTGATTGCAGATAATGATGATTGAAGATAACAAATTACTATATTTGGAAGTAAGAAAAGAAAGATTCTCCTTCTTAGATACAGTAGGTAATCATATAAATGTACATGAAATATAATATTTCTATAGCATTGGTCAATCTTCTGTAGATTAAATGTCATTCAGACTCTCCCAGGATTGTAATTATTAAATGGTCTGTTTCCAGTGTGTTTTATAAGAGAAAATAGTTTAACTTGCCCAATCTTCCATGTTTTTTCTTGTCAGAGTTACAGGGTTTATTTTCCATTATACCCTTGGCAATCATGCTCATGCTTAATGTTTCTTACTAGTGATATTGTTTCATTTCTCCACAGACTCTGTATTTAGACACAATCCCAGAAGACACACTTCCTGGAAAGTTGATCATGCAAGTCTCTGCTACAGATGCAGATATCCGGTCCAATGCTGAAATCACTTATACACTGTTTGGCCCAGGTGCAGAAAAATTCAGACTAAATCCAGACACAGGTAATGATGGTCTTTGGGACAAATCATTTGGGTATTGTGACAAAATGATGCATGTGGCTGGTTTATTTAGATCTCGCACAAGTTTGAAATGACATTTTTTTTCCCTTCAAGTTTATTTTATTTTTATAAAATTGACATCTTTTAGAAATCTAAACAGTAGTTTAATTGGTAAAGTTTGGGGTGAGAATGAAAAATTAGGAGCACAGGTATCACCTGCTTGAGCCAAGAATTCAAAATTTAGAAGTTGTTTCTGTCAGCCTTAAAATAAGTTAAAGCGTGCCAGTCACAATTCCTGCTTTGTTCATTTTTATTTATATAATTGCTTTCCTTGAATATGTGACCATAATTTAGTATATCCGTAACTAGAATGTTTCAGGGTGTTTTATTAGTTTTTATATTTCTAGACTTGCCCTCTTTTAATGTGTGTTAAAAGTAGAAGGAAGTAACAAATTTATGTTAAAATTTTTCTACTTTCTAAAATGCTAATTGTGAACATGTAAATGTGATTTTTTAGTTTTATAAAAATATTTTTTAGTGTGGTAAATTAGGTAGGAATTTAGATTTCATGATAATTACATAAAATACAATTGTTCTTACCTTTCAAAGTTTAAAGAGCTTGCACCTGCCAATGTTAAAAAACCTAGATCTGTATCTGTATTCAGCTGATGACTGTCATTGATGAACTTGTTCTACAAAGGAGAACTATGCTTAGAGTTTCAATAGTAAGAGAAAGGGGAAGACAACGTAACACTGTTTTAGTTCATGTCTTAAATGTCATGCAAGTCCATTTATTTGTTTTTGCTCGTTTATTTTCAGGTGAACTGAAAACACTAGCTCCCCTTGATCGTGAGGAGCAAGCTGTTTATAATCTTCTAGTCAGAGCTACAGATGGAGGGGGAAAATTCTGTCAGTCTAACATTGTGCTCACGCTAGAAGATGTGAATGATAATGCGCCTGAGTTCTCTGCTGATCCGTACACCATCACTGTGTTTGAAAACACAGAACCTGGGACACTCCTGACCAGAGTGCAGGCTACGGATGCAGATGCAGGTATCACCTGGATGATGCTTTAACCTTGACACATGCACCACTCTCTTAGGAAAACACTGTTTTCAAATACATCCAAGTCTAGTACATTTGACTTCTAGGCGTATCAAGTAATTCTCATTGTTGTAATTTTTCATTCCCTGACATAACTAAGTCTGTCAGCTTAACAGCTGTGTTAACTGATCTTTATATCTTGCCTCATTTATTGTTGTTGTTGATTGCCTTCAAGTTGAGCACAGCTCATAGTGACCCTTTGAACAAAAGGTCTGAAGCCTTTCTAAAACGATCATCATTTATCAGAGTTCCTAGAGTTTCCAGAAGCATGCTGTTGCCTCATTTATTATGAAGCTTTATTTTGATAATAAGCCAGTGGTGACATAAAGAAGTTAAGGTAATACTGGAAAATAGGTGACATGTACTATATTGTTAACACTTTGACAAGTCTTTCAGAAGTTTATGTGAGAAAGAAAAGACTACTCATAACATTTTGATAGCAGAAAAGAAATAATTTCTTTGTATTATAAAATGAGAAATGGAAAATGTTACTGAAGTAATTGTTTGTCACTGAACTAAAGAAAAGATTTTTTTAAAGATACAGCATATACCATGGTCTAAAAAGTCATAAAATTAGGAAATTATTTTATGTCTCCGTATACTGTTAATTCAGAAAATGTTAAGAGCAAAGTTATGATAAGCATTTTAAGTACATCTAACATTTTCTCCTTGTATTATTTGACATGTTTAAAAGTTTTACATTTCTATTTCTCTAAGTAAAACATTTAAAATTACATGAGGCTCGAGGCCTCAACCAACTTTTAATCACAAAGACCCACTCACCTGGTCCTAACTGATTTAAACAAGAAGCTCCCCTCCCCCCCCCAAAATTGCATGGCATTCTGACATGATTCTCTTTGTCCTAACAGGATTGAATCGGAAGATTTCTTACTCACTGGTTAATTCTGCTGATGGACAGTTCTCCATTAATGAGTTTTCTGGAATTCTTAAGTTAGAGAAGCCTTTGGATAGAGAACTACAATCAGTATACACACTTACTCTAAAAGCTGTAGATCAGGGCTTGCCCAGGAGGCTGACGGCTACTGGCACTGTCGTGATTTCAGTTCTAGACATAAATGACAACCCACCTGTGTTTGAATACCGTGAGTATGGCACCACGGTGTCTGAGGATATTAATATTGGAACAGAAATTCTTCAGGTGTACGCCGCCAGTCGGGATATTGAAGCAAATGCAGAAATCACCTACTCATTGATAAGTGGAAACGAACATGGGAAATTCAGCATAGATTCAAAAACAGGTAACTTAGTCTATAAATGAGAGAAGCCCCATTGTCACACTGAGAAGTTTGAAGTTGCCTGTTGCTTTACTTTACATTCAGTGACTAGTTTCTTTACTTTTAGAAAAATAACCCCTGTGTTAAATGGCTTTTTTGTTGTATGCTTTTTTGCCAACTCATGCTTCCACCCCATATTTTCTTAAGCAAACTATGCTATTTTTTTAAAACATATTGCTATAAAAAATTAGTATAAAGCTCTACTACTGTGAGTTGGAGGGGAGAATTGGCAAAAAGTTCCCCATAACATGCCTTATTTGTGTAAAAATATGGTATGCTTTTGTCAGTAGACAGATATTTTAAAGAGATGAAAATCAGTATTGTCTAGCTTTTGTGGTTTTAAGTGGACTTGGGAAGAGATTTAGGCTTTGAGGTTTTTGTCAAAAGATATATTCTGGCATATCCATTTTAAAGTACAAGTAAGTTAATTATAAATAGAAAATTAAAGTTATCACACTAGTAATTTAGTAAACATGTAAAATATGCTAAGTTGGTAAGATGCAGAGTAGAAAATAGAAGACAAGTCATCCTATAATCGCTCCTTTCCCCGTTAGACTCATGAAATTGCTTCTCAAGTAAACAGTGGCTTAAGATCTTAGCTATGGTAACAGGTACCTGTTGACTCACTAAAAATAACCTTGGTTATGCTAGCTGTATAACCATTGGCTTTTTTATGAATGAGATTTGTTCCTGTGTCTGTAAGAATTTTAGATGAGTCATTATACACATACACAGTTTTTATGTAGCTGTACTTGAGCAGGAGTATGATCCCTGGGCCCTGGGCCCTGGGCTTCTAATCACAAGGTCAGAGGTTTAAGCCCACCAGCCTCGTCACAGAAAAAAGATGAGACCATTCTGCTTCCCTAATACTCTTAGAAACCACATGATTCATTCCTCCTCTGTCCTTTTTTGTTCTGTAGGAGGGAGAATCAATTTGATGAAAGTTACATTTTTTTTCTTTTTCATTTTTGTGTAAGGAAAGGCTAAGCCTTTTCAGTGATTTAAAAGCTGCACTTAACAGCAATGTGAAGGTGATTGTGACGAAAGATTTATTGAGAGTAGAGATTGGTTCAGCCTTTTCAAAGTGAAGACAAATTTGCATAATGTCAAAATAGAGCTTCAAAGATACCATTATATCTCTCAAAGTTACCAGCCTACCTTGTTGCCAAATTCCCTGTGTCTTGTTCTCCACAGTCCTGTCAGTAGTAATCTAGGCTCTTGAAAGGACTCACTATATCTCTTCCTAGTCCCCCATTCCAGGGCTTCAGCACATAATTATTACCATCCCAGTTACAGTTACAAATCACCCAAACTGTGAAAATTCTGGCTGAACCTATTCAGCGCACTGCATGAAGGCAAGCACAACTTGCCTGAAAATCAAAGGTTCATGACCCAAAGATAGCCTCTGCTGTGAATCACACTGACTGATAGCCCAAGTCAGAAGCCATATGGCTTGTTAACTTTAGTCACGTAAATACTTTGTTAAATACTTTGTAGTCTTGGTAACCTGTGGTGTAAAATAGCTTTATATATAAGAACATCTTAAAAATGGCTTCAGTCAAAACTAAATTTAACTGTATATGACTAGCTCAGATTGAAAGTGTGTGATGATGCTATTTTAAAACACATCTCAATATGTAACATGAAATTACTAATTTTAGTGATCTTTTGTTCTATTTTTTAGGTAGGATGCACTATGTAAGGAATAGAGAAGGAATTAATGTTGAAGGCATTGGCAAATCAAAAGATGCTTTTTTTAAAATGATAGATATAATCATAGAGTTATTTTAAGAGGTAAAGGAAAGGATACACTTTTCTTATCCCTTTTATTAAGCAAATTATAAAAAGAAAAACTAAAAGCTACAGCGTAGGTCCTTTATACTTTTGTTTATTAAGCTAGAGTGCAGACTAGTAAACTGTAATTTAGAAGAGAAACAGAAAGGCAGTTTTTATATTTGGAGATGTTATTAACTGGGAAAGCAAATTCAAGTTTCACAAAGAGTTATCACTAAAATTCAGAGAAATAAGTAAGGATCTAAAAATGGGCAAATGATTTTTATTTGTTGAACTAAAGAACTAGAACATACATAGATAGCACACTTTCTTTGGAAAAATGAAATTGATTTAGATGTGATGTCTGTTTTAGTCATAGTAGTAGGCTTCTTCTCAAATTTTAGAAATCATTTTTATTTTCTTTCCAGGGGCCATATTTGTCTTAGAGAGTCTGGATTATGAAAGCTCTCATGAATATTACCTGACAGTAGAAGCGACTGATGGAGGCACACCTTCACTGAGTGACGTTGCAACTGTCAATGTTAATGTAACTGATATCAATGATAACAGCCCCGTTTTCAGCCAGGACACCTACACGGCCGTGGTCAGTGAAGATGCTGTTCTTGAACAGCCTGTCATCATGGTGTGTATTTCCCCCTCTAATTTTTTTCCTTTTGGAAACTTTGCCAAATTTTCAGAAAAATTTATCTTGCTTTTATCATATTCTTACTTGAAAATAGTTTGAAGCTAGGAAACTTCCTTATTAGCCTGATTAATTAACTTAAATAACGGCTTTGTGATCTAGTAACTCTTAATACCAGTAATGTATTTAACAGACTTGTAGTTTTGCCTTAATGGTTTCCTAAACAGAAGCTTAATCCATTCTAGGTTATGGCTGATGATGCGGATGGACCTTCCAACAGCCATATTCACTATTCAATTATAGACGGCAATCAAGGAAGTCCATTTACAATAGACCCTGTCAAGGGCGAGGTGAAAGTGACCAAGCTTCTAGACCGAGAAACGGTAAGTGAAAAAGTTTGGTTGTAATAGTCTACAAAGTGTAGAATCAATAAAGAGAGTCTCTTCTGTGAATGTTTTTGCTGGGCATAGTAGGGAAATAGAAGCAATTCTCAAAGAACCAAGGGAGATGTAAATATCTGAAAGCAATTATATAGTGAAGATCTTAAGAACATAGAGTGTATATCACACTAATATGAAGTATGGATGAGAAAGGTTGTAGGTTCAGGGAAGGAAGACGGTACTGTTGGCTCCAGTGTTCTTACATTTCTTGTAAGTAGAAGCTAGGTTTTAGATGATAGCATGGATTTGGAAGAACATACCGCGGGATTGAACCTGCTTTCTGACTCCTGGAGAGGAGAGCATTGCCTGTGAGTAATTGTATGACTGAAGGCATGGAAATAGGGCATCATGGTATATATTTAGAGAAGTTTCACTGTCAGGTTGCATTTCACTAATCGTAGAAGGGAATGGTGAGGGATAGATAAGAAGATAGAATGGTGTATTAGGGATAGTTACAAGCCACAATAAATACCAGGGTCATAAGGTCAAACTTGATGCTGCAAGCATTGAAAAATTAGTTGTCTGTGAGCCAAAATGTGACGTTATTACGAATGGGCCATTTTTGGAAGATCAGCCTACAGTAGATATAAGTGTAAAAAGTGAGAGAGTCAGTAGCAACAATAGCTTGAACTGAGAAAGTAGCAGTAAGAATTGGGGCGGGGGGTGACGAGCACAGAAACTTTGCAAAGGAAAAATGAGAATTTATATGACTTATGTTTGGCCCTGTATAGAAAGCAGTGTAATCCTGTGATTTGGTTTGAGGTGGTTTTTTTTGTTTGTTTGTTTGGTTTGAGGTTTTTTGTTTGCTCCCCCACCCCCCTTGCTATAACAGAGCATCACTACTAGAGAGACAAATGCTGGAAGCGTTGAAGAATGTGGCTTTTGTTTATACTGACTTCTAGAGGAAAATGGCATATTTGTTTAGGCAATGTATGGAGATTTTATTTTGGAGCTTAGAGGCTTCAGAGCTGGCAATGTAGATAATGTGACATGCTCCTGGAGCATAAGTGATCTCTATGAGATTGAGATAAGTGTGAGGAAACAAAGAAGTGTAAACCAAGCTCAGCATATACCTGTCCGGTCATCATTCCATCCCCGACTCCCTCCCTCAGAGCTGCCTATCTTCTCAGCCATCCACTCAATAACTCTTAGAGACAGGAAGGAAAACAGAGCAAGAGCCACCTCAGATAGACAGGTAAAATACAGAGAGAGATGCCGGTGGCTGAAGCGTCAGAGACACTTAAGTGGAAGGGATGCTGGCAGGGATAATTCTAGGAGTTAGAACGGCATTGCTTATAATAATGCCATTTCAGAAGAATGATTGGTAAATCTAGAGTAGAGGGATTTGAAGAGATGATGATGAAATACCACATTTAACTCAATTCTTTAATTTGTTTTCTGATATTAGAGATTTTCCAATAGTATAGGGCAGTGGCTTATTATGTCAAAAATTTCTGCATTGCCTTTAGACTTTTTCACTAAAAAAATTACTCTTCAATATGCTAATATATCTCTTGGAAGGTAGCAGAAGAGATAACCTGTGTTGTATCAGACTAATTTGCCTTCTGAACTTAATTTTATTGGGCTCTTTGCTTGACTAATGTTCTACAGAACAGGCTTAGAAAAGTAGCTACCTCTCTTGACTCAGGTGAAGAATATTATGAAGGGATACTTTTGAGGGATTAAACAGTTGCATTTACTCTTAAGTGTAAACTTGATGGAGTAGAGTGATATGGAATGTCCTGAGGTATTGAAAATAAACACTTAGGAATTAGAAACAGCTTAATGTGTTATTTCCAGTGAAGAATAAGTTTTGGCGTTCCCTGTTGTTACTAGAGCAGCAACACTTTTGATGAATATTTTTTATGCTTATTTGTATATTTTGCTCTGTTTCCACTAATAGAAGTATACGTTTTTGATGTTAGGATATTTTAACAAAATCTTTTTGATAGGTATTGAGAAAATTGCATTCACTTTGTGAAGAAGTTGCCTGCAGTGTACTTGTTTGTAGGTTAGAGAACTACCTAGAGGCAGCATACAACAAATGCTGCCACTGTTTTTGATCTGCCTTTCTAGATTGTCAAGAATATTCTTTAGATTTCAGCTGTTCTTTGACCTTGCGGGAAAAAAAAATATATATATATTTTTTCTCTTTCTTTTCCTCTACAAAGATTTCAGGATATACTCTCACCGTTCAAGCATCTGACAATGGCAGTCCACCCAGAGTCAACACCACCACTGTGAACATCGATGTGTCTGATGTCAATGACAATCCTCCCGTCTTCTCTAAAGGAAACTACAGTGTGATCATCCAGGTAATCTTGCCGTGCCGAAGGGTTTGTTGAACACTTTTCTTTTGATGTGACTTTCTTCTTTGGCTGCAGGGCCCATTGTTTGTTGTTGTTTTTCGATTTTTAAAATTCCTTTCTTGTCCAAAGTTTATTTGTTCCAGAGAAAATGAAAATTAGAGATTTATCCACTGATAAAGATGAGCATTTTCAAAATGCAACCATGTTCTCGTCTCCTTTTTTTGTACTTTTGTTTTTAAGATTTGTCATCTTCTTCCAAGATTAGAAAGTATTTCTTATTGTCTCCTGCTGCTGCTTCTCTTTGCTGTCTCCTCCTCCTCCTCGCCATGTGCCTTCCTACCTTGGTCCTCCTCCACTTGTCCTCATTCCCACCCCACTTCCCGTGTGCTTCTTTTCCTCTCTTCTCCTTCACTTTTTTACCCACCTTCTCCTCTCTCTGTTCCTCTCAAATGGAGTATTATGATAAAGCTTTGACCTTGTATTTTTCATATAGTAGAAAACAAATGTGTCTCATATAGATTCATATTTGCAGAAAGCTGTGTATGTGTCTGTGTTTCCTTTATTTATTTAGGAAAACAAGCCTGTGGGTTTCAGTGTGCTACAGCTCGTGGTAACAGATCGGGATTCTTCTCACAATGGCCCGCCTTTCTTCTTTACTATTGTGAGTGGAAATGATGACCACACATTTGAAGTCAACCAGCACGGGGTCCTCCTAACTTCAACTGCCATAAAGAGAAAAGTGAAAGATCATTACTTATTACATGTTAAGGTATTAAAGTCTTAGCTTTCTGATTTTATGATAGACTCATGAATAGGAAAGAACAGTTTTTAAAAATCTTACTTTTTCTTCCAGTTGCTGCCATTCTTAATTGATTGCAGTCTTGGATTTGAGTAGCATTCAATTCATGGGGGGCAGGATTAGAGAAATATATATGTATATGTATGTATGGTGTTTTTTTTTTTTGTTTTTTAATTTTTGCTGTACCTTCATTATATTCTGCTGCACTTGCAGAGTGCTTTATCACTCTCTAAAGTCAAACTTTAGTATGAATAAAGTATTTTTGCTTTTCCTTGATATGCTGCTTTTTTGTAGAAAAATACTTAATAACTTCTCAGAGCTTGAACAGTATACATACTTTTTCAGATGTTATGAATAATGACATGACTCATTATTTTCCTTTTCTCTCAGGTGGCCGATAATGGAAAACCTCAGTTGTCATCTTTGACATATATTGACATTAGAGTCATTGAGGAAAGCATCTATCCTCCTGCCATTTTGCCACTGGAAATTTTTATCACTGCTTTTGGAGAGGAATATGCAGGTGGTGTCATTGGGAAGATCCATGCAACAGACCAAGATGTATATGACACTTTAACCTACAGTCTTGATCCCCAAATGGATAGCTTGTTCTCTGTTTCCAGCACTGGTGGCAAGCTGATTGCACACAAAAAACTAGATATAGGGCAGTACCTTCTCAATGTCAGTGTAACAGATGGAAAATTTACAACTGTGGCTGACATCACGGTGCATATCAGACAAGTAACACAGGAGATGTTGAACCACACCATTGCCATCCGCTTTGCCAATCTTACTCCAGAAGAATTTGTTGGTGACTACTGGCGCAACTTCCAGCGAGCTTTGCGGAACGTCTTGGGTGTGAGGAGGAATGACATACACATTGTTAGCTTGCAGCCTTCCGAGCCTCAGTCACATCTGGATGTCTTACTTTTTGTAGAGAAATCAGCTAGTGTCCAGGTTTCAACAATAACTCTTCTGCACAAGATTAATTCCTCTGTCACTGATATTGAAGAAATCATTGGTGTTCGGATATTGAATGTGTTCCAGAAGCTCTGTGCAGGGCTCGATTGCCCGTGGAAATTCTGTGATGAAAAGGTGTCTGTGGATGAACATGTCATGTCCACTCATAGCACAGCTAGACTGAGCTTTGTAACTCCCCGTCACCGGAGGACAGCTGTGTGTCTCTGCAAAGGTAATAGGAGCCGTGAAAATGGCTGTTGGAGATTGTCATGTGTGGTCTTTGAAGGCTACACATTAAAGATCATTTTGTTGAATTTGCATGTAATGAGCTTTCTCCTCCTCTTTTATTTGAACTAAGATGGAAAATGCCCAGTTGTTCACCCTGGATGTGAAGACAGTCCATGCCCTGAGGGATCAGAATGTATCACTGACCTTAGAGAAGAGAAATACACCTGTGTGTGTCCTGGTGGCAGGTTTGGTCAATGTCCAGGTGAGCATTTATTAGTAAACATACTTTATATTGAGAAATTATCTTCAGTGTTTCTCTTCCCCTCATCTACTCCGAGTGTGACAGTGGGTGTGGGGTGAATACAATGTGTGGCAAACTAGTGTCATTGCAGTATTCTTCAGTTGTACAAGTCATTGACACTATTGTGTTTATATCATTCTACAAATCAGAATCTGTTTCCAACTTTTGTCATCACCTTTAGCAGGCGGACATGTTGTAAGGAGGGACAGATCCTTGGAGAGGGACATCATGCTTGGGAGGGTGGAGGGACAGCGCAGGAGGGGAAGACCCTCTATGAGGTGGATTGATTCAGTGAGTGGGGTAATCGGGATGGGTGTGTCAGAGGCAATGAGATTGGCACAGGATAGAGCAGGGTTTAGGGCTGTTGTACATAGGGTTGCTATGAGTCGCAAGCGACTCGATGGCACATAACAACAACAGCAAACATTCCCTAAGCATTAAGTGTTTCTCTTTTCCACATCTCACCCAAATCTATAGCCAATTTTAGCGATAAACTCAACTCTGATCTTTATTTCGTTGCTGTTGTTATGTGCTGCTGAGTTGCTTGCAACTTATAGCGACCCTGTGTACAACAGCTCTGAACCCAGCTCTGTCCTAAGCCAATTGGCATTGTCTCAGACACACCTAACCCTGTTAGCCCAGTCACTGAGTCAGTCCATCTTAGTCACGGTCTTCCTCTCTTGTGCCGTCTGTCCCTCCACCCTTCCAAGCATGATGTCCTTCTCCAAGGACTGATTCCTCTTTGTTACATGCACAAAGTATGTCAGAGTTTCAAAATCCTTGCCTCCAAGGAGCAGCCTGGTTTCACCCTCTCCAGGACAAACCTAGAGTCTGTTTATACTTTTAGAGTTTATATACCTAGAGTCCTCTTTATAAACATGTGTTTTTGGGATATTTCTTTAGTTGGGAATGTGCAGTGCTTGTTCTTATGATACTGAGTGTTTTCAAGTTTCATCATGTTAGAAAGTTTCAGGATTTTATGCCTCTATAAATTTTTTGTTGAGATTACACTGTATGTATCTACCACATTTTATTTACCCATTTAAATGACAAGGGACATTTAGGCTGTTTTTACCTACTGATTGATGTCAATAGTGCTGTAGTGAACTGATGTACAAGTGTATGTTTGCCTTTTTTCAGTGTTTCTTGAAATTATCAATAAAGTTTAAAAGCATTACAAATAGTATTTACTAAGACAAATCAAACTCCATGCACTTTGATAAATGACAGTAGTTATAGAACAGCTTCAGACATTTTGTTCATGGAGTCGCTGTGGGTCTTGCTCGACTCAACAGCAATCGTCAACAAGACAAAGAGGAATAAAAAGTAATAGTCATTTCCTTTCCTTTTGTATGACAACATGTTCCTGAGTTAGGTTCACTTGCATTCTTCTTTTTTATATGTTGTTGTGTACTATCAAGTTGGAACCAACTTTAAAGCTGACCTTCCAGGGGGGTTTCATATTTATAGTTTAATTTCAGAGTTTAATTGCACGGGAGGAGATGGCCCATCCTCCCATGGAGCAGCTGGTGGATTCAAACTGCATGCCTTCAGGATTGCATCACAGCTTCTTGCCACTAGGCTACAGTGGTCATTTAAACCTAATCATGTATTTTAAGGTTTAGTTCCTTTTTAGGACTCTTAAACTAAAATGTGATCTTCTTTCATCTGAACTTCTACCTGATGTCCTCCCACCCTCTAGAGTAGCCCTATATTCCTCACACTCCCCCCACCCACACACACCTATTCTCTGATTTGTCATGGGATCTTTCCAAGTCAGTACATGAAAACCTATTTGTTTGTTTGTTAATAGTAGTGCTGTGTTATCTCGCATTGTACCGTCTTTTGTTCAACCTTCTTATGGGTATAACATTTCTTATTAAAAAAACTTCAATTCCTGTCTGTACAATGCAGTCTAATGTTAGTATTTACTCTGACAAAATTAACTGCATTTCATTTTTTAATATAATATTTCCCCAAAGCCATACTAATTTATGTTTCTTCCATTCATGCATGAAGATATTTGACTCACCCATTCTCTTTTACAATGTTACAAGTTTTTTATTGAAAGAAATTAATTCCCCCAGTGAATGATATGAAATGATAAGTAATGACTATTTTAATAAGTACTATTGTGACTACTAGTGCGAGTTATCTTTCCATTTGTAAGTTGCTTATTGGCAGTTTCTCTTCTCTGACTTGCCTATTGATACTCTTTGCTTATCTGAGTTATGTGGGATTTCTTTTCCTTATTACCAAAGTATGGAACTCTTTGTATATTCTGAATATTATTTCCATTATTGCTTGCCATGTCTGTGCACTATTAATCTTCATATTTATAGTTTAATACTATCTTTTTTCACTTTGAAACCTAATGTTTATTTAACACCTGTGTAATTATACATAATTTCCATCTTTGGAGAATGTTATTATTCTTTTCTTCGGGAGGAAGTTGTTTTCTGTCTTGCTTGAATAGGTTTCACAAACAACTTAGACACATACATAGGTTTTTCTAAATTGTATTCTAATGAATCTATTGAACATACTTCTATTTGAGCCATCCAGTAGAGGTTTTTTTGCTTTATGATTCTCAAACCTTGTTTACTCTTTTCCAAATGGGATACCAATTATTTTATATTTTTAAGTAGATAGACATTTAATTGTATAATGTTTTACTCTTCCATAAAAATTGGGGTAAATATAGAATAGAACCGTAATTTTAAAGATACATTTTAACTTCCTTCTGATTTCTTTTTCTCTTGTTATTTACAGGGAGTTCATCTGTAACATTTAGTGGAAACAGCTTTGTAAAATACCGTTTAATGGAAAATGAAAACAAATTAGAAATGAAATTGACAATGAGACTCAGAACGTACTCTACTCATGCAGTTGTAATGTATGCTCGCGGGACAGACTATAGTATCTTAGAGGTGTGTGTTCGTGCATTTTGTACCTCACGTTGTAGAAAATTTTGGAATGATGAAAAGATATATTTCTTTTCATGTTCCGCCTGTCTTGCGTTTTGTTTTAAATAATGAAGTAAGCAAAATGATTGAATTCCATAATTACTGATACTTAAACAAGTTTTAGGTATTGTGGAAAGTGTAGTGTGTGTTTTTTTTAAAGAAGTTCAAATGTGCATGTGAGTTTCACACATTTTTTATATTCACATTGAATTTTAGCTTTCAAACTTGGTGATTTAAGATCTTACTAATGTTATAGAGAATTCTTAAAATGTTTTAAGGTTTCGCCCACTGTTTTATGAAAAACGTGATTTAGTTTGATTTTATAAATTATCTGAAGCTCTTTTTTAAAAAAACCTTTTCAGTTACCAATTATTAGTCATTTCTCTGATGCTTTCTGCATGCTTAATTTGCATTTGAACTTGATACTCCTTCAGGATCCACGCTTATTATTGTTAGACTGTGCACATACTACTTAAATGTAAGATGGCCTTCCTGTTTTAATTTGGCAAATATTCCTTCCCTCTAAGTTTTGGCTAGAAACGGTGATTTGAAGATGCAGTCGTATGAGAGAGTAATGTGAATGATAATTTTTTTCTTTTTTAACATAGATTCATAATGGAAGACTACAATACAAATTTGACTGTGGAAGTGGCCCTGGCATTGTCTCTGTTCAGAGCATTCAGATCAATGATGGGCAGTGGCATGCAGTGTCTCTGGAAGTGAACGGAAACTATGCTAGGTTGGTTCTCGATCAAGTCCACACTGCGTCTGGCACAGCCCCAGGGACTCTTAAAACCCTCAACCTAGACAACCATGTGTTTTTTGGTGGCCACATCCGTCAGCAAGGCGCAAGGCATGGAAGAAGCCCCCAAGTTGGCAGTGGTTTCAAAGGTTGTATGGACTCCATTTATTTGAATGGACAAGAATTACCTTTAAATAACAAACCAAGAAGCTATGCACATATTGAAGAATCAGTAGATGTATCTCCTGGGTGCTTACTAACAGCTACAGAAGACTGCTCGAGCAACCCTTGTCAGAATGGAGGCATTTGTAATCTATCACCTACTGGAGGTAGGTTTCATAATATTAGCTTTCAATCAGTACACTTTGGGGAAGTCACTAAAAAAATGTTTTAGAAAAAAAATTAATAGTAGTCTACTACAGTGAGTGTTAAAATTTAATATTCTATATTATGAGAGTAGATTGGCATTAGAATTGGTTCACAAGGCTGGAGAGAACAACTGCTGACAGATGAGTGTCCACAGTCACACTTGGGCACTTGAAGAGAATGTATTTCTGTCCGTTTCTCATTGTATTTCACTGGCGACAGGCAAGCAAACCACAGCGCACTCTGAACTGTCCTGGAATTCCATACGTGCTCTTGTTGTGTATCTTAGTGACCTACTTAATTGAGCAGGACTGCCCCACAGTGTTTGCTAGTCTGTAATCTTGACTGGAGCAGATCGCTAGGTCTTCTTCCCCTGCTGAGTTCACTGGTGGGTTCTAACCACTGCCGGTCAGTTAGCAGCTGAACGCTTAATGATTGTACCGTCTGGAGTGTTTTTCCAAAGTCAATAGCCCAAAGGCATTTCAGATTTATAGTGCTTCATTTTTCTTATTTGCTAGCTCATAGCACCGATATCTCAGAGAGGTGGCTAGGGTGTTGGCTGGCATGGCGCTATATAGAACACAGGATGCTAGAAGGCCTTTAGTGTTGGGTTAGTTGTTTATTTTATCTGCTTTCTTTGAAAAAGTGTCTTCTATATTAATGCATGTAGAAAAGTACATTTTATTTTAGTTAAACTAAGCTAAGTTACCCCACAGAAATGCTCCAGAAATCTCAGTGATGGAACATGACTAGCATTTGTGCTCATATTACATTGTACCTCATGAAAGGTAACAGGGAGGCACTCTTCACTATGTCACTAGGGGATGAGGTTGAGAAAGTTGTCTTGAAATGGGCTGTGATGGTCACTGTGGTGGGTGACTTGGAATGTGGTGAACCATGTACTGGACCTTAAAGTCCCTCGTCCAAGGGGACACAAGTTCTTGGACTAAAGCCCATGACCAACCCTAATCAGTCAGGGACATGCAGTCTTACCAGATCCTCTAAAGGTAGATAATTGGGAATCTGTGGGTGAATACTTCCAGTGGTTTCCCCACTATCTGTCATAGCCTTCAAAAAAATAGGGGCATACAGTATTGTACAATCTTGGCCAAATTTATGATCACTCTTCTAAAATTTGAGTGATAATTTAAAGTCTTTAAAGTGCTTTCACACTCATTTAATCCTTAAATAGTTTAATAAGCTACAAATAAATTGAGTCCCAGTGGTTTTAAGTAGTATGCGTTGTTTATCAACATGTTGTTGTTATGTGCCGTCGAGTCACTTGCGACTCATAGCGACCCTCTATGTACAGCAGCCCTAAACTCTGCTCTGTCCTGTGCCAATTGCACTGTCTCTGACACTCCCATCCCAATTATCCCAGTCACTGAATCAGTCCACCTAATAGAGGGCCTTCCCCTCCTGCGCTGTCCCTCCACCCTCCCAAGCATGATGTCCCTCTCTAAGGACCGGTCTCTCCTCACAACATGTCCAAAGTATGTTAGACGGAGCCTCAGCATCCTTTCGTGCAAGGAGCCACCCAGTTTAACCCTTTCCAGGACAAATCTGTTTGTTTTCCTAGCAGACCATGGTATTCTCAATACTCTTCTCCAGCACCACAGCTCAAAGGCATCAATTCTCCTTCTATCCTCCTTGGTCATTGTCCAACTCTCTGATGCATAACAAGTGATTACAAAGACCATGGCCTGTATCAGACGCATCTTAGTCTCCAGAGAGACACCATTGCTCTTCAGTACTTTGGAGAGATCCCTAACAGCAGACTTTCCCATTGCAATGCGCCTTTTAATTTCCTGGGTGCTGGTGCCAAGACTGTTGACTGTGGAGCCAAGCAAACTAAAGCTGTGAACAATCTCAATCTCTTCACCATCCGTCCTGATGCTGCCAGTTGGTCCAGTGGTGAGAATCTTTGTCTCCTTGACATTGAGCCTCAATCCATATTGTGGGCTGCAGTCCTTGACCCACTGCAGCAGGTGCTTCAGGTCCTCTTCAGTTTCAGCAAGCAGGGTTGTGTCATCTGCATAACGCAGATTGTTGATAAAGTACCTTTACCTTCTAATTTTTTTTTTGCCTGTTCTCTAAATATCATCCAATAATTATTGTAATTTTTTACTAACTACCATCTATTATTATCCCCCCCTTCTTTGGTTTTCTCATTTAATTATATCAAGTGCTGGAAGGTTTGTTAATAGAACATTTTACCCAGGGGAAATGGCAATTTTACTGGCTTTTCTAAGTCTTGGAGAAGTAAACCTTTGCTGAAACATGTAAGATTGGTATTTGAGTTAATAAATGATAAAATCTTTCTGTTCCTTTTCTGTTAACTTAGGTTATTATTGCAAATGCAGTGCTTTATACATAGGAACGTATTGTGAGGTGAGCGTCAATCCCTGTTCGTCCAACCCTTGCCTTTATGGTGGTACGTGCCTTGTAGACAACGGAGACTTCGTGTGCCAGTGCAGGGGTTTATATACTGGCCAGAGGTAGGTGCTGCTAATTTTCATCATTAATTTCTTTTAAAAATTTGCAAATATGTAAAATGTTTAGCTTCATTTGTAAATGCATTTCTGTTTTGCTGTATTTATTCATATTATTCCTTCAGGTGTCAGCTTAGTCCCTATTGCAAAGATGAGCCTTGTAAAAATGGTGGGACATGTTTTGACAGTTTGGATGGCGCTGTTTGTCAGTGTGAATCAGGTTTTAGAGGAGAAAGGTAAGTGATTCATTTAAAGATTTCTTTTTGTACCTTTCTTTAGTGTCCTATCTCTCTCATTAGTGCCAAGTCAGAACTAACTCATAGCTGACCTCCCACTGGATTTCCAGAGCTATAAATTACACCAGAAAAGATTGCCCATGTTTGTCCTTGGAGCTGTTGGTGGACTCTAGAAGGCAGAGAGGCACTGCTTTTGGGTCATACTGAGTAGTGATTGCAAACACTCTGTTAATTTCAACTCCACAATTTGTCTACATATTGATTTGATCTTTGCATAATTTATCTTTTTACTTTAAATTTTTTTTAAAAAAATTGTGAAAAAGTGAATATAGGTATATAAAAAAAAACGCCTTGTTTCTATACTTAGTCATTATAAACAAACAAAAATGCAGTGAATTCTTAAGGTAGTAAATTTGTGGAATGAGAGGGGCCGGCAGATAACCCTCTCTTAGAGCACAAGTGTATGAGCTGTCCCCATCTGTCCTGGAGACTGATAATAATGATGCTCTTGACAGACTTATACTGCATTTATGTAGCATCTGCTGACCTTTTTTCACTCTCATAATTTTTATAATTCTTAATTATAATTCTGAGAAACCATTATTTCCCAAGTGAAGAAATAAGGCCTTTTAAAGACTGAAAAGAGAAGGACAAGAGATTTTCCAGATCCCAATTTGTTTGGACTTTTTTAACAATTTAGTTTAAAAAAGAAAAAAAAAACAAAAACAAACAACAAAATAAAACACAAAATAGCAAAGATCCAAGCCACCCAACACCATATTCAGGGCATATTATTTGCAAATACTTAGTGCTGAACCTTTATGTAAGACTTCACTGTTAGTCTTAATTGAAGGATTTTCTTATGATCTGCTTGCAGGATGTACATAAGATTTTGCTGTAGCAGTTCTCAAAGTCCTAAATTTTGTCTGCCAGTTGCATTGTCTTGGTTCACAAATTCTAATCAACTGAATACTTTATAATCAGTTAGTACTCTTTTCATGTAATTTGGCAAAATTTTTCCTTTGTAAATCTTTATGGCGATGAGAATGGGGGACTGGTAAATGGCTACATTTCATTAAAAGAAGGGGTTAAAATGTTGCAGATAGTTCTGCAAACGTGCAAAACATGCCCTTACTTGATGAACCAACTTAGTCCCATAAGGACAAATACTGTTTAAGACCATTTTTGTAGAAAAAGATAACTAGCAAAATATGTATGAGGATCTAGGGGGGGTTGAGGAGCACAGGAGTGAGGATGAGGTGCATAATCACAGGGTCGCATAATTTCGATGAGTGGAGGGAGGGACAGGTTAAAGAAGTGGGAAAGATCAGTGTGAAAAGCAATGTATACAAACTTTGTAAGTAAACCAGTATAAAATAAAATATTTATATTTAAAAACAAAATAAAAAAATGTGCCCTTGAGAAGGCAAAAGAGGACATGCAGGTCAACTATTAACACGTTGCCGCAAATGATGGCAAATGTGTTTCTAAGCACGGTCATCAGTTTAAAAAGTGTGTGGCAACGTGTTAAAGCATTGAGAACTGTGGAAGCTTGTCAAACAAGCAGGTACAGTTTTAAATGAAAAGAATTTCTCTCATTTCATATTCTCAGACTTGAATTTCTTTGAAAATTTAATCATCTATTAGAATGTCAATTTTATCAATATGCATCAATTTTCTGTATAGTTGTTTGGCCATCAGAGTGCTGTGTATCCTGATAGTTTAATTCTGTTGAATCCTAGAAAAATGACAGGTGTCTCACAAACATACATTCCAGACTGAATGGGATAGTTACCCCACAGAAAGGCTTTTGTGTTGCAGTTACTGTTCTGAGAGTTGGGACTTTTGATTGGGTTTGGTTTTATATTTTTAAGGAGGGGTTGTTCTCTAGTCTCTTAATGTTCCTAGGCTTGGCCTGTGCTTATTTTGTTGCCACAGTCTCTTCATTCTGGGCTCTCTGTTCCTGGCAGATGTCAGAGTGATGTTGACGAGTGCGCTGGCAGCCCCTGCCGCAATGGGGCACTGTGCGAGAACACGCACGGTTCCTATCATTGTAACTGCAGCCAGGAATTCAGAGGGAAACACTGCGAAGAAGCTGCACCCAACCAGTATGTGTCCACTCCATGGAACATCGGATTGGCCGAAGGGATCGGCGTCATTGTTTTTATAATAGGAATATTCTTACTGGTGGTTATATTTGTTGTCTGCCGCAAAATGATTAATTGGAAGAAAAAGAAACACCAGCCTGAACCTGAAGATAAACATATGGGACCCAATACAGCTTTCTTGCAAAGACCATATTTTGATTCAAAGCTAAATAAGAACATTTACTCAGATATACCGCCCCAGGTGCCTGTCCGCCCGATTTCCTACACTCCAAGCATTCCAAGTGACTCTAGAAACAATCTTGATCGAAATTCCTTTGAAGGATCTGCTATCCCTGAGCACCCTGAGTTCAGCACTTTTAACCCCGAGTCTGTGCACGGGCATAGGAAAGCAGTGGCCGTCTGCAGCGTTGCTCCAAACTTGCCTCCCCCGCCTCCTTCCAACTCTCCTTCTGACAGTGACTCCATACAGAAGCCCAGCTGGGACTTTGACTATGACAGTAAGAGTGACTTCCTTGATCTTATTCTATGCTAAAGTGTCACTGAGATAGTAAGATTACATGCTCTCTGAGAGCTATTTTGGGTTGAGTGAAAAGGCAGTTGTTTTAAGAGATAGAGTCCTTGAGTGTTATAAGCAGTTGTTTTGTTCTTCTGTTAGCCTCAAGTTTGGCTTTTAAGTCCATCCAGCGGTATCTTAGAAGAAAGGGCTGGTGATCTGCTGCACGTCTAGCCTTTGAAAACCCAGTGGAGCAATATGCACTGTGATGCACACAGCTTCACCATCAGCTGTTTGACTCGAAAGCAGTTGGTTCTGATTGCTAGAGATAAATGGGCTTAAGAGCTGATGATTTACTTAGTAGATTTGAAAAGTAATTTCAGGTGTGTTGGGGCCAGGACTGAAATTTTATACTATGATGTTATTTTAATTAGAAGCAAATTTACTCTCTTTCCAGTTAAGACTCTATAGTGATAATTGCATTTTTGTATTGATAAATTAGGCTCTGAGCTAGCTATACATATTAGGGCTTCTTAGTAAGTCTTAAAAATGCTTTTGGGGATATTTGAATGCTAGGTTCTCCCCCATCTCTGTTTTTAATATGATTATAGGGAGGAATATATATATACTGTGGCCTAAAGAATATTTAATGCTTTTATATGAAAGTTTATAACTATTTTGAAACAATTTTAATATGAAAATATCAACTGGCCAAGTCCATGTAGAATCTGTCAATGTCCCAAGGATATATACATGTGTGCTTGTGCCAAAGATATCTTTCTCTTTTTCTTCCATCACCTGCTTATGACATGGATCCAGCAGTTGTTTGCTAGCCCTGGTTCTGTGTCAGCACACAGCAGTCAACAAAGCACAGTCCTTGCTACACACTGAGCTTACTGTCTGTCCCATTTTCCTTTAGCTAAAGTGGTGGATCTCGATCCCTGTCTCTCAAAGAAACCTCTGGAGGAGAAGCCTTCTCTCCCGTACAGCGCACGGGAAAGCCTGTCTGAAGTGCAGTCCCTGAGCTCCTTCCAGTCCGAGTCTTGTGATGACAATGGTGAGTCTGCGGAGGGAGTGGAACACTGTCTACTTGCTTGCTGGTGGGAATGCTTCTCACACTGTTTATAATGGTGCAGATGTGTCAGGTGCTCTTAGTCCCACTAGAGTTAGCATCTTTCATTTGGACGAAAACACCTGCATGAGTATCTGTCGGGGAATATATTGGAACTCTTCTTTATGAATAGATAATTTTAATTGTAGCAGTTTGTCAGTAATAGACAAGAAACTAATTAATTGATGGGTAATTTCAGATTGACTCACTTGGTATTGACTTTTGTTTTTTTCATAACAGTAAGTATTACAGAAGTTTTGGGAAAGGGTTTGAACACTTTCTTGAAGGAGCTTTGATTGGCATGTTAAAACAGTTTGAACTGGTTGCTTTCAGTCTGCCAAGCATCCCACAGGAGAAGGATGAGCAGTCTCCTTCTGTTAAGATTCGCAGCCTGAGAACCCCAGCGGGGTCGCTCTGAGTCATGATCGACTCGATGGTGCCATGTTGGGTTGGGACTTTTCATTTGCTCTCTGGAGCACAGCGCCCTCTCCTCTTCCGCACACACATACACTTACCCCCCTCCCTAAAGCAGTGTGTTGGTCTGCAATGTTCATCTTTAGTACGCCTTTCTAATACCTATGGTATTACAAGGTCTTATTTGTCTTCTCCCTCAACCCCTCTGCGGCATCAGCTCCCATTTGGATCAGAGCATACTGACTGAGAGCACAGTTTAAGAGATTGCTAGTAAGTTTGATTATATTTCTAATAAAGTGTGACAGTGGGATCATTGATGCCAATGCCAAGTTGAAAGATATGTTTATCTGATCTCCCTAGGATAAATGACATTAATAACCAGCTTTGTTAAATTACCACACAGAGAATTGGTGAATATTCAATAATGCAATAAAATGAGGATTTTCCCCTCTTCTATTGGTATTGGAAATAGACATGCACAACATAAAATCCAACAGTTTCTGCATTTATAATTTAATGACACTGATTGTATTCTCCCCGTTGTACATGATTCTAGTCCTTTTCTGAGTTCTTCCTCCTCCTCCCATCTGCATGAACTCCCTGCCCTGTGAGGTTCCTATCTTAATCTTTCAAAGTTACTGTTGTCAGTTTAATCTCATGTAGTTCTTTAAAGAGTGTAATACTTGAGGCAGACTTTTCTCTTTACTAATTAGAAGCTAAACTTTTGTTTAGTTTTGAGAAAACAGCTTCCCTCTCAAACTTTAGATTATTTCAGTGAGTTTTAAGTGGAAATCTTTGAATCTCAGAATTAATAAAGAAACTTTACAGTGTGAATAAACATTTTACCATTGATTAATGGTGGGAAGAAATAATCTGTAATGATTTGATTGTTTTTTACCTAGAATAACATAGTTCATAACATAGTCCGTTTCTGAACTAAAAATAGTCGTGACTTGTTTGCATTTCTTATTTCAATCAGGTGCCGAAGTATAGTGCTGCAGGGAGAAATGTGATTTTGTTTTATTAAAGCCAGTCACAAGAAAATTTTATCAAAAGAGTTATCAGTTAAATTACATAAAATGACCCCAGATTCTCTTCATAAATGTGTCAGGATTTTGTCAGTATTACTTAAATTTCTTAGTTTTTTTTCATTGAAACATCATTCTGAGCATCTCTAAATAGTTACTAGGTTATGATAAAATAAATCATCAACGGTTATTGCTAGACAGCAAAGAGCACAACATGAAGGGTAAAGTTGAAGTATGATTGTATTTTAATCATTTTTTAGTATTTCAGTCATTATTTTTGTCATTATCCTGAAATGGAAGTCTGTTTTGGAGTCTGGTTACACTGTATTTTCTAAAGCTGCTTTTACAAATTCTTACACACTTTATGTTTTAAAATTACATAAATTTATCTTCCATTCCTTTAAGTGAGAAGTCCAAAACAGGTCTCAGTTGATCAATACTAAGGTATTAGAGCTGTGTTTATTTCTAGGAGCCCCAGTGGAGGGCGTGCTGGTGTTTCCAGCTTCTTGAATTTGAATTGCCCATGTATCTTGACCTGTGGCCCCTTTCTCCACTTTCCAAAGACAGCAGTGTTTTCTCCCTGGCCCACCTGCCTCATCACATCGCCCACTGATGGTTTCACCTTTTAGTTCTCATGTAATTAATTAGGTCAGACTCACCTGCATAATTCAGTATTATGGCCCCATCTCAAGGTTGTTTGTTTTATTCAAGCTGATTAACTGCCCGTTGCCATTAAGATAACATTCACAGGGATTTGGACCTGGACTTCTTTGGGGACCATTTTTCTGCCCACCACACAAACATATTTGCTTTGGTGCATTAATGTTGTAAAACAATATCCTTTATAAACAGAGAACTTAGGTGGAACACAGCCAGGTTGAGAGTTGGCACTTCTTTGCTGGCTATGCTAACTTACCAGCTACTAGGCCATCTGCAGAAAAGCAAGGAACCTTGGCATGGGGACCAAATAAAAGGGGGACAAAGACACTTTTGTATTTGAATTCTATATTATATAGCTTTAAAATTTTATCCTCTAGAAAATCAGTTAACCAAGAATTTTACCTTTTGATTATGATGTCTTTTGCTCATGAGATATTAAAATAGAAATTACTTTGCTATGACTCAGTACATAATGATTTAAAACTTTAGATGGTTTTTTAAAACCCCATTTATTCCTTTTATTCTTTTGATTAATAATGAGCAAATATATAACTTGGTTTGGAAAGTCTGTAAGGTAGAACTATATGGTTAGCACGGATCATGCATAATTGTAGTATGTTGTTGTGTTAAAACAGTCTCTTAAATGTTTAAAGCATGGGGTAGAAATCATATGAAGAAATCCTATTTAATGCACTGTTTTCTAACTGTTTTCCTAATTTACTCCTTTTGTACCCTTTTACAAGCTTCCATAGTGACTGTAATACACCTTGTCAACACTGTAGTTGACATGGTGAATGAAGAAGGTATAGTCCTAAGTGCTTGTGTTTGTGCTTGTTTGCAGTGACCATGTCACTAAGCAGTGTGCTTTTGCCTATTGTCATGTTAATAATTTGTGGTTTTGAGGCATTTTTGTTCATTCATTTTGTGTAAATGTATATATTCAATTCATAATGAATTTTCACAGACAGTAGCTTTACCTCAGGCCTTGAGAATTGTGTTTAAATGGTACAGTGCTAAGATTAAAAGTAATTAAAAAGAGATTTCTTTTCATATAGATAGGAATGAGACTAATGACAAAGTTTTCATAATTACTTCTGACTTTTCACTGTTAGCCTTTCCTTAGGTATTATGAGGAAAAATGGCAGAGCAAAGTGAAATGGATATGTTGCTGTTGGTTGAGTGAAAATTGTTTCATGTGACGCTTTGTCTATTAGGACAAATTAGGACAGTGACTACTTATTCCTAAAATTACTTAATGGTAAATGACTCCTTTAGTGCACTAAAGGCGCATTAGTGCACTGAAACTAGAGCAGTTTCCTACCCAGTGGCACAGGCTGATAGATCTTAAACTGCAGTGCCAGTCCAGACCTTGTGAAGCTCTGGGAAAAGCCCATCTGCTGGTCGAGACTGGCAGTCTGGCCCAGGGCCTGAGAATTTTCTAACAAGTTCTCAGTAGATTCTGGTGTTATTGGTCCAAGGAGGACACTTCAGGAATAAAATTCAGTGTTTCAAATTGCTGGTGAGCCATACACTTAAATCCCTAAGAAAAGTAGCACCGTGCTTTTACTTGGTGATTCAGAAAATAATACGAAATGTGGATAGTAGAATAATAAAAATAGTAATAAATTTATAGATTTAGAGAAACAATAGAAGTGAAAGATTTAGAAAATGGAAAAGAAATAGATTTAGAAAATAGATCATTTTTAGTGTGATTACATTCTAACATTTTAAATGTTGATGGGGTTAAAATGCAGAAGTTAAGTTCCTCTGTTGCTATATATTTAGTAGAAAAATAAATAATGACAATATGAGAAGTATAAACTTAAAATTCAGAGCTTTGAAAATTTATTGAGTTTTAGTAACAAATGTTGTTGGCTCTCTTTTTAAAAGTAGTTAGAATTTTGTAGTTTTAGTATACTTTTAGAAAATCCTTTAGCTACATATTTGCTGAATACTCTATCAAAATATTGCTTTGTCCAGTCTTTGTGGCATTAGATTTGGATTCCTCTGAGAAAACCAACTATTAAATCATATTGTAATTATGTTGAGGGTTTTCCAGAATATTAAACATCATTTTTATATATGTACATAGAAAATGCTGGCTTGTTTGGAAGCAAAAAATCAACTACTTCACTTAGCGTGCCTATACTTTTCAGATATAAAGAATTACTGCTAGGAGCTGACAGTTATAAACTTGTAAATCTCCAAAAGGTTTTTCATGCCATTCCACAGATTGGAAGCTTAGCTAGGAGGACATCCCGAGTCACATGGTCATGACTGGCAGAGAGAGGTTGTACATCATCTTTCTCTGACTTATCCTTTGCTGTATAAAACCAGAGCTCTAAATAAGCAATAATAATTACAGATGTTGAGTGGACAAAAAGAATTTGTAGCTAGGGTTTTATCCAGAGAAAGGTTTAAAATATAAACCGTCCTGTTTAAAATAGACAAGATTTAAATTTTCAGCTTTTAGTTAACCTATAAAGCATTTAAGGAGAGCTTTGGTGGCCTCGGGGGTAAGGAGTCGCACAGCTAACCCGGTGGCAGCCAATTCAAATCTACCGGCTGCTCCTGTGTGATTTATAGCCACTGAAAGCCTGTCAGAGGGTCAGCTTTAGTTTGTTCTAGCTCAAAGGCAATGATTTTTGAAGGGACGTTTGCTGAGGAGGTGTGTGTCTTTTGTTTGGTTTGGTTTTTATTAGGAAACATCTAAAGGCTCTTTTATGAACTTGTCTGAACTTAAGATGCACCCAAAGGGTGGAATGTTTCTAAACTGTATATTTTGTGCTGCTTTAGACGAATTTCATTTGTTATATAGATAACCTGATGTTGTAGGAGCTTAGAAAAAATTACTTTATGATGTTTCTAAGTAAAATGAATCTGTAATTCAAACTGTTCGGTTTACCAGAGCCTGTAGATTTGAAGGATTCCTAACAAAATTTGTATTTGCAGAAATGCACAATAGCCAGAAACAAGGAGAAGAAAATAAAATAGTATTTGCATTTCCTGGTACAGCCAGTAGTATATCATCATCCCATTTTAGTTGTGTAGCCTAAGTGCTTAGCTGTCACAGAGTGTCATAGATGATGGGTTACAGGCAGGGCACATGGCACTCTGCGCCTTTGTACACAGCTTACTTTGGTTTATGCAGTTATTGCCTATGTAGCCTTTCATTTGTTTTAATTATAAATATTTTCTTTTTCCCTACTCTGCCACCTAAAGAGTCTTTGGCTGCTCCTGACCCCAGCAAATCACGAGGTGACATATGCATGTCAATTGTGTGAGAGTCACTGAGTAATAATAAGACACTGCTAAAGAGTCGACTTCGTGCTGACTTGCTTCATACATTTCCTCAGTGTGTGTGTACAGAATCGTTTGTGCACTGCATTCTAAGCACATCATGCCTAACATTTTTCCTCTCTGTCAAAGGATTTGAAACCCCCCCCCCTTTTTTTTTTTAATAAAAACATCCTGCAACCTGGAAGGGTGTTTTGTTGTCCTTTTTTGGTGAGAAAAAAATACCACAAACCACTTTTGCACAGTTAAAAATACTTAATATTTAAAAAGTAACAAGTTTGACTGTTGTTACCTGTTAAAAATAATTCATGTTTTAAAATACTTGTGTGTATTGTGCTTGATTTAGAAGCATGCTATTAACATTGCCTGTTCCTTTAAGTAGGGCTTGTAAGAAAATAGTACATTGTTAATATCAAACTTACTACAATTTATAAAGGACATTCATTTTCTGAGTTTTAACATATTACAGATTACTTAATAGTTTTAAAAGGAAACTTTGGTGGCCTAGTGATAAGAAGCTGTGCTGTGATCCTGAAGGCATGCACTTTGGATCCACCAACTTTTCTGCAGGAGACGGCGAGGCAGTCTCCTCTCGTGCTTCTGTGCTAACTGCTTCTGAAAACCTGCCCAAGGGGTCAGCTGTGGGTCACTTCTGACTCGAGCGCACACAACAACAACATACTTTTTTAAAGCTGTATTGGTTAGACCTTCATTTTGAAAGTACATATTAAGTAACAGTGGATATTTTTACTAAATAGTGGCTTTAAAGAGTAAACTTCTATCCCAACTAATATCCCAAGAAGGAACCAATATTTTGTAGAGAGAAGTCACAGATTTTGAAATGAAGAATGAGGGCTATAATTTAGATAGGAACATAACGACTCTATTGAAATTCTTTTTTTTTTCCAGGCATGCTAGGTGTGTACTTAAAAATGCAAGTTTATATTTCAGAAATAGAGCCTAGTTCATTCAGGTCCTTAAAACAGGGTAGAAGGGGGTCTTCAAAGCCAAGACAGAGAGTTTCTAAAGCTATTAACCTGAATGTGTGAATATGGAGCCATCTCTAGCTTCTGGGGAATTCACTCACCACTTTTACCAGATGCTTGGGGAAAAGCACACTGACAACTGTTGTCTTTTTTTCACCAAGGGTATCACTGGGATACATCTGACTGGATGCCAAGTGTTCCTCTGCCAGACATACAGGAGTTTCCCAACTATGAGGTCATCGATGAACAAACACCCCTGTACGCAGCAGACCCAAATGCCATCGATACGGACTATTACCCTGGAGGTTTTGACATTGAAAGTGATTTTCCACCACCTCCAGAAGACTTCCCTGCACCCGATGAACTACCACCTTTACCTCCAGAATTCAGTGACCAGTTTGAATCCATACACCCTCCTAGAGACATGCCTGCCACAGGTAGCCTGGGATCTTCAGCGAGGAACCGGCAGAGGTTTAACCTGAATCAGTATCTGCCCAACTTCTATCCTGTTGATATGTCTGAACCTCAAAAAGCAGGCACTAGTGAGAATAGTACTTGTAGAGAACCCTATGTCCCATACAGTCCAGGGTATCAAAGAAACTTTGAAGCCCCCACTGTAGAAAACATGCCCATGTCTGTGTACGCTTCCACAGCTTCCTGCTCGGATGTCTCAGCGTGCTGTGAAGTGGAGTCTGAGGTGATGATGAGTGACTATGAGAGTGGAGATGACGGCCACTTTGAAGAGGTGACGATTCCTCCCCTAGATCCACAGCACACCGAGGTCTGATGCTCACACTCCCCCCAAAGTGCCTGGACTTTGATGAACCTAGAGATTATTGAAATAATCTTACGCATTGTTCTCTGCAGCAGTGCTTAAGCGCTTCTTTTCGGTGAGCTACCATGGGCATGGCTGCACTGAATCACGCGCCTCTTGACATGTAGCCATTTCCAGTGTCCTAACCTACTGTAATTGGATGAGATTGAAATTGGCTGTGCCATTTCTGTATGTCTTTTTTGTATTTACACGTCTGTTGAAATAATAAAACGAAGATCAGTCCTACTATTTTGTTAGCACGACCCATGTATTTATGTAGATTTGATGATTTTAATTTTTCTTTTTGTAAATTTTATGTACAGATTTGATTTTTCATAGTTTTAACTAGATTTTCAAGCTATTTTATGCATTTTATTTTTACTGAATTTGGTGGTGTTAGTAACATTAACTAACACCCTGATTTTTTTTTTTACTATAACCAGGGTTTTCATTATATATTCTGTTCTGCTGAAGTGTATGACATTTCATTAAAGCATTTCAAATAGTCTTTCATTTCTAGATGTACATAGGATGGGAAAAAGGTGAAACATGGACATGTCTTAAATGGATTACAGTATTTTAGAATTATAAACATTTTTCATTATTGGAAAGTGTAATGGGGACCTTCTGCATACCTGTTAGAACCAAAACCATCATGACACAGTTTTTATAGTGTCTGTATATTTGTGATGCAATGGTCTTGTAAAGGTTTTTACTGAAAACTACCATTAGCCAATCTTTCTTACTGACAATAAATTATTAATAAAATCCTTTCACTTTATTGCAGTTTTTATTTCTATTTATACTCTTGTTCAAGATTTAGTTACTGAATTTATGTACATGAGATATGAGTGACTTACATGTGTGGTGTCTTTATAGTTGCCAAAGTTAAGCTGTAATTACAGATGTAGCCATGAGGTGGCAGTATATAGCTATCTGACACGTAAGATTCTGAACTTTAGAATTACCAAATAATTGCTGTCAAGTTGGAACCAACTCGTAGCTCACCTTTTGTTGGTTTCTGAGACTAATTCACAGGAGAGCAGGTTGGATATGAACCATCAGAGAGACTTGTGATTTCAGGACTGTTCATTACAGACTGTACCATTTACTTAACTCTTACGTAGTTCTTATTTCTGATGAAATGTTCAGGAATATTTGCTTTATACATTTTCTATTTTTAGTATTTATTGACCATTATTGAAATGCTTCTATGTTTTTGTTTTTGTTAGTAATTTATGTTAGAAAGCAGTCTTTTTATTACTGTTTTATACTGGTTTACTTACAAAATTCATATACATTATTTTTCTCACCAGATCTTTCCCATTTCCTTAACCCACCCCTCCCTCCGCCCATCAAATTGTGACCTTATGATTAACACACAGCCCCCCCCCCACACACACACACACCGTTACTCCTCTGATCCCCCGTTCCCCTGCTTGGATCCTCATACACATACTACAATAATGGTCTTACACTATATTTATCTTTATGGGACTGAGTTAATTCACTTAGCATAATGCTCTCCATTCCCTCCCAAGTCATGTAGTAATATACAAAATCATTGCTCCTGAGTACTGCATAGTATTCCATTGTGTGAATGTACCCGAATTTCTCAATCCATTCCATTGTAGTTGGACATCTGAGCTGTTTCCATGTTCTTGGCAATGGTGATTAGCGCTGCTCTGAACATTGGTGTACAAGTATCCTTTGTGCCTCATTTGTCATTTTCTCAGGGTGTATTCCAAGCAAGTATAATGGCAGGGTCATATGGAATTTCTGTGTTTAGCTTAGAAAGCAGTCTATATGAAGCATTTTATCTCCATGTCAAAGAATACTTCATATGTGACTTATTGTGAAATCTTGTAGCTACAAGATTTGGTGTGTTGCTATAAATCAGAACCCATCCAGCCTACAAGTCATTATTGATAGTCTGTCATGTGCCATTCACCGAGACATGAAGTAAAAAGAATCAAGGTTTGTTAGAATCTTGAGAAGAGAATTTTTCCTTTATTTGCACCAAATGATCCATATAAATAGTACATAGCTTAAAACTCAAATCAAGCTCAAATAAGTATAACAAAACCAATAACTCCCTTCACTCTATTTGTAACCATTGGTAGCTCTTAAGTTTCTTGTTTTTCCATTAATATTGTCATTTCTTGTCTCATGGACTTTAGAAAGCACCTATTAAGGATATAGGTGGTTATATTACAATTGTTAACGCCCATTCCCTAATACAGAAACCCTATGATGTTTTCATTTTGTAAATCTTGAACCTATAATGCCCATTTTCATTTGCTTTGTAAATGTTTTCCAGAAATGTTCCCTTGGTTTGGTTTTTACTTGGCTTTTTTCCCCAGTCTACTTTACTTAGTTATTAAAAAATACCTTTTAATGAACTATAGCGTATTATTTGGCAGGACCAATCAGAAAAGTTTCTTCCCTTCCTGGAGTTATATTGGGAGGGTGAAAGAGTAACGAAAATGAAGACTGGCCAAAAGGAGGGTCTAGGAAATAAGGGACATTTTGAGATGGCCCAGAAATCCTCAATGACAAGGTTGTATTTGAGTGAAGACCTGAAGTTGGTGAGTGTAATTCCTGGCTACCTCGGGAAGGAGTGCTCCCGGAAGGACAAGTAGAAGATTAGACCCTAGAGTGAGAGTGTGGATCAAATTCAAAGGGGATAAAAGGACAAATGGTGACCTCCCAGATTTATAAAAGGCCTTCCAGCACATGAACAAAGCTATCAGAAAATCTTCATTACTGCTGGTGTAGCGGAATGTCCCAGTGTGGTGGTATGTGCCGTCAAGTCAGAACCAACTCGTAGCTCACCCTCCAGCGGATTTTCAGGGGCAGTAAATCCCATGGGAGGAGAGCTTGTGGGTTGAAACCACATGCCTTTAGGTTCACAGTGCAAATCCTTTTATCACTAGGCCACCAGAGCTCCCTAACCCAGACATTATGTCTCCAAAATGACATAAAACCCAGTTTGTTTCTTTAAAGCCACTTCAACATTGGCACTACGCTGTTAGTCCAAAGGCTGAGCCTCTCTTGCTACTGAATCCACTAACAACTCCACAGGGAAAAGATGGGTGGTCTCACCCCATGCTCCTCACAGCCTCCAAGAATGTGCTGGAGTCAGGTGTAATTGTTTGGGCTCACAGCAATGGTCCTTCCCGGCCCCCCACCCCCTTGTTTGTTGGTAGGTGCTGTTCAGCTGTTTTAGTATGCCTTGTAATGACCTTATGAACTCTGACCTCTGCCCTATTCTCAGCCATCCTTACCATCTCTGACATCCTGAGGCCACTGCTGCTGTCACTGTAGCAGTCTATCTCATTGAAGGTCTTTCTCTTTTCTGCTAACCTTCTACCTTTCCAAGCCTGATGCTCTTTCCCAGGGAATAGTGTCTCCTACCAATATGGCCAAAGTATGTAAAACAAAGTTTTTCCATACTTAATTCTAAGAAGCATTCTGGTTGTGCTTTCTCCCAGACATCTTTGATCTTTTGACAGTCCATGGGATATTTGGTACTCTTGAGGATCACAGTGCAACAAGAGAAAATTATCTCCAAACAGGGTCAAAGTGAACAGGTACAAGGGTTAGGACTTCTACAATCTTTCTGGTTAGACAAATGTATAGCATGCTTTCCTTTTTCTCCCTGGGATAGTATTCTGGATCGTGGGATCCTTCCTCACGTGCCATTTTAGAATCGCGCCTGTAGAACCTTACACAGCTGTTGTCGGGGATTCTTCTTTGTGGCCACCAGGAACTTCATGACTGCCTCTTGGAGTAAGTCTTGTTTTGATGGAACACATCTTAATTCTTTTAGTAAGAAAGTGCATGAGAACTTGGGTATTGGTTTCTAGTTTGGAAGTAAATTCATTCAGAATTTTGAAGTCTAAACCACTACTTTCTATCTTTCATTGTTACCATAAAAATAGTCCATTGTGAATCTGTATTTTTAGTTTATTGATTGTGATCTAATCCTAGTCTTACTAATCTTTTAAGATATTTATTTCTTTTCTAGCGTTGTGAGATTTCCAAATGATTTTTGCAGGAGGGTGTTTTTCATTGCATTGAGTACTTGGCTTTCACTTTGGAAGCCCATATTTTGAGAAATGTTTTTTGTGTAATTTATGAAAATTTCTTCCTTCTGTTCTATTCTCAAGGCTCATAAATATTCATAGGCTGTTCAACCTGCCAAATTGATCCCCTTGTTTTCTGATTAGTTCTGCTTTCTGTATTTGCTCCACTTTCTAGCAGATTCAGTCCACTTGTGTCTTTGAGCCTATCCAGTAGAATTTTTATTTCTGTTGTCACACTTCCCTGCTGACCAGAAAATTGAAGACTCAAGTTTGTCCAGAGGGCACTATCTTGGAAGAAACTTAGTGATATTTCAGCAAAATCAGTGAAAACCATCTGGAGTGTTTCTCCAGAGCTGTGTTCCAGCCGAATGGCCATGCCTCACTAGCGGTTCGAATCCACCAGCAGCTCCTTGGAAGAAAAAATGCAGTTACCTCATTTGCTATTTATAACCTCATTATTTATAATCTTTATAACCTTATTATTAATAATCTCTTTGGAGGGTCAACTCTGCGTTGGTTCAGACTCGACAGTGAGTGACTGGCAGATGAGAGGTTGCTATGAGTCAATTGATGGCAAAGATTTTTATTTTTTAACTTTTAAGAATTTGACCTTCCTATATGAGCCCTTTACCTCTTTTTTAGAAACAAGTTATATAAAATTTTCTTTGTCTACTTGTAGTATTCTATAAGTTAGTTCCTGTTTTTTTCCAGCTCTGAATATTTCTTTTGGCTGGCCCTGGACTAATATTCAGCTTGAACCTCTCTCTCTTGGCTTGGTTTTCTATTAAATGAGGCCCTCTGCTAATTAAAGGCTGCATCATGCTTGTGAACTTGGACCTCCCTTCCACATGGTGGGGAGGAGGTTGTGTCGCTTGTTTTGTCCGTATGTGTAGGACTGTCTTTTGAAAAGGGTCAGTTATTCAGCTTAGGGACTGTCTGCTCTGATGGCCTAATGGGTAGGGATTTCACTGTTAACACAAAGGTGGGAGGCACCTCCTGGCCCTTCAAATCCAGTAGCAGCTCCCATGTACAAAGATGGGCGGTCTCCTTTCGTGCTATCTAAAGCCTCTGAAAATCCACCAGAGGGTCAGCTAACAGTGATTTTCTGACTTGACAATGAGTTCTGAGGGACCATGTCCTGTACAGTAAATATTACTGTTGCTTTGACATTGGCCAGATAAGAAGATGGGATTTTACTATCCAATCCCCTTCTGTGAGTGGCTAAGGGGATAGTCCCGCTCCCTCCCCTGCCTGGTGACACTCAACTCTGCTCAGGAAAAAGCTGAGGGCCTGGGTCTTACAGCTTCGTGTCCAAATAAACCAGCAAATACTACCCTGGCATCCACCCAGTTTCACTGATTAAAAAAATAAAGAAGTTAAACAATTGTCTGTTGCTTTTTGTCTGAGGGCTGATGCATCATCATCCTCTACTTGGCGTCCATTTCTGTGTCTTTTAGTGAAAATAGAGTAATGTAAAATTTCCTTATTTGCTCTCCTAGGAATGAAAAGGGGCAGAAATGTTA
>NW_006399768.1:26557861-26566922 GCF_000299155.1 Elephantulus edwardii | reverse complement strand
CCTCTTCTGTCTTTGCAATGACCGTTTGCACTCTTCCTGGATGATACCCTTGATATCCTCCCACAACTCATCTGGCCTTCACTCATTAGTGTTCAAAGCCTCAAACCTGTTCCTGAGATGGTTCTGAAATTCAGGTGGGATAGACTCAAAGAAATAGAAATACCTCAAAGAAATAGAATTCCTTAAAATCAGGTCTGTAAAATGCTTTAGCAATTTTTTATGTTTTGAAACAGCTCTGGCATATATTTCCATTACTGTTTAACAAATTGCCACAAACTTGGTGGCTTAAAATAATCTCCATGTAGTAGCCCAGGTTCTGCAGGTCAGAACTCCTTGCCTGTCATGGCTGGATTCTGATCAGTCTTACTAGGCCAAAATCCAGCTGTCAGCTGAGCTGTCTCTCACCTGAGGCTCAGGATCCATTTCTAAGCCCCCGAGGCTGTTGGCAGAATTCATTCCCTTGTGGTTAGAGGACTAAGGGCCTTGCAACTTAACAGTGCATATCATCCAAGCCAACAGGAGAATTTGTCTTGTCCTTTCAATCTCAATCTCAAACCTCAGGAAAAGTTCAGTCCCTCTTTTACAGACTTGTCTGTCTGATTAAGGCCCATCAGGATAATCCCTATTTTCATGAGTTAAAAGTCACCAAATAAGTGACCTAAGCATAGAGGCCCCCAACACATCCACAAGCCCTATCCTCACTCAAATTCAAGCCCTGGGTTTGCAATATTGAAAAGATGCTATGGGCACAAAGGAACATGGAAGAAATATACAGAGTTGCTGTACCAAAAAGAATTGATTGACATAGAAAAACTTCAGGAAGTACTATGGAACAAGCGCCAATGGTGATGAAGGAATGAGTTCAAAAGCACTGAAGGCATTGGCAAAAGATAAAGCCCCAGGAATAGATGAAATACCAACTGACTGACATGTTTCAACTAACAGATGCAGCCTGGGATGTGCTCAGCAGTTTATGCCAGGAAATATGGAGGACAGCTACCTGGCTGACTGGAAGAGATCCATATTTATCCCTGTTCCCATGATAGGAGATCGAACGCAATGTAGAAACTGTCAGGCAATATTATTATCTCATGCAAGCAAAATATTGTTGAAGATAATTCAAAAGTAGTTAGAACAGTACACTGAGAGGGAACTACCAGAAGTACAAACTGGTTTTAGAAGACACTGTAGCACCAGTAATGGTATCATTCCTAATATTAGATGCAGAATGACAGACAGCTGAGACTAGTAGAAGAATGTCTATGTACACTTTATTGACTATGAAAACACATTTGACTGTTTGGATCATAACAAATTATGACTCATATTGGGAAGAAAAGGAATCCCAGAACATTTAATTGTGCTCATACAGAATATATATCTAGACCAAGCAAGGTTGTATCCTTTCTCTGTATTATTCAATCTGTATCCTGAGCAACAATTTTTGAAACTGGACTTTATGAAGAGGAGTGTGACATCAGGATTGGAGGAAGACCCATCAACAACCTGAATTATGCTGATGGCACAACTTTGCTGGCTGAAAGTAAGTAGGCTATGAA
Organism: Elephantulus edwardii; assembly: GCF_000299155.1. Lineage (NCBI taxonomy): Eukaryota > Metazoa > Chordata > Mammalia > Macroscelidea > Macroscelididae > Elephantulus > Elephantulus edwardii. Next base: position 26,565,363 of record NW_006399768.1, on the reverse strand, counting down.
ACTCTTGCTGCAAAAAATCAGGGACTACAACCTTCAATATGGATTACATCTCAACATCAAGAAAAACCAAGGTCCTCACCACAGCCCTAACAGTCAACATTCTGATATATGGAGGAAAGATTGAAACTGTCAGTGATTTAATCTTGCTTGGATCAATAGTCAACAACCTTGATACCAGCAGTCAGGAAATCAGAAGACATACTGCACTGGGTAAGTGCACTATCAGAGACCTCTCCAAAATGTGGAAGAGCAATAACGTCACTTTGAAGACTAAGGTGCACTTGATCCAGACCATGGCCTTCTCAATCACATGCTGCACATCACAGAGCTGGACAGTGACTTAAGGATGGCTGAAGAAGAATTGATGCCTTTGAGTCGTGGTACTGGAGAAGGGTACTGACTATCTGTACCATGGACTGCCAAATGAACAAGCACATATGTCCTGGAAAGGGTGGGGCCATGGTGCTCATTGGAGGCAAGGATGACAAAGCTTCATCTCCCATATTTTGGACATGTAGCTAGGTGAGGCTATTCCTTGGAAAGGGACATCATGCTTGGAAAGATGGAGGGTCACCTGAGGATAGGAAGACCCCAACAAGATGGACTGACACTGTGACTTCAGCAGTGAGCTCTAGTGTCTCAGAGATGATGAAGATGGCACAGGACAGGTCAGGTGTCAAGTTGGCTATTCATAGAGTCGCTATGAGTTGTACTCAACAGCACTTAACAGCCCTCACTCAATGTAGGTGGAGGTGGGCTCATGCCACGTACCTCAAAGTGTGGGGATTTTGGGATCTTGGGATCAATAGGTCATTTTAGAAATCTGCCACCATTGATATATACAGATATGCTAGTATTTAGGTCTGTAAGAGCTCATTATTTATTCAAAGAATTTATTTTAAAAAAGAACTGATTTGTTGTATGTTGTTGTTATGTGTGGTCGAGTTGACTGCGACTCATAGCGACCCTATGTATAACAGCCCTAAACCCTGCTCTATCCCTCCCCAATCTTACTGTCTCCGACACGCCTATCCCCATTATCCCAGTGACTGACTCAGTCCATCTCATTGAGGGTCTTCCTCTCCTGCACTGTCCTCCACCCACCCTAGCATGACATCCCTCTCCAAGTACTGATCCCACCTTGCAACATGTTCAAAGTATGTCAGATGGAGCTTCAGAATCCTTGCCTACAAGGAGCAGCCTGGTTTAACCTTCTTCAGGACAAACTTGTTTGTTCTCCTAGCAGTCCATGGTATATTCAACACTCTTCTCCAGCACCACAGCTCAAAGGCATCAATTATCTTTCTACCATCTCTAGTCATTGTCCATCTCTGATGCATAGCAAATAATTGCAAAGACCATGGGCGGTATCAGGCGCACTGTAGTCTCCAGACTAACATCATTGCTCCTCAGTACCTTGGAAAGGTTTCTGACTTTCCCAATGCAATTCATTTTTTAATTTTCTGGTTGCTGATACCAAGAGTGTTGGTTGTAGAGCCACGCAGACTAAAGCTGTGAACAATCTCCATCTCTTCATCATCCATCCTGATGCTGCCAATTGGTCCAGTGGTGAGAATCTTCGTTTTCTTGAGGTGAAGCTTCAATCCATATTGAAGGCTGCAGAGCTTGACTTTCAGCAAGTGCTTCAGGTCCTCCTCAGTTTCAGCCAGCAGGGTTATGTCATCTGCATAACATAGATTGTTGAGTCTACCTCCAATCCTGATGCTACATTCCTCCTCACACAGCCCAGCATCTTGGATGATCTGTTCTACATATAAATTGCAAAGATACGGAGATAGGACACACCCTTGACGCACACCCTTCTCAATTTTGAACCATGCAGTGTTTCCTTTATCTGTCCTGACAACTATCCCCTAGTTCAAGTATAAGTTTCACATAAGCACAATTAAGTATCCTGGGATTCCCATTTTTCTCAGAGTCTGCCACAGTTTTTTGTGATCCACCAATTAAATAACCTTTGCATAGTCAATGAAACAAAGACATTCCTTTGGTACTCTCTGCTTTCATCCAAGTTACATCTGACATTAGCTATAATATCCCTAGTATCATGACCTCTTCTAAATCTAGCTGGCACTTCAGGCAGTTCTCTGTTGATGTGCTGTTCCAGTCATTTTTTGATAATTTCCTGCAGAATCTTGCTTGCATGTGATATCAGTGATACTGTTCGATAATTTCCACTCTCTGTCAGCTTACATTTCTTTGGAATGGGAACAAATATAGATCTCTTCCAATCAGTATGCCAGGTGGTTGTCCTCCAGATTTCTTGGCACAACTTGGTGAGCACATCCAGGGCAGTGTCTGTCTGTTGAAATATGTTAATCGGTATGCCATTAATTCCTGGGGACTTGTTTTCTGTCAGTTCTTTCAGAGCAGCTTGAATGTCCTCCTTTATCACCATAGGCTCTTGCTCATATGTTGTTTCATGAAATTCTTCTGCGTCCACCAATTCCTTCTGATACAATGACTCTGTATACTCTTTCCATCTTCTTTTAATGTTTCCTGGATCATTTAATATTCTCCTCAAAGCATCCTTAAGTATTGCAACTCAAGTTTTGAATTTGTTCCTCAGTTCCTTCAGCTTAAGAAATGCTGAGTGAGTTAAGTCTTTTTGATTTTCTGACTCCAGCTCCTTATTTCATTTTAATACTTTACTTTGTCTTCTTGCACTGCCCTCTGGAATCTTCTGTTCAGCTCCTTAATATTTTTATTTCTTCCCTTTGCTTTAACTTCTTGGCACTCCAGTGCAATATTTAGAGTTTCTTCTGACATCCAACTTGGTCTTTTCTTCCTTCTCTGTGTTTATAATGACCTTTTGCATTCTTCCTGGATAATATTCTTGATATCCTCCCACAGCTCATTGGGTGTTCATTCTTTAATGTCCAAGGCCTCAAACCTGTTCCTGAGATGGTTTTGAAATTCAGGTGGGATAGACTCAAGGTTAAATTTTGGTTCCTGTGGACTTGATTTAATTTTCCTCAGCTTCAGCTTGAACTTGAAGATGAGTGGTTGGTGGTCTCTTCCACAATCAACACCTGGCCTAGTTTTCACAGCTGATACTGAGCTTCTTAAGCGATTCTTTCCACAGATGCAATTAATCTGATTCTTATGCATACCATCAGGTGAATTGCATGTGTATAGCCTGTGTTTGTGTTCCTTATAAAGTTTATTTGTAATGAATAAGTAATTCTCTACTTTTCTGTCAATGGAGAAGGAGGGGTCAATGCAACACACTAATTCTATGTTATTTGTGTTCTTCTGTACTAAAAGTGTTTGTGGCTAATTAACATTATCTTTTTTATGTCCAAGTAATAATTAATTTTAAAAACAGACCACATGCTTTTTTTAAAGCTATATCCAGTTAGTTCTGCATTTTGACTTAATGTTCTTTTTCCCCCCTTAAGCCTACCTTTAGGCTTGCTGAAACTGAGGAGGACCTGAAGTGCTTGCTGCAGAAGGTCAGAGCCTGCAGCTTTCAGTATGGATTGAAGCAATATGGATTGAACATCAAGATAACAAAGATTCTTACCATCGGGCAGATTGGCATCATCATGATGGATGGTGAAGAGATTGAGATTGTTAACAGCTTCAGTTTGCTTGGCTCCACAATCAACACTCTTGGTACCAGCTGCCAGGAAATTAAATGATGAAATGCATTGGGAAAGTCAGGTGTCAGAGACACCTCCAAAGTACTTAAGAGTAATAATGTCAATCTGGAGTTAAGATGTGCCTGATTCAGGCCATGGTCTTTGCAATTACTTGCTATGTGTCAGTAAACTTGACAATGACTAGGGATGATAGAAGGAGAATTGATGCCTTTGAGCTGTAGTGCTAGAATATACCACAGGTTGCTAGGAGAACAAACAGGTTCATCATGGAGAGGGTGAAGTTAGGCTGTTCCTTGGAGGCAAGGATACTGAAGCTTCATCTGACATATTTTTGGACATGTTTCAAGGAGAGACCAGTCCTTCGAGAGGGACGTCATGCTTGGGATGGTGGAGGGACAGGGCAAGAGAGGAATATGGATTTGATTTGGTGACTGGTATAATGGGGGTCGATGTGTCAGAGACAATAAGATTGGTACAGGATAGAGTAGGGTTTAGGGCTGTTGTACATAGGGTTGCTATGAGTCACAGACAACTCCAGCACATAACATTAACAACAACCACCACCACCACCACTTTAAGTTTCAAATATGTTTTTCTAATTGAATGCATAAATTTGCTTTGGATGATTTGCACTTGTTAATGCTTTCTTATAATGGAGTAAGTACTGTTTTTTATGAGAATCTGCTGGAAATCAATAAATCTGCTTTCCTGATGCTGAAGGAGAAGGCCATTACTATTTTTCTTTTGATTTCCAGACTGCTGGTGCCATGAGTGTTGATGTGGATCCAAGCAAGCTGAAATTGTTAACCTCAATCTCTTCTCCATCTATCATGGTGCTGCCAATTGGGCCAGTGATCAAAATCTTTGTCTTCTTGATGTTAAGCTTCAATCCATATTGAAAACTACAGTCCTTGACTTTCTGCAGCAAGCACTTCAGGTCCTCCTTAGTTTCAGCAAGCAAGGTTGTATAATCTGCATATTGTAGATTAAATCTTTCTCCAACTCTGATGTCATATTCATCGTCATAAAGCCAAGCTTCCCAAATGGTCTGTTCCATATATAGTTTGAAAAGGTATGGAGACAGGACAAATCCCTGATGTATTAATTTCCTGATTTTGAACCAGGCAGTGTTTTCTTGCTCTGTTCTGATGACTGCTTCCTGGTCCAAGTGTAGCTTTTTTATGAGCATAATCAAGTGTTCTGGGATTCCCATGCTTCTCAGTTAGTCATAGTTTGTTGTGATCTACACAGTCACATGCCATTGCATAGATTTGCCTGTAGAAAATTTTTATTTTTGAATTACTGTCACTGTCCATTCACCAGCAATGAACAGCGACACCCTGATGGGGGTAAGCACGATAGAGACACACCACTCTGGGAGCCATTCAGAGAGTCAATCCAGCTCAACTTTATTGGGGGCTACAGTGCACTTATATATGAGCAAGTAAACAGGAAGGCTGGATAGGGTGGGCTTGCAGACATGGGACATGAGGACTGAATAGGAGAACCTCCACCTCATGCAGACCACTCCCAGCTCAAGAGATGTGGCAGACATCTTCCCAAGTGATGAGCTTACTCAAGCCAGTGAGGCCAAACACAGGAGAGTTTTCTCTATCCCATACTAGGGCTGTTGTACATAGGGTCGCTATGAGTCGCAAACGACTCGACGCCACATAACAACAACAACAATACAACATATTAAAGGCTGCTGGGAGGCTTGCACTTATCTGGAGCAAGGAAATCTGTCCTGGTGAGGGGCCCTTCCTTCCTCCTCAACATCCCCCAACAAATTACCAAGATGATTTGCATCAACTTTTTCTTACTTTAAGACTTTACCCATTTGCAACAAGAAAAGCATGATAATAATGAGGCCATCACCAGAGATCACGAAAAGCTTTTATATTTTGAGTTACTCTCTTTATCCTATCTGGGAACATAAGGACAGGACAAATAAGACAAATTGTAAAATGGTCCATGGTGAAGGCCAAATGAAATTTCATTTCCAAATGGAGCAGAGGAAAAACAAAGCAAAACAAAAAACAAATGAAGTGGAGGATAAAACCATCCTTGCTGTCTTCAGTCGTGTGAGGGGAGACTGTGAGCCAAAGGAGGAAGCAGGGACATGATGAGGTGTAGAAGCATATTGTGCATGCAAGTGGTGACAGGTGGGAGAGGGTGGGGCGAGGCACCACAAGGCAGAGTTTACTGCTAAGCGTTGTACACTTTCCGTCTAGGGAGAGTTTTAGGAGTTGGATTGAGCAGCTTTAAAACAAACAAAAAAAATAATAACTTGACCATTAGAATTACATCTTGCTCAAGCCAATAGAAAAGGTCATTGTTTCCGTGACAACTGTGTCCCATAAGGTTTTCAAGGCTGTGGTCTGACCTCCAAGGTGCTCCTGGATAGAATCAATCCAGAAACCTTTTTGCTAGTAGTTAAGCACTTAACCATTTGTGCCATCCAGGGACTCCAAACAAAACAAAGACAAGAATATTGTTCAAAGAACCCTTCTTCTTGAATGCAATCTAGTCACATAAATTGAGTGAGAGGATTGATTGATGCATCCTTCTCACACATCTACCAAAGCTCCTTGAACTTTTCTAATGTTTCCAGACACTGTCAAGTTCTAGAGACACTCCTTTCTATGGCCTCTTGCTTCTTGCTTTAACTCTAGTAATCCCGGGAAACTTTATTCAGGAGGCCTAGTGGCAAGAAGCTGCACTGCATTCTCCAAGGCACAGAGATCGAGGCCACCAGCTGATCCACAGGAGAAGCACAGGCAATCTTCTCCTGTGCAATTCACTGCCTCTGAAAACCCATCGGAGAATTAACTATGGGCTGGTTCTGACTCTGTGGTACACAAAAATAACAACAACAACAACAACCTTCTTTAGTGTTTCAAAACATTCTAAAAGTGTCTATTTCACTCAATGCAGTAAACTCAGCCTTGTTTCTTTTTGTATGTTTGTATGCCATCAAGGCCATCAAGTCAATTCTCATTCTTCATGATGCAATGCAGTTGAGCAGATCTCCTTCCTAGCAGCTCCCAGGTCTCATCTCCTGAAGAGCTGCTGGGTTGGTTTGAGCCACCAGCCTTTTGGTTAGCAACCAAGTACTTGATCATTGTACCACCATGTCTTCTTAAACTTAAGGAAATAATAGACCAACTTCCCTCCATACCCTGCTTCTTGGGCATTATGCAGAACCAGTTCAAACAATAGATAAGTCTAAAACAGATTTAAGATAGTGACTCATTTATACCTTATGTGATGACCCTACACTCCTAATTACAGACATATTATTTGTATTTCAATCATCACCATAAAGGAACAATTTATTTCCTTATTTTGATATTCCCCTATGTAAGAGAAGAGTCCTTTAATATCCTTGATATCTTTTAATGGAACAAAAATGGGGTATCCATACTGTGGTTCTAAGCATATAATGAATGAAAAATAGATTCCTTCAGACACATTTCCTTGAAGTTTCTGGAATACAATAGATCTAACATTAAAAATTGATCACATTTTTACTTTATTTTCTGGATTAAAAAGTGAATACTTGGAGTTAAAAAGAAAATCCTACAGTACTAAAATCCGATCACTCAGGTTCTTGTTATAATTTTGATTTGTGTATAATATGATTTTATTACCTGCATGTACAATTTAAGTGTGATTTATAAAATTGATATCTGAGATTCAATTTTGTGCCCTGTTTGTTTCCCCCACATGAACTTTGTGCCACCTGAATGAGTTCTATCATAAAAGTATGATTCCTATGTTGAAGAAATTCCCCTCTAATCCTATTTTGTTGAGTGCTTTAATCATGAAAGGGTGTTGGATTTTATCAAAGGCTTTTTCTGCATCAATTGATAG
>NW_006399768.1:26552175-26553971 GCF_000299155.1 Elephantulus edwardii | reverse complement strand
TGAAAATTAATAAAATATAATTATAGAAAAAAAAGTATGATTCCAAGTCTTCAGACCCAGAAAACTGATCTCAGTAGACATTTGATTATGTCTGAGGAGTTCAACTGTGCTTTTATCCTCAATAAACATGTGTCTGCTTATACATGTATCTGTATTTACACACACGCACACACACACACACAGACTCCTATACACACACATACACACACACACACACAGACTCCTCTGTCATTTCTCACGTTATGTGTATACTTGTGCCTGCTTGCACACACATACGCCTCTCTTCATCTTTACACAATCCTAGACTAGTTTTTGTTCTTTCTTGCATCTCTTGCCCTGTTCTATATGTCAAGTTCCTTGGTAAAGGTGTTTTTCTCTCAAGTGTGCTCTTCTGCAGCATTGTTTACTTTGGTTATGCTCTCATAACTACACTTACGTTCATGACAGTTTTCCTGTCTTGAGAAATAACTAAGTATTTATGATCTGGAACATGCTTCTCTCTCACCTCCAACTCCACTCCTGGGTAAACACTATTGAACATTGATCTGTTTATATTGTCTATTCTTCTTATAAAGGTTTGGTCATATATAATTTATCCTTATAAGTTGGGCTTAACCCATTTAACATCATGTCTTCTTCATTCAAGCTGTGATAATATGTTTTGCAGACCCATTGTTGTTCTTTATGGTGGTGTAGTATTTAGTTGTATACATGTTAATAGTTTTTCTTATTCATTTCACTAATGGAGATTTTGGTTGATTCTGTTGTTTTAGCTATTGGAAGTAAAACTGCAAGCACACAAGGGTATCTGTTCTTTGCAGATCTTTAGGGTGTACCTCTAAGAGTAGGATTACTGGATCATAGGGTAGTTCCAATTTTTTAAGCAAGTGTCATGTTGTTTTTCAACACTGGAAATGCTATTTTGCAGTTTCACCAACAATGGAGAAGAATTCCAAACTCCCCACATACCTTGCAACACTGGCTGTTAGTTTTGAAAAGTAGTGACATTTTCATTTAGCTGAGATAATATCTCATTGTCATCATGTCAGGAACCTGTCCAAATTAGTGAGAAGCAAGATGTCAATTTGAGGACTAAGGTGCACCTGATTCAGACCATGGTATTTTCAGTCACTTGCTATGCATCTGAGAGCTGGATAATAAGTAAGAGCCACCAAAGAAAAATTGATACATTTGAATTGTGGTTTTGGAGAAGAGTGCTGAATATCCCTTGGCCTGGTAAAACAGTAGGCAGGTATGTCTTGAAGAAGGTGCAGCTGGAGTATTCCTTTGAAGCAAAGATGATAAAGCTTCCTTTCATATACTTTGGGCATGTTCCTAGGAGAAGCTATTTCTTCAAGAGAAACATCCTGCTTGAGAAGGTGAAAGGGTGGTCGAGAGGAAGATCCTCAACCAGGTGGATTGACATAGTAACTATAGCAATGGGCTTGAGTCCATTGCATAAGAGATTCTGAGGATAGTACAGGACAGATTTGTTGACAGATTTGTTGTTCATAGGGTCATTATGCATCATACTCCACTTTGTTATCACCTAACAACAACAACAAGAAATGGCTAATGAAAGAGCCTTTGCATTGTAGAACATTTCATGTTGAACTGCTAATTGAAAGGTTAATGGCTTCTATTCCACCAATATCTCTGCAGGAGAAAGATAGGAAGTTACCTCCCATGACAATTTATCGTCTTGGAAACCTGATATAAGATCACTATGAATCAGAATTGACTTGACAGAAATTGATTTTGGTTGCTTTTTTTGAATTGTTAATGAGAATATTATT
>NW_006399768.1:26549945-26551136 GCF_000299155.1 Elephantulus edwardii | reverse complement strand
CCAAATTTTAAATGCAAGGGCCCTCCAGAAGGTCTTGTTGATGCTAAACAAGAGGCTTAAATAAAAAACAAGCAAATATTCTACACTGACCCTCAACCAAAACAAGAAAGCCCACCTTATAGAGTCCAGCCACTTCACCCAGTCTCCAAAATGGAGACAAGGGCTTGGCCTTAAGTGCAGGTGCCCTCCAGGAGGTCTTGTTTACTCTAAACAAGAGGTTTAAATGAAAAACAACCAAACAATCCATACAGCTGCTCAACCAAAACAAGATCAGCATCTTACAGAGTCCAGCCACTTCATCCAACTCCAAAATGGCAATAAGGGACTGGCGTTATATGTTGTTGTTGTTGTTTTTAAGCGCCTTTGAGTAGTAACTTTATAAACCAGAGACCAAACCCTGTTTTAGAACTATTATCCTTTCTTTAAGTTCATAGAGTTTCCAGAGGCATGTTTAGGAAGTGGATGCCACTAATGCTTCCAAGCCTGTCTTAATCTGTGAGCTCTATCAAACATTGTCAATCATATGTAACCATTATGGCATTTGACACATCAACGGCACATCGTTCAGTACCCCAGCAATCCGGAGTTACCTCAGCAGAGCAAAATGACAAAACAGTGCTGTGCCCATAGGAAAATGTTCATTTCAAACACAATTAAAATCAGACCTGAGGGCTGCAGGCTCAGGGCCCCAAATGAATTTTCAAAGACCTTATTAAGATCATGTACCAGGCTCTCATTGGCTCCAATAAGAGGCTTCCAACCAGTGCAGAGAAGACCTTCAACCAGCACAAAAAGAACTCGCCCCTCCAAAGTCAAATGAATTTTCAAAGATCCCAAGCCCACAAGCTAGGCTATCATCAGCTCCAACAAGAGGTTTCCAGCCCACACTCATCACCAACCAACCAGTGCAAAGCTGACCCCCAACCAGCATGGGAAGGGAAAAGTTAATAAACAACTTTATATGGAAAAGAACCAAAATCTAAACACACCGTTGAGTCAGTTCCTGCTCATGGCAACTCTTGATCAGGTTTCCAAGACTGTAAACCTTAATGAAGGCAAGGATTCTGAAGCTTCGTCTGACATACTTTGGACATGTTGCAAGGTGGGATCAGTCCTTGGAGAGGGATCTCATGCTTGGAAGGGTGGAGGGACAATGCGTGAGAGGAAGACTCTTGATGAGATGGATTGATT
>NW_006399768.1:26544037-26547180 GCF_000299155.1 Elephantulus edwardii | reverse complement strand
GGAAATCCAAAGCCTCTGTAAATTTTCCACTGAAATTAATAACAAATTTAAATTAAAAAATAATTATGTTGAAACTTTTAAATCTACTCTCATGAGGAATATGGCTTTATAAATTTCTTTTCTGATAATTTTTTATCAGAGTTACAGGTTTCATATAACTTCTTGCATTTGTAGTCTTGGGGTTTTGTCCAGATATGGGACATTTTCTCTGATTACTTCTTGGAAAATTTTTCTGCTACTTTTATTTTTTATTCCAGATACTCGAATTCTATTAATCCTAGTATTTGTTTTTTGTTATTGTTGTTGAGTCCTATATCATTATTTGGCCTTATTGATTTGTTCAACTTAGTTCTTACATGTTTTTTAATTTTAATAAGTTAATTTCTGTCTTCTAATTTGCTATGCCATAATATTTAAAGATCCACAGAAATATTTTCGGTGTTTTATTTTGTTGTTTTTGTTTTACCCCAATGCTGCTGCAGGAGTTCTGAATTCTTGTGCTGTGGAATTCAATAGGTATAAGAGAATTTAGCTGACTATAGATACTGACATTAATGGTCATGATTAGTTTCCCTGTGGTGATGTAGGATGCGCTCTCTGTCTTTCCTTCTTGAGTGCTCTTCCTACTGTTATTCACTGTGCACAGAGAGTTAGCCATTTCCCTCTGTAAGGCCTGTTTAAGGCCACTTGTACTGGGATATCTTTTCAGTATCTCTTAGTACTAGTGCCTATCCTTCTGGGATGATGATGTTCAATAATACTTTCTTGCAGCATCACAGTTTCTTTCCCTCCATGCCAAGTGTATGACTCACAGACTCTCATGGCCAATTTACACAGTTTTATAAACCAGGCTAAAGCTCCCTTAGTTTAGAAACCATGCTGTGTTCTTTCTTTTAGGCTATCACCCAACTCCATGTCAAAATACCTTTAGGGAGCGAGTGCTACAGGTGTTAGTGGCTAAGTTCCCCAAGTTTCTGTATGGTTTCTGGTTTTCCTTTCCTAATTCTGGACTTACTTTGACTCTCCAACACATTAGTTGTCACCCACAATTCTGAGCTCTTAGTCTGTGTTGGTTTTTATTTATTATTCAGTGGGTTAGTTGCTAGTGGATATAAATAGGAGTGACTGCCCACTTCACCAGTTTGCTCTGCCTTCTATATGTCTATTTTTTTATTTTATTATTCTTTTCAGGACATCTATCTTAGAGTATTCCTTTTTCAAAGTGTTACATACAGAAGAATAATTGACGCCTTTGTGTTGTGGTGTTGGAGATTACTGTATGTCCCATGAATTGACAAAAGAACAAACAGATATGTTTTGGGAAATGTGCAGTTAGAGTGCTCTTTGGAGGCAATGATGGTGAAGCTTCATCTCTCCTCTTTAGGACATGTTGCTAGGAGAAGCTGTCCCTTGTAAAGGAGTGTACTTGAAAAGGAGGAAGATCAGCGAAAGAGAACAAGACCCTCAATGAGATGGGTAAACACAGTGATTTCAGCCACGTGCTCAGTTGTGTCAGAGATGATGAGTATGGCATGGGATAGGACAGGATTCAGGTCTGTTGTTCATAGAGTTGCTATGAGTCATACTCAACTCGGTGGCACCCAGCAACTACAACAAAGACTTGTCTTAAAAAAGAGCTACCCCAGAACATAGGACTTTAAAGAAGAGAAGTTTATTCTTAAAATTCTAGATTGAAGTACAAATTCAGGGCGCCAGCAAGGTTATACTCTTTGCTAACTTTGGGAAGGATCTTGCCTTGTTTTTCAGCTTCTGAAGCTCCCAGATTTCTAGATATTCCTTGGCTTGTGAACTGATGCTAATATACTTTCTTCTCTTATGTCTGTTATTTTTCTAAAATGCTACTTAAAATGGATTAGGATTAGGATTCACTCTCCCAGTTTAAGACAGTTTTGGAAGCAGGAGCTGCATCCACTTCTAAACAGCATGCCTCTGGAAACGCTATGAACTTTGAGAAATGAAGATAGTAATAAAAAGGCTTCAGATATTTTATTAATAGGGTGGCTATTGAGTTATGCTCGACTCCATGGCAGCCAATAAAAACAACAGCAGCGTCTTCAGAGACAAATACTATTTTCCTAAGCAAAGCACATTAACAGATACAGGGCTTAATCTTCAGCATATTCTTTTTTAGGGTTAGGGGCACAGTTGATTCTGTAACAACAATATATTATACCTATAGCGACTGGGCTTCTTTAAAGCAGGCTTCCAAATGGTAGTATTGTGCCATGGGCTCACACCAACTGTCCTCAGGGTCCAAGATCTGCATTTCCAATGGGGCCTTCTCTGCTGTACAGAACTCTGGAGAATCACACTCTCTTTCTCTTCCATTGTATTAACGTCCATTAAAAACAGTATTTAATTCACTATGCAAAGGCATTTGACTGTGTCGATCACAACAAACTGTGGTTTACTCTGAGAAGAATGGGAATCCCAGAACACTTGGTTGTGCTTATGCGAAAGCTATATTTGGACCAGGAGGCAGTTGTCAGAACAGAGCAAGAGAACACTGCCAGGTTTAAAAATCAGGGAGGGTGTATGCAAGGGATGTGTCATATTTCCATACTTTTTCAATCTATATACAGAACAGATGATCCTGGAGACTAGGCTCTATGAGGAGAAGTATGGTATTAGGATTGGAAGAAGAGTCATCAACAACCTGTATTATGCAGGTGACTCAACCTTGCTTGCTGAAACTGAGGAGGACCTGAAGCACTTGCTGAAAAATGTTAAGGACTGCAGCTTTCAAGGTGGACTGAAGCTCAACATCAAGAAAACAAAGATTTTCACCACTGGGCTGATTAGCAGCGTTATGATGGATGGTGAAGAGATTGAGATTACTGACAGCTTTAGTTTGCTTGGCTCCACAATCAACATTCTTGGTACCAGCAGCCAGGAAATCAAAAGAAGAATTGCATTGGGAAAGTCTGCTGTCAGCAACATCTCTAGAGTACTGAAGAGTAAGGATGTCAGTCTGGAAACTAACGTGTGCCTGATACAGGCCATGGTCTTCACAATTACGTGCTATGCATCAGAAAGCTGAACAATGACTAGGGATGATGTAAGAATTGATGCCTTTGAGCTGTGGTGCTGGAGAAGAGTATTGAATATACCACAGACTGCTA
>NW_006399768.1:26518788-26543472 GCF_000299155.1 Elephantulus edwardii | reverse complement strand
TTATGTGCCATCTAGTTGCCTGCGACTCACAGTGACCCTATGTACAGCAGCTCTCAACACTGCCCTGTCCCGAGCCAGTCTCACTGCTTCTGACACACCCAACCCCATTGCCCCAGTTACTGTATCAGTCCATCTCATCCAGGGTCTTAGGTTCTAATTGATGCTAGCAGTGCCACTTGCTCTAATCAAAGCTTGAATTATCAGGCCTCACGAAAATAATACCGTCTCTCAAATTCTCACCCTTGCCTTCTTCTAGCTGATTCTTCCATTTAACAGCAACCTCTACTTTGACCCAGTGTTCTGAATCAGGTCACTAACCTTTTCGAAGGCGAGCGTGGGCTGCTCTTTCTCTCTTGCAGACTGGCATTTGGTGTGCTTCCTGATTGCTCTTCATAAGAGGAATTAGGTTCAATTTCAATTAGTGCAGAGGCTGAAAGAGAGTTGTTTGTCAGAATTTAATTTTCTCACTAGCAGTTTGCTGCCTCTACTGCAAACAAAATGAGCCACTTGAAAAGAATAAGTATTTTTTTTCCCCAAGAAAATCTCTGCTCATACCAACACTTAGGTAATTAACACACTTGTCACTGTGCTCTTACAGAGTATGTCCATTTAAGAGTTTACATTTTCAAATGATGCCAGACATTGTGCAGAAAGGAAGTGCATGACACATTTGGATGGAGATGTCACTAGATCAAATCAATCTTGTAAAGAACTAAAGTCTAGAGTTTATGTTGGAAAGCTAATTTCAAGTCCCAATCATTATTATCTCATGGGGTAAAATGGAATTCTCAAATTGCCTGATGGCTGGTACTTCCATCCACTTTAATGTTTATGGATACTACCCAATGATAACACAAAAATATAGGGGAAAGAACATCATTACCTAGAGCTGTGTGAGCCCTTTATTTATACCTGTCAAAGATTTGGAAGCACAGTTCTTATTTTTGCCAAATTAATCCATCTACAAATTGGGGCCAGAACATCTAGTTTAAAATGGTATTCTGGTTTAGAGATTTATGTTGTTTTTCCCCTTTAATTTTTTTAAATTATTGTGTTTTATCTTTTTACAAATGTAAATACTTTTAAAAAGAGATAAATGCAGTTATTACGTGTAAATACATGCTGTTATTGTCATTAAGTTGATTTCAGTTCAACATGACCACATGTAAAAGATTAGAAATACCCCACAGTTTTTTTTTACACTGTAATTTATACAGAAACAAATCACTAGGTGTTTTTCTCTCAGAGCCATTTGGTGGGTATGAGCCACTACCTTTTTGATTGGCAGTTGAGCAATTTATCTGTTGTATCATCTGAGTATTGAACTTCAAAAAGAACATTTCAAGGTTTATCCCACATTTTAAGACCTGTCCTGAAGTAAATGCTGACAGTAATAGGATAATATCCACACACATACAAGAAAGATTTGTTACTACAACTGTTATTCTAAATTACTCACTAACCACTAAAGCCAAAGATTAAGAAATTGAGGATTTCTACTGAGTTTTGTCTTCAGTAGGAAACTTTGGCAGCCTGATGGTAAGTGCACTGCCAACCCAAAGGCATGCAGAGCAAATCCACCAGCTGCTCTGTGAGAGGAAGATGGATAATCTCTCCTGTGTGATTTACAGCCTCACCACTGCACCAGTAGGAACCATCATGATAGAAGGAAAAGAGATAGAAATTGTTAATGACTTCATCTTACTTCAATCTGTAATCAACATCATTGGCAATAATAACCAGGAAATAAAAAACACATACTGCATTGGGGCAGTCTGCTGTCAGGGAGGTCTCTAAAGTGCTAAAGAACAACACTGTCAGTTTGAAGACTAAAATGCACTTGATCTAAAGCCTGAACTTTTCAATTACTTACTATGCATTTGAAAATTGTACAATAAATAAGGAAGACTGGAGAAGAATTGATGCCTTTGAGCTGTGATGCTGGAGAAGAGTGCTGAATTTTCCATGGAATGCTGAAAGGACAGAAAAGTATGTCTTGGAAAAGATGCAGCCAGGATGTTCTTTAGGGTATGGGTAAGGAAACTTCATCTCACATATTTGGACATGCTGTGAGAAGGCACCAGCCTTTGGAGAAGAGCATCATGCTTGGAAGAGTGGAGGGACAACAAAGGAGGGGGGGGGATCTCCAATTAGATGGACTGACACAGTAATGGACCAGAGTGATGAGGGTGGCACGGGATAGGGGAGGTTTCAGATCCATGGTTTATAAGATTACTGTGTGTCATAGTCTACTCAATGGCACTTAACAACAACAGCTGACTTTTGCAGTCTGAAATTGATCAAACATGCAAAAGATGCAATGGTATTCATTGGTGACTGGAATGCAAAAGTTTGGAAACCGGAATGACTGGTGGTTGGAAAAATACAGCCTTGCTGACAGAAATGAGGCCAGAGGTGGCATGATAGAGTATTTTACAATCAATGGTTTATTCACAGCAAATATATTTTTCAAAAAACATGAATGATAATAATACACATAGACTTCACAATAATCAAATTGATTGTATCAGTGAAAAATTTGATGGAGAAGTTCAGTAACAGCAGTGAAATCAAGACCCAGGGTGACTTGGTACAAAACAAAGACAGGGACCGGCAATTGCTCACATACAAGTTCAAACTGCAGGTGAAGACGTTAGAACAAATTCCTTTGAGTCAAAATTTGACCTTGACATCACAGGAGTCTAGAGCGAGGGCTACATGGTGGAGGGGACCTGGGGGAGGGTTTGTAAAACAATGAAAGAATCCTTTCTTTTACTTTTCCATAATTTTTGACTCATGTACTTATAACTTGTTAGTCAAATTTGTGTCTTCTAGGTTGCAACACCCCCATGATACATCTTCAAGGATATGAACATGTACGGCCAAGCACAATCAATAAGAGTGCACCTAAATTGCAAAATCAATCTCCATAATAGTCTATGTGTTTCCTACTGCCAAAGGGGCCCTTTAGAGTAGTGAGAGAGGATCTTCACCCTGAAACCCACAGCGTCCCTCTTCAGCAGGAAGTAGCTAAGAGAATATGCCATCCCCTTTTCCTTATGACTCAGGGTGAAGTCTCTCTCAGGGAGGAGTGATAGGGAATGGCAAAGGACACACCGACAAAGGAGATTAATCAGAACTGACTTTGACAAGCACTGTGGCAATTGGACAATTAAAACAGACATTCGGATGGCGGGGAAGAAGAACAAACTGGGGAGGAGGGTGGAGAGAATGGTGCGGCAATGAAGGAGTGAAAGCCCAGAATCCCTGTGAATGTTCATTGAAACTAATAAAATTTAATAATAATAAAAAAAATAAAAAATAAAAATTTGACCTTGAGTTTATCCTATGTGAATTTTTGAAAAAAAAGGTCAAGAATAATTTTTATGCATTGAACACTAATGATTTCCTTTTAGAGTATCCAAAATGAAGGGGGGGGGATGAAATAAGTTGAACAGATTTCACAGGGCAGCCAGAGAAAACAAAACAAAACAAAATAAAAAGAGCTGGAGTTAGAAAACTATAAGGGAATAGCACTGTAGGCATTTCTCGTGATGAAACAACTGAAGAACAAATTCAGTTTTGAGTTGCAATACTGAAAGATTCTTTGGGCACAATATTGAATGATGCAGGAAGCATCAAAAGACAATGGAAGGAATACAAAGAGTCATGGTATGAAAACAAATTTGTTGACATTGATCCATTTCAAGAAGTAACATATGTTACTGAAAGAAGGAGTCCACGCTACACTGAACACATTGACAAAAAAATTAATGTCTCAGGAATTTATGAGAATACTAATTGAAGTGTTTTAGCCATATTACACCCAAATAAAATATTACTCAAGATTATTTTAAAACAACTGAACAACACATAGACAGAGAACTGCCAGAAAGTCTTGCTGGAATCAGAAGAGCCTGTGGACCTAGGGATGTTATTGCTCATGTCAGACGATTCTTGGCTAGAAGCAGAATGCAAGATTAATATTTACATACGTTGTACTGACACATTGTTTACATAGACACATTGACAAAGAATGAGTGAATCATACTAAATTATAGATAGCATTGTGAATAAAGGTAATTCCTGAACACTTATTTGTACATAGCTAAGAAGCAATCCTTCAAACAGAGCAAGATACTGCATAGTTTAAAAATCAGGAAAAGTGTATATGAGGGGTATAGCCTTGTTCCACACCTATTCAATCTGTATACAGTATGAATAATGCAAAGAGCCGGACTAGCAGAGGAGCAATGAGGACTGGAAGAAGATTCATCAACAACTGGAATTTGCAGATTATACAATTTGTTTGCATAAAATGAAGACTTGAAGCATTTACTAATGAAACTCAAAGTACAGACTTCATGTTAACATAAGGAAAGCAAAAATTCTTACAAGTAGTTAAGTATACAGCATCATGGTAAACAGAGGCAAGAAATAATTTGTCAGTTTTTTTAACTTTACTTGAATTGATGCCTTTGAGCTGTGGTGCTGGAGAAGAGTATTGAATGTACCAAGAACTGCCAAGAAAACAGACAGATTCATCCTGGAGAGGATTAAACCAAGCTACTCCTTGGAGGCAAGGATTCTGAGGCTTCGTATGACATACTTTGGACATGTAAGAAGGGACAAGTCCTTGGAGAGGAACATCATGCTTGGGAGGGTGGAGGGACGGCGCAGAAGGGGAAGGCCCCCTATGAGGTGGATTGATTCAGTGACTGGGGTAATCGGGATGGGTGTGTCAGAGGCAGTGCGATTGGCACAAGATAGAGCAGGGTTTAGGGCTGTTGTATATAGGGTTGCTATGAGTCACAAACGACTCGACGGCACATAACAACAACAACTTGAATCTGTAAGTAACATCTGGAAATAGGAGTCACAACAAACAGCATTTGACAAGTGTGCTTGCTATAACGGACCTCACTTAATACATATCTTGTTCTTTGCTAAAAAAACAAAGCTGTCACTTTTAGGATTATGGTGTTGCTAACTCAAGCCATAGTATTTTCATGTGTGCATATGTGTGTGTGCACGTTTAACAATTTTATTATTGTTCAAATCAGCATGTTGGTTCACTTCAGCTCCTTCACTGCTCCTTCACTGAGGTCAGGAACTACTTCAATTTCTCAGCCTTCTCTTTGTCTGGGCTGACCAAACTGCTGCACCAAATCTTAAGTGTCACATTGTTGTTGTTTGTTGTTATTGTTATGTGCTGTCGAGTAGATTGCGCCTCATAGCGACCCTATGTACAAGAGACCTAAACCCTGCTCTATCCTGTGCCAACCACACCGTCTTGAACACACTTACCCCTATGACCCCAGTCACTGAGTCAGTCCATCTTATCAAGGGTCTTCTTCTCCCGCACAGTCCCTCCACTCTCCCAAACATGATGTTACTCTCCAAGGACTGGTCCCTCTTTGCAACATGCCCAAAGTATGCCCGATGAAGCTTCAGAATCCTTGACTCCAAAGAGCAGCCTAGTTTCACCCTCTCCAGGACAAACCTGTTTATTTTCCTAGCAGTCCATGATATATTCAACACGCTTCTCCAGCACCACAGTTCAAAGGCATCAATTCTCTTTCTATCATCCCTAGTCACCATCCAACTCTCCACACAATTACAGACTACAGCCCGGATTAGGCGCACCTTAGTCTCCACCCTGACATCTTTGAGCGGTCCCTCACAGCTGACTTTCCCAATGCAATTGGTCTTCTGATTTCCTGGCTGGTACCAAGAGTGTTGACTGTGGAGACAAACAAACTAAAACTGTTGACTATCTCAATCTCTTCATCATCCAGACTGATGCACATTATCATTCTTTTTCTCGATCTTGACAGTTGACATCCTTTCGCTTGGCCGTGAGCAGAAAGTCTTTGATCTCAGTTTTGTGAGGCGTGGTGAGGCGTGTGGGGCTGTGGGCACACACCGGGTACAGCTAGTAACCAAAAGCGAGGAGGACAGAAAAGGCTGGGACTTCTGCTATGCCGTAGTGTTGTCAAATGCTTCATATTCATGTAAAAGCTGGACAATGGAAAAGGAAGACTAAAGAATCAATGCCTTTGAATTATGGTGTTGTGGAAGAATACTGATTATACCATGAACTTACAAAAAATCGAACAAATTTATGTTAGAATTGTAATGACAATTCATCTTAGAATTGTTTTTCTATGTGAATTTTTTTCTTAATTTTAATGAACGTTGACAGATACTTAGTGTTTCCATTCATTCATTATTTCACTCTTCTTTCTGCTCAATCCCTCCTTCCAAGTCCAATCTGCTGTGCAGTCTTCGTTCTGGATTCCTGTCATGTCCTAATCATATATCCCTTTAAAATAGTTCTCTCCCTCATCTGTGCAAATGCAGTATACATTATTTGTCCCCTCTTTCTCAGTCTTCCCTCAATCCTGATGTCAGTCTCGTTTTACAACAGTGGCACTATGCAATATTTCTCCTTTTGTCACTGAGACGTTTCACTCAGCATAGTGTCCAGGGTCACCCATTTTGAATAATATTGCATGAGTTCCTTGTTTTTCAATGAAGCATAGTAGTCCATTGTGTGAATATACCACAGCTTCATTTGTTGATGGGCACTTGCGTTTCTTCCATCTCTTTGCTATTGTGAACAAAGCCACGAAAAACATGGGAGTGTATATATCTGCTTGGGTGGCAGGTATGGTTTCTTTAAGGTAAATTCCCAGTAGTGGAATTGCTGGGTCAAATGGTATTTCTATCTGCAACTTTTTGAGAAAGTGCCATACAGCCTTCCATAGTGGTTTCACCATTTTACACTCCCACCAACAGTGATCAGGAGGAGGAATAGGAGATTCTCAAGGAGGTGAATCCACACAGTGACTGCTCAAGGAGCTCAAACACAGCATGGGTTGTGAGCGTGGGTCAGGATGAGGCAGTGCTCACTCTGTTGTGTATGAGTTACTACGAATTAGGACAGACTTAATGATGATACCTAAAGACAACACCAGGTTGGTTTAACTTGGACTTGCCTAGATGGCAAAAGGTTTTGGGGGTTTTGTTTACTGTCCCATTACTTTGAAGGACCAGTTTGATTTGTAACAGTATCTTTGCTGAAAACCAGTTTACCGTATTAATGTGAGTTTATTTCTGTACCCTTTTTGTTTATAGATAGATATATCTATTTTTACATTTAGAGTCATTCTTGACATCATGTTATTTAAGCTCATGGACATTGTTCTTATTTTATAATATTATTTTACTGCTTTGATTCTTTATATAAATTTAGAAATGAGCTTGTTACTTTCTAAAAGGTTTTGGATTGGAATGATATTTAATTTATAGAATAATATAGGGAAGATCAAAATCTTAGTACTGAGCCTTCTAATTTAAAAACTTATCTCCCCTTTTATTTAAGTACTAATTAATTTCCTTCTACTTCATTTTGTAACTTTCAATGTGCAAGTCTTGCATATTTTTACTTAAAGTCAATGCTAAGTTCCTTTTTATGCCATTTTGAATGGGCTTGTTCTGTTCATTTCATATTCTAATTGTCCCTAATTGAAAATACAATTG
Source organism: Elephantulus edwardii (assembly GCF_000299155.1). Lineage (NCBI taxonomy): Eukaryota > Metazoa > Chordata > Mammalia > Macroscelidea > Macroscelididae > Elephantulus > Elephantulus edwardii. The sequence goes on along the minus strand of NW_006399768.1, from coordinate 26,535,927 downwards.
ATTTTTGTGTGTTGACTTTGTATCTTACAACCTTGTTTCTAATTAAGGAACACAATTGATTTTTATATATTGACCTTGTATCCTACAAACTTGCCAAATGTATTAATTATAGTAGTTACTTCTTTTTTGTGAGGCCCTTAATGTTTTTTACATATATGATTTTCCTTTTCAGTTAAGATTATTTATATAATCTTTTGTATCTGTGTGACTATTATTTTCTTTTCTTTATTTAATTAAGAACGAACTGAATTTTATCATTAAACAATGCTAGATATTGACAAATACTTTTTGTGCTTTTATTGAAAATTATATAGTTTTGTATTTTATGTTCATAATATTGAAATTTCTTTGATTGATTTACATATATAAAGCTAAATGTAATATTTCCAAATTTGAATATGATAACTTCTCTGTTTTACAGGTTTTTAAAATTGGTGTCCTAATACTTTGTAAGGATTCCTGCATCTTTGTTCATAAGGGATATTGGACAGTTCTCTTTTCTTGTAATGGTTTTATCAACTTTTGCAACTAGGATCATACTGGCTTCATTAAATTAATTGGAAAGTGGGTCTGAATCCTTTATTTTCTGAAGAAAGTTTGCATAGGATTAATAATATTTCTTCTTTAACTTGGATAAAATCCACCACGAGGGCCGATTGAGTGAGCATTTTCTTTTAATAGATTTTTAAATTACAAAATCAACTGTTTCATTATTGTTGTTGTTGTTGTGTACTTTAGAGTCAGAAGCGACCCATTGCTGACCCTCTAGCAGGTTTACAGAGGCAGTTAATCTCATGGGAGGAGATTGCCCATCTTTCTCTCATGGAGCTTCCTTGTGCCTTTGGGATTGCAGCTCAGTTCTTACCAGGTGCCATCAAGTCAGATCCCCTTCATTGTGACCTTGTGTACTGCAGAATAAAACTTTCTGGTCTTGCACCATCCTCACAATCTGCTGTATTTAAACCTATTGTTGCAGCCACTGTGTAAACCCATTTCCTTGAGAGTTTGCTAGTCCTTGGAAAAGAGCATCATGCTTGGAAAGGAGGGTCAGCACAAAAGAGGAAAATCATCAACAAGATGACTGAGACAGTATTTGTAAAAATAGGCACAGTGGAGATGGTGAAGGTGGTGAAGGATAGGGCAAGGATTGCATCTGTTGTACTGTTGTTGTTATGTGCCGCTGAGTCACCTGCGATTCATAGTGACCCTATGTACAACAGCCCTAAACCCTCCTCTATTCTGTGCAATCTTACTGTCCCAGACACGTTTACCCCTATTACTCCAGTCACTGAGTCAAACCATCTTATCGAGGGTCTTCCTCTCCTGGGCTATCCCTCCACTCTTCCAAACATGACATCTCACCCTAAGGACAGGTTCTTCCTTGCAACATGTCCAGAGTAGATCAGAATCCTTGCCTCCAAGAGCAGCCTGGATTCACCCTCTCTAGGACAAACCTGTTCTCTTAGCAGTCCATGGTATAGTCAATACTCTTCTCTAGCACCACAGCTCAAAGGCATCAATTCTCCTTCTGTTATCCCTCGTCATTGTCCAGCTCTCAGACAGCATAGCAAGTAATTGCAAAGACTATGACCTGGGTCATGAGCACCTTAATCTACAGACTGATATTGCTCTTCATACTTTGGAGAAGTCACTGACATCAGACTTTCCCCAGTGCAATTCGTCTTTTAATTTTCTCGGTGCTGGTACCAAGAATGTCGATTGTGGAGACTAGGAAACTAAAGCTGTCAACAGTCTCAATCTCTTCATCCTCTATCACGATGCTGCCAGTTGGTCCAGTGGTGAGAATCTTTGTTTTCTTGATGTTAAGCTTCACTCCATGCAGTCCTTGACCCTCTGCAGCAAATGCTTCAGGTCCTTCTCAGTGTCAGTAAGCAGGTTGTATAATGTGCATAACAGATTGTTGATGAATCTTCCTTCAGTCCGGATGCCATGTTTCTCCTCATAGAGCCCAGCCTCTTGGATAACCTGTTTTGCATATAGGTTGAAAAGGTATGGAGATAGGACACATCCTTGATGCACACCCTTTCCAATTTTGAATCACGTAGTGTTTCCCTGCTCTGTTCTGATGACTTCCTCCTGCTCCAAGTATACGTTTCGCATAAGCATGATCAAGTATTCTGATTCCCTTTCTTTTCAGAGTCAGCCACAGTTTGTTGTGATCCACACAGTTGAATGTTTTGCATAGTCAATAAAAATAGATAGACATTCATTCCTTTGTTACTCCCTGCTTTCAGCCAAGATTCATCTAACATTTGTTATAATATCCCTAATACCAAGGTCTCTTCTAAACTCAGACTATACTTCAGACAGTTCTCTATTGATGTGCTGTTCTAGTCATTTTTGGATCACCTTCAGCATAATTTTGCTTGCATGTCATATTAATGATAATGTTTAATAATGTCCACACTCCATAGGATCACCTTTCTTTGGAATGGGAACAAATTTTGATCTCTTTATGTCAGTTGACCAGGTGGTTGTCCTTGAGATTTCTTGACACAACTTGGTGAGCACATCCAGAGCAGCATCTGTTTGTTGAAATATGTCAATTGGTATACTGTCAATTCCTGGGGCCTTGTTTTTTGCCAACTCTTTCACAGTAGCTTGAACTTCTTCCTTCATCACAGGCTCTTGCTCACATGTTTTTTTCATTAAATACTTCTGTGTCCACCAATTCATTTTGGTACTATGACTCTGTATACTCTTTCCATCTTCTTTTATTGCTTCCTGGATAATTTAATATTTTGCCCAAAGCATTCTTAAGTATTGTAACGCAAAGCTTGAATTTGTTCTTCAATTCTTCAGCTTAAGAAATGCTGAGGGAGTACAGCCCTTTTGATTTTATGACTCCAGCTCTTTGCACATTTCATAATACTTTGTCTTCCTACACTGCCCTTTAAAACCTTCTGTTCAGCTCCTTAATATCTTGATTTCTTCCCTTTGATTTGGCTTCTTGGTGTTTTAGTGTAATATTCAGAAGTCTCTTCTGACATCCACCTTGGTCTTTTCTTGCTTCTCTGTCTTTGTAATGACCCCCTGCACTCTTCCTGGATGATATTCTTGATATCCTCCCACAGCTCATCTGGTCCTCGCTCATTAGTGTTCAAGACCTCAAACCTGTTCCTGAGACTGTTTTGAAATTCAGGTGGGTCAAATTTTGTTTCCTGTGGATTTGATTTAAATTTCCTTACTTACAGTTTGAACCTGCATATGAGTAGCTAGCTGTCTGTTACACAATTGGCAACTGGCCTAGTTTTCACAGCTGATATTGGACTTCACCAGTGTTTCCACAGGTGTAATCGATCTGATTCCTATTCATACCATCAGGTGAAATCCATCTGTATATCATGTGTTTGTTTCTTATAAAACATCTGAAATGAATAAGTTGTTGATTGTACAAAATTCTATCATTCTACCTCCAGCTTCATTTTTGTCAGCAAGTCGATATTTTCCAACTGCTGAGGGTCTTTATTAGTCAGAGTTGGCCTGATGGTGCTAACAAAGACAACTACTTTATCAAGCATGATGTCCTTCTTCCTAATAGCTTATCTAACATATATGAGACAAGGTCTCATCATCCTTGCCATTAAGAAGCATAATGGCTGCAATTTTTCAAGGGCAAGTCTATTTGGTGTTTCAAAAGTCTACCCTATTCTCATTATTTTTTGCCAATACCATAATGCAAAGGCATCAGTTATTTTTTGGTCTCTTCCCCACCCCCCATATTTCATATGCTTAAGAAGTCACACTGTGATACCAAAGGCATGAGACTCGAATCCACTGCTCTTTGGTGAAGGGTGGGCAATCTCCTCCCATGCAATTAATTGCCTCTGAACATTCACTGGATGGCCAGCTATGGGTCTGTTCTGACTCGCTGGTGCACAACAATAACAACAGTGAGGTTATTAAAAACATCATGACTTGGGTCAGGTCCATCTTAGTCTTCCAAGTGAGATTTTTGCTCTTTGACACTTTAAAAAGGTCTTTTACAGAAGATTTACCTAAGTGTAATGCATCATTTGATTTCTTGATTGCTGCCTTTATAGTCACTGATGGTGGATCCAAGTAAAATGAAATTCTTGACAATTTCAGTCTTTTCTTGTTTGTTGTTCATAGGGTTACTTATTGGTTCAGTTGTAAGGATTTTTGTTTTCTTTAGAGATGCAGTCTATACTGAAGACTGTAGTCTTTGATCTTCTCTAATAAGTGCTTCAAATCCTTATCATTTTTAGTGTGCAAAATTCTATCATCTGCACATTTAGAATTGTTCATAAGTATTCTTTCAATCCTGATGTTATATTCTTATTCATATAATCAGTCTTCTCATTATTGCCCAGCATGCAGATTGAATAAATACGATGTATATCTTTCTGGTCAAGAGCCATGCAGTATCTCCTTGTTTTATTTAAGTGACTACTTTTTAGTTCATGTGCACGCTTTCTATTAATAATTAGTGTTCTGAAATTATCATCCTTTTCAATGCCTTTTATAATTTGCTTTTATCTGAAAATTCCAGTGCACAAACAAACATCTTTCTGGTATTCTCTGCTTCAGCCAATATCTACTTGATATCAGCAATCATATTCTTTGTTCCACATCCCCTTCTGAATATAGCTTAATGGATAGAAATAATTTTGTTTTTAATTTCTTCTAGGATTAACTCTGGTAATTCTGTTATTAAACAATGTATCCCTTTTATTAAGGCTGTTAAATGCATTTGCTTAGTAAAGTTCAGTAGAACTCAAATATATTGACCTAAAGTTTACTGGAACCTAAAAGGTCAATTAGAAAGGGGGGAAATAGCCAAAATGGATGTCAGAAGCAACTTTAAAACTTGTCTTGAAAGAGAAATACATGAAGCAAAAAATAAGAATCGATCCAATCACAGGATTATGGAACTCTTTTCCTTTCCCCGTTTGACCATCACATGGATAAATAACTTGGATTAACAGTAGCTGAGAAGAATTGCCAGGCATGGTTCTGGAGGTAAAAGCCAGAAAAATGTGAGGCGCTCTTAAGCTGGAGATTTTGATCTCTCTCATACGAATTTACCTCAACCTCTGGCAAGGAACTAATTATTCTTTAAATGTTCCTCACAGGTTCCAGCTGTAACTTCTCCCTGTAAACTTCTATTCTGTGCTCACCTGCATTTCTAGCTTTGACATTTCACCCTGTGACCTCATCTGCAATGAAGCTAAAAAGGGTTCCAGCTTAAAGTTTGTTCCCTTTTATATTCCTTGTGATGACTCCTAGCTCTTGGATGTATGAACTGCAAACTAAAAGTTTCCTGTTTTTCCCCTCTGCTAGTTTAAAATGTTAACTGTATCAAATGAAAATCGTGTATATTCATTAATTTAATTGATGAACTTTTTATTTCTTTGTGCATTGGAACTTTCACATTTATAATTTAATTTGCAAAAGTATTCATTTTTTATCATCTTATTAAAATATTTTTTGCTATACATACTCATACTTTTTCAAAATGATTTTATGGTCATTTTATCAAACTGAAAAACCTCTCTTGTTATGCTTATTAAACTGACATAAAATGATAAAAAGGAAACTTTAGGAATTCAATCCAGAATCAGCGTATCCTTGCATATATTAAAACTTTCTCCCATTACTTTCAGGAATTTTTCAGGGTTTTTTGGTTTGTTTGTTTGATATTTTTTCTTTCTATGCTGTTCTGAAAATTGGTGATTTAATCAGGAATTTTACACAGATTGTGTTAAATATTTTATCTCTTATCTAATTATAAGTTCTGTCTAATACTTATAGCTGTTTAGGTACATATGCTTTTATCATCTGGAAATATTTTTGTTCATTGTTGCAATGTTACACAGGCACTAGGTTAACAGGCAGCTGGTCTCCTTAAAGGAGACTACCTGGAACAGTAACCTTTTAAGACTTTGACATTATTTTTAATAGATACTTTACAATATTAAAACATTTTTTCCCTTTCATTTACAGAGATATTTTGCAAAGTTGGGAAAAGAGAGTAAATTACTAAAATTGCCCTCCCAGCAGATATTGATGTGGTAATGTAGTCTATTTCCTTAGATCTGTGGATGGTTTTGTGTCCCATTGAGTCAAATACAATTCATAGTAACCTTGTGAACAACAGATCTGCACCTTGTTCCACTGGGAACCGTCCTCACCATCTCCATCCTGCTGGAGCCCACTGTGGGAGTCACGGTGTAAATCCATCCGGTTGAAAGTCTTCCTCTTTTTCACTGACGCTCTACTTTTCTCAGCACAGTGTCTTTCTGCAAGGACTCGTTCCTTCTCACACTATGTCCAAAGTAAACGAGACAAAGAAATTCCCAGGAATTGATGGAATACCAACTGAGGTGTTTTTGAGAACAGCGGCAAGTCTTGACTTGCTCACCAGTCTTTGTCAACAAATTTAGAGGAGAGCTCCCTGGACAAAAAAGGGTAACCCAACGGACTGTGGAAATTATTGAACAATATTACTATCACATGCAATTAAAATGTTGCTCAAGATTATTAAAAAATGGCTTAAGCAACATATCAACAGGGCACTGACAGAAGTTCAAGTTGTTCTATGAATTAGGATTTGTATGAGTATATTTTAAACACTTGACCATTTTGGGGTTCTTGGATTTCTATTTTGTTTTGAAAAATGATTTTTTTCAAGACCTGTTTTGTATTTTATCTAAGATAGTTATTATTTCCCAAACCCTTTCCTCAATATGTTTCATCTTCTGTAGATTTATCACACTTCACTCTGAGCCCTATATATTTACGCATACACTGTTGTTCTTGTTGAAGCCTTCAGGTCGAGCACAACTCATAGCGACCCTATGAACAAAAGGCCTGAAGCCCCTCTACAACTATTGACATTTATCAAAATTCGTAGCTTCCAGTGGTATGTTGTTTAGGAAGTAGACACCACTCCTGCTTCCAAACCTGTGCCATTGAGTTGCCTCTGATGTATAGCGACCCCTATGTACAGCGGCTCTGAACCCTTTCCTGTCCTGAGTCAGTATACTGCAATTTAGAACTATTTTTGAAGCACAGTGCCAACTATGTAGAATACTTCTTGAAAAAGCACATGGATGAGTTGTTGTTGTTGTTATGTGCCGTCAAGTTACCTGCAGCTCCTAGTGACTCTGTTTACAGCAGCTCTGAACTCTAGCCTATCTTGAGCCAGTCTCAGTGACTCTGACATATCTGCCTCCTTTACTCCAGTTACTGTGTGATCTCATTCATGGTTTTTCTTTCCTGCACTGTCCTTCCACTCTTCCAAGCATAATGTCCTTCTCCAAGTACTGGTCCTTCCTGGCCAGGTGCCCAAAGTGTGTGAGACAGAGATTTAAAATTCTAGCCTCCATGGAGAAACTTGGTTTCACCCTCTCCAAGACAAGACCTATTTGTCCTCTTGGTGATCCATGCATACTATGTATGTTCTCTTCTCCAGCACCACATTTCAAAGGCATCAAGTCTTCTGGGAATTTATTTCAGTATGAGACTTTATGGCATAGACAATATAAAAGTTATAAAAGAGAAAAATGGGAACTGTTCTAATTAAGAATCCTGATGGCACATTGTATTTTGTGATGGGCTGCTAACCAAAAGGTCTGCAGTTCAAATCCACCAGATGTAATGCGATGGAGAGTTACCGTAAGTTGGAATGGTTTGGACAGCAGTGGTCTTTTAGATTTTTATGCTAATACCAGGGAATAATGCATGCATATTTTACTTACAAGGAGGGCTCTGCAAGTCGTTGACAATTTTAAGGGGGGGGGGGCGGAAGAAAAAGTGCATTAATATGAATGATCATTAATTCATTCATTTCGAGGATGCCTTATCTCAAACTTTCCTTAATGGAAGTCATTGTCTAGAGAATGGTAGCTACATTCTGAGGCTTCAGTATTTATGGACACTTCAACAGTTAAGTGAAAATGTATTTTTTTTTTAACTGTGAGGTGCGAATGTACCAAATGAGTGCTTTAGTGCCCATAGGAAGAATTTTGGGGGGTTGGTGGCTAAAGGTGCTCTAGGTTTCTATTAGGCCTATAGGAAACCTGTTAGAAAAAAAGAACTGAATGACTAGAGAAAGCAAAATTGTGGCTTCTTTGAAAGTATCCATCTGTGATATTTGACAGTGAAATGAACCAGTTAGAGTATAATTAACTTTTCCAGTAGAGTTTTCTGTCAGTTTTTGTGCTAAGAAGTACCCATTCTTTTCCCATTAATTGAGAAAGCAAGCATAAGAGTGACTAGAAGTTGAGGGCAAGGAGGTGGTATTTAAAGGAGAAGAATGGGAATACCAGAACACTTGACTGTGCTTATGTGAAACCTACACTTGGACTAGGAAGCAGTCATCAGAACAGAGCAAGGGAACACTGTATGGTTTAAAATCGGGAAGGGTGTACAACAGGGATGTCTCCTATCTCCATTCCTTTTCAACAGATCATCCAGGAGGCTGGGCTCTATAAGGCATCAGCATTGGAGGAAGACTCATCAGTAACCTGCATTATGCAGATGACACAATCCTGCTTGCTGAGACTGAGGAGGACCTGAAGCACTTGCTGCAGAGGGTCAAGGACTGTAGCCTTCAAGATGAATTGAAGCTCAACATCAAGAAAACAAAGATTCTCACCACTGGGATGCTTAGCAACATCATGATGGGTCGTGAAGAGATTGAGATTATTAACAGCTTTAGTTTGTTTGCCTCCACAATCAACACTTTTGGTACAAGAAGCCAGGAAATCAAAAGAAGAATTGCTTTAGAAAAGTCTGCCATCAGACCCTAGATTAGAGTACTGAAGAGCAATGATGTCACCTGGAGACTAAGCTGCACCTGACTCAGACCATGGTCTTCACAATTAGGTGCTATGCATTAGAAAGCTGGACAATGACAAGGGATGATAGGAGAATTGATGCCTGTGAGCTGTGGTGCTGGAGAAGAGTACTGAATATACTGTGGACTGTTAAGAAAATAAACAGGTTTTTCCTGGAGAGGGTAAAACCAGGCTTCTCCTTGGAGGCAAGAATTTTGAAGCTCTGTCTGACATACTTTGGGCATGTTGCAAGGAGGGACTGGTCCTTGAATAGGAACATTATGTTTGAGAGGGTAGAGGGACAGTGCAGGAGGGGAAAACCCTTGATGAGATGGATTGACTCAGTGTCTGGAGTAATGGGGGTAGGTGTGTTGGAGATGGTGAGGTTGGCTCAGGATAGAGAAGGGTTCAGAGCTATTATACATAGGGTCCCTATGAGTTCCAGACGACTCGATGGCACATAACAACAACAACAACAACAACAACAACAACAGCAACAACAACAGAAATTTGAAAATGAAAGTCATATTTCAGAAAACAAATTATTCATTAAGTAAGGTGGAGGTAGGGGAATTAGGGAAACAGGATTTATTTCTTTGTATTGTTGTTGTTGTTGTTATGTGCCGTCGAGTCGTTTGCGACTCATAGCGACCCTATATACAACAGCCCTAAACTGTGCTCTATCCCGTGCCAATTTCATTGCCTCTGACAAACCCATCCCGAGTACCCCAGTCACTGAATCAATCCACCTCATAGAGGGTCTTCCCCTCCTGCGCTGTCCCTCCACTCTACCCAGCATGGTGTCCCTCTCTAAAGACCTGTCTCTCCTTACAACATGTCCAAAGTATGTCAGACGAAGCCCCAGAATCCTTGCCTCCAAGGAGCAGCCTGGTTTAATCCTCTCTATGATGAATCTGTTTGTTTTCTTGGCAGTCCATGGTACATTCAATGCTCTTCTCCAGCACCACAGCTCAAAGGCGTCAATTCTCCTTCTATCCTCCCTAGTCATTGTCCAACTCTCTGATGCATAACAAGTGATTGCAAAAACCATGGCCTGTATCAGGCGGACCTTAGTCTCCAGAGAGACACTGTTGCTCTTGAGTATTTTGGAGAGGTCTCTAACCACAGACTTTCCCATCGCAATACGTTTTTTTATTTCCTGACTGCTGGTGCCAAGAGTGTTAACCGTGGAGCCGAGCAAACTGAAGCTGTGAACAATCTCAATCTCTTCGCCATCCATTCTGATACTACCGATTGGTCCAGTGGTGAGAGTGCAATACCTGCTTCTTTGAAAACCTCAAACCAGTTGCTTTATGTGGATTCTTAATCATGGGGACCCCATATATGCTCCACAGGATTTTCAATGGTTTGTTTTTTCAGAAACAGTTCATCAGGGCTTTCTTCCAAGGCCTTGATGTACCAAGTGTGTTAACCCCTTAAATGCAGTATCTAGGAACCCCAAACGCCTTGGGTTTTTTGTTTTTTTTTTTTCAAGTTTCACTAACTTCCAGATTAATTAAGTGTATACACTTTTACTCCCATTTTACAAATAAGGAAGCTGAGATATATACGCAATCGCCAACGAATCTGTTACTATAAGTTAACATTGGAGCCCATGCCCTCCAACCTAGATTGGTGGAATGCTCTAAACACTGAGGACGAGTGGAAGGGCCAAGTGTCTTACAGATAAAGGCTTCTTTCTCGGCTTTGCGCCGTATTCCCGCACGGAGGCGCTGTCGGCACGTTGTGGGAAGTGTAGGATGGGCGCGCGGGAGTCTGAGAAACTCCGCCGCGGACACCAGGTGTCCCCAGGCTGTAACCGCTAGTGCAAAGTGGGCAGCGGCCACGGGGGAGTCGTGGAGCTGACCGCGTGGTTGCGAAGCAGCACTTGGGACAGGGAGCAGCGCGGGGGTGGACTGGAAAGTGCCATAAAGAGTGGCCCAGCGGGGCCGCTGCGCTCCAGGGACTTGCAGGGCTGCAGGACGAGGGCGCCGGCCGCGATGGCCGGGCGGCCGTGAAGTCCGAGCCGCGACCATGCGGGGCAATGGCAGCGCGCCGCTCAACGCCTCTCAGCCCGCGCCGGGGGCCGGGGAGGGCGCGCCACCGCGAGCCTCGTGGCTGGCCTCCATGCTCGCCTTCATCCTCATCTTCACCATCGTGGTGGACATCCTGGGCAACCTCCTGGTCATCTTGTCTGTGTATCGGAACAAGAAGCTGAGGAACGCAGGTAGGATCACGCGGGCGGAGCGGGCAGCCCCTCCCTGAGTTTTGCCCAAAGTTCGATTCTACCTGTCCTGGGCATCATTTTGGAAGACAGGATCCCCAACTCCAAGTGGATCTTGCCTAAGAATGTCTATTTCCTGGTCTTTAAACCTGGGGATTTTGCTAATGCAAAGAGGCTATTTGTATACTTTAAGCCTGTCCACCGAAAGCGTTAAAATAGGAGTCTTCAGTCTTGACAGAGTGAAAAGTGGCATCTCTTTAGCTATAATACACTTACAAATCTATTCAAGACATACCGATCCCGTAGTTTTACATATAATTTACTTTAACCTGATAGAAACACCAGGAGATGTATAAATTTGCAAAAGCATAGATGAACTAGTTTAGTTTTATTGTCAGTGTTTGTAGTTAGGGGCTGTGGTGTCTGCTCCAACTCAACGTGGTCCATGTACCAGCAGCAAAGCCTGCCAGGATCCTGGTCCATCCAAGCCCATTTGGCACGTGTGGTTTTCGGTTATTAGCAAACACTTTAAAGAAAACATCTATTGCTAAAAGTGCCACTAAGGTGACCATTACTCCTCTTAGTAATGGAACAAGTTTTCATTTTTTTTTAAAAAGGAAATTATTGTGGTTTAAAAAAATATTTTTAAATGTAATACACTACTAACGTTAGTTTTGCCCTTGAGTTACACTTGCTTTTGTCCAAGCAGTGGAATGAATGAAATTGGTTTATTTTAGGCAGGAGCCTGCAGGCGACTTGTCCACAGGGCCAGGGCGTTCACACATCTCCCCAGTGATTGATCAGTTCATAATTCTCTAAATACTCCTTCCCATTGTTTTCAAACAAAGCTTTTGGGAAGAAAAGTAAAAACCCTAACGTGCACATTTGCTAAAAGTTATATTGTTACTCTGACCAAGTAGTTATAAAACTCAATTTTGTTTGTTAGGGAAGGACTTCACCCTGTCCCACCTTCTTTCCGTCCTCTAAGAAGTGCACCGTTTACGAATAGGTTAATAATCTGTGCTGAACCCTTGAAGGAACAGAGTTCAAGTACTTCAGCAGGTGGGAGAAGGACGGGCAGTCTCCTCTCATGTGATTAACTGCCTTGGATAACCCGCTGGGAGGTCAGCTATGGACTGGTTCCCACTAGATGGTACATAACAAGTGACATGAATTGGATGAAAATAATCTAATTTTGTAGATGACTGGCTTCAACTGGAAGAATTCAGGCAGAGTTGTCTTTCCTTCCAAGCACTTAAAGACACTTTCTATGGGGCAGAACACGTTCTGTGTCCTGTCCTGTGTTACCTGTGTGTGCTCTGGTCAGTCCGGAAATGAACACCTTTGTTCTTCCCACTTTACAGAGTGGGGCGGGGCTTACTTCGTAGAGCTCGCCTCTAAAGCTCTTTTGCCTTATGCTGCTGACGACTACAACCTTGCAGTTTGAACTCTGCAGAAACTTTTCTTCAAAACCCTTTCACATAGATGGAAAAGAAATGATGCTTCTTTGTTTTTCATGAAAAGAACTTATGAATACACTCTTTTCAGAGTAATTGATGTCTTGTTCATTTGTTAGTTATTTAGACAACCTCATATTAATGCTATCTATAAAATACAGCATTCCTGAAATGGATCCTTCAAAAAGACCCTTAAAATTTCAGCCAAAGGTCTTTCCATGGAGTCAGAATTAATTCATAGATGATCCTCTAGTGAATTTTCAGAGGCTGTAAATTGCGCGAGAGGAGACTGTTCATTTTTCTACCATGGAGCAGTTACTGGCATGTCTTTGGATTGGCCGCGCTTAGAGGCCTTTAATCGGAAAGTTTTGAGCTTTCATATATTTATAATTAGAACTATTTTTTTTTCCTCTCAGCTATTCCATGATTACCATTCAAATCATTTTTATTCAAATCTATTCTGAGGAGTTACGGTGGCATAGCCTGTAGGGAGTTTCTCTAGCTCAAAGGCTGAACCTGAGAAATATAGGCCGTCTCCTCTCATGTGATTTATAGCCTTGGACACCAAAGGGAGAGTCAGCTAGGAGTTGATTTCCACACAACAATGAGTGAAAATTGATGATAATTTGAAACTGGGATACAGAAATACTGTTCATAGATGAGTGTTGGGTTATTCACTAAAAGTCACTGCTGAGTCAACTCTGACTCATCGTCACAAACCCTGCAGGAGAGGGTAAAACTGTCCTTGAGCATTTGCAAGACTGTAATCTTTACTGTTATATCTTTTTCCTGAGAGGTAGCTGGTGGGTTTGAACTGCTGACCTTTTGGTTAGCTGCTGATCTCTTTAACCACAGTACCATCAGAGCTTCTGGATGTGTGTTACAATTTCTTATTGTCCACTTCATTCATATTTCTTGTTGGCATAAAGAATGAGAAGATGGAAAAGGATGGGGGAAAAATAACACTAGGGCATCTAAGATTTGAATTGGTAGTTATTTTTGAAAATCTTGTATACTTGCACAATTTTCCCACCCTCACCTCTCAAGGGGAATGTGATGTTATTTAACTTTCTAGATAAGAAATGAAAAACTCTTCACAATTAATATGGCAGGGTGTGGGGCAGCCAGAACAGACTTCAACCAACCAGAAAGGTCTTGGCTATGACAAGGATGTTTGCCCCAGATTGTCTGAAATTAGGTCTTAAAATTGACTGTACTGTCTCATTTTGGAGTAAACATCATAGAAAAAAATAGGATATTCGTACACTGGAACATTAGGATTATATCCTTGCCATCTGCCTTCTGGCTGAGAAATCAATTTACGAGAGTCTCAATTTATACATTTGTCAAATGGAGGTTATAACTTATGTTTCATAGCCTCAGACAACTGTGGCAGTGATTTAGTCAAATGGTGCATATGAAATTACTTTGAAAATGATAAAGCAGGTACTATCACGTGGGGTATGGGGGTTGGTGCTTTGAGTTTGTGAAAATAAAAATCATTGAGCTGTAGATTTAATGATTTATTTTCTTTTCTCTCTGTGTACAGAGTTCAGGTCTTTTGTTCATAGGGTCCCTATGAATTGTATTCGACTTGATGGTACCTAACAACAACAAAAATCTAAAAAATAAAATAATGATTTTGCCTATTCAGAATTCATTTATTTGGAAATACAGTCTAACTAGAAATAATCAATAGATGGAAATCAGCAAAAATGACAGGCTCTGACCCACAGCCAATATGTTCTAATTATCTTTAGAGTTTTACAAACTATGATGCTAGCTTTTGAGTCTAGATTGCAAACGGTAAATGACAGAGGAGATTTTCAAACTTGAAGATCTAACCCCTGCTGGCGAACAGCCTAAGTTGAAATAGAACTTCAAGAGAGCAAATCTGAAAACCTGAATAAGCATATTTTGCAGATACATTGTGAAGTAAAGAACCCAGCTCAGTATTTACTGTTCCTTCAAATATAATAATCTAATGCCTCTATTAACCGTGGCTATACATCATAAGGAAAGATCTTATTAAGTATAGGATATCTGATTTAAAAAGATAAGGCCATAAAACATTTTTAAGTTATACACATGGAAAATGACATAGTACTTTTTAAAAAAAGTGTTTAATATTGTAAATATAAAAGTTCCCTAGAATTACCCTGAAGTTTCTGAATGCTCAACCTGCCCTATGCCGTTCCTGAACTGTGCTTATTTCAGGTCTGTACTGAATAGTGTCCATATCCTTTCAGCATTACCCCTCAGGGAGGCGGGCAGAGTAGAACACACACTGTGACCACGCAAGATCTAATTTTAAGCTGTGGCTGCACCAACTCTGTTTAATATGCTTATTCCAGACATACCTACTTACAAAAAAAGACGATTACATGAAGTTGAAGCTTAAGTTATAAAGTGAACAAGAATGAACAGCATATTCCGCTTTCTGTAGAGATTTGTGCTGCTTACCCAGAAGTCATGTATGCCTCTCTGCTGTTTTGAATCTGTCAGCAGCTCTGAGAGAGAAAGATGGGCAATCTCCTTCTGTGCAATTTACAGCCTAGGAAACCCAGTGGGGGTTAGCAGTGTTCCAACCTGGGAGCAATCAGTGCCTGGCTGATGCACCATATAGCCGTACCTTTTCAGAAAGAACCTGAAATAAGGGTGTTGGCAGTACCATTATCGACAATTTGAATTAGTATCTATACCAAGTTTTCTATTGAAAATCAGCACCTCCTTCTCTATTACCTTTCATGAACAAATTCTGTCTGTGTTGGCTTTCAGCCCTTGTTCAGACCAGGCAGGTTGAGGCTCACGGTCTTCTTTATTTACCTTTGTGCTGCACTAATGCACTGTGGTATGGGCACACCTTCCTCCATCACCCCATCATTATTCTTGCTTCCTGCTCTGTTCTTACCTAGTTCTATATCTCCATCTCATGCTCCTGTTGTTGCTCAAGCTTCTGACTCTTACCTCAGGTTTCTAACGTTGTGACTTGATTCTGATATCGTTCCTTTTAGTCGGGATGCTATTGAATGGATGAAGAGATACTTTGACTAAGCCCTTGGTGCCTTTCTTTTCACTATTACTGTGGCTTCCCTCTCCTCTGGCGTCTCCTCATTCCTTCTCTACTCCTTTTGCCTTTTCTTTTTCTCTCCTTTTGCTTTGTTTTCTAATTCTAACTCCTTGTCCTTCAGCACTCTTTTATCACCATAGTTGCATTCTCTACATCTTTATTTCTAGGTCATGCTTCTATCTATGCCTCCTCACGGTCTTTTGTACCTCTGCAAAAAAGATATCCTTCAATTTCTAAGCATGCTATATTCTAGAAATTAATTTATAAACTCACAAAACTGCTCAAACCAACAAGCTGACTAAAATATGTCTTAGAACTTCTGTATCTTCTGTGACCCATAAGGAGAAAGTTACCTTCCGTGAGTTCTGAGATGTGAGACCCTTGGAATACAGTGAATAGGACAGGGTGACTTAGATGTAACAGGGTGAAACCTCCCCTTACTTCCTCAGAACTGTCAGGAAGAAGGTTCTGAGGAAAGGAGTATGAAGACAGATATAAAGTCATGGGAGGGAGTGGAAGCAATTATGAGTTAATGAAGTGAATTTTTCTTCTAAAAGTATTTTTCCCCATTTTCATTAATGGATTTTGTAAAATGGCTTAGTACGGTGGGGAGGATGAGCAGAGCTTCTTCTAGCCTCAAGCACACAGGTCAAGACACTCCGGGGAGCAGTCCAGGGGGAGACAGGGATGGAGTGGGACAGACATTATTGCAGTCCCCTCTTAGATATATATGTGTGAGGATCTCCAGGGTAGAGAGTAGTAAGGGAATGAGTGTGCCTTTCAGCCCCACGGTAGGGAAGTTAGGAATCCAGGTTAGGGTCCCACATCAGAATCTAGTTACAAAGTTAGAAAACTGAGGTAGAAGTCAGACTCTTGAGTTGCACAAAACAACAGCAACTTAGGATGGAGACACAGGACTGGTCAGGGCTGTGATCTGGCACCAAGGATGATGGTGGCATGATGGGGGCAGGTACACCCCCATGCCACAGTAGCTCCAACATGGCAGGTGGCCTCGCAAGGTGGTAGGGTAAGAGAGTTTGAGAAGTCACCTTGGATGGACATAAAGTCACCTTCAATGGAAAGAAAAGTGATAATTGAGAGTATCCAAACGGAGATAGGTGACAGGAGGCACGTGTTCACCCACTACACCCAAGTATAAGACTGTTGCTGTGAAAGGATTTGATGTCAGGGCTGAGCGTTAGCAGCTTCTCCAAACGATACAGTTCATACACTCTCTTATGCAGGGGCCACCGATATCAGACACTATGGGGAAGTGAAGAAAAGAAATAGAAGAAAATAGATTCAGAATCTGGACTCTGAGGCTTCTTTACTATCTGGATCTGTGATCTCAACTGAGACCTCATCCTCTGGTCTATTTTTTCCACACCAGTAAAATGGTAGGGTTGCACAAGAATTATGAGGTTGTTTTCAGTTGATTTTAGTGATTGCCAAACTTACCTTGTGTGCAATAGTTAAGCATCAAATTCTAACTAAAAAATGTCAGCAGTTTAGACTTGGTTGCTACATTGTTGTTGTTGTTGTTATGTGCCGTCGAGTCGCTTG
>NW_006399768.1:26508386-26517188 GCF_000299155.1 Elephantulus edwardii | reverse complement strand
TAGAGCACTTCTTAGAAGTAAGGATGAGAAAACTTCATCTTACATTCTTTGGGCATGATATCAAGAAGGGTCAACCCTTGGAGAGAGTCATTGTGCTTGGCACAATAGAGCGTCAGACCCTCAAGGAGATTGGTTTATCTACAGAGAGATTGGTGTTGAATTAGTGGCAGCCAACATCAACAGCAGACCTATAATGACCCTATCACGATTTATTTCCTCAGGAGGAGCCAAAATACCTATGAGCCTGGCAACAAGACATATCTGCAGAGCAATGGAAGTCACATGATTGTGCATGCAATTTTGCTTAGATGTTTAAAGGAGGAGAGAAAGTCAGCATTTCATGTTAGGGTGTTTAAAAAAAAAATCAGCCTGTTGCTCCAGTAATATAATTCTGATTGTTTGTATTGAGGTCATAAACGTGACCAGTCATGTGATTTATTGGTGGTTTAAAACCAATGCTCTTTGGGATCTTTAAAGGTAAAAACATAAAACAAACCAAAAATCCATATGTGAACCAATTGCCCAAATCTCCAAACATAAGTAAAAACAACATATTTTGGACAATATTTTTGAGCCATTCTCTCCTTTTCAGAAATGTGTATCTGATACTCGCTTCTGACTGTACATGGAGTTTTCCTGTGATTTATTTAATTTTCGTGGTCATCAGATAAGAGGTGAGTAGAATTGTAATGAAAGTTTTACTCAGGCATATGGATAATAGGACCATGTAAAACAATATACTTCAACAATCTGATTGGGTATTTACCTATATATTGTAATTCTTAACCTGTCTAATAAAACTTAAGACTCCATTTTATTGCTGTGGTCTGTCGTAGTGCGGAATTGCTGGTCCTTTTTTTGGTGATCATTTCCATTTAAAAGACAAATATTTCACACCCTCCATATAAAGTCAATTCCAACTATATACATTTGGTTTTAAATCCTACAATTTACACTTTAAAATTTTTCCCCTGAGCATTTGCTTTTTTTTAAAAAAAAAGTATTTCAAGCTTGAAGAGCATAAAGTAGAAAACGATGAGATATTGTTCTTTCCACAAATAGCTAATTCAGCCCTATTTCTGTCTTTTTAAAAGCAAAACAGTAACTTCCTTTCTCTTTAGAAAGTCAAGTTCAAAAAGACTAATGCTTTGTAAGTTCATCTTGTAGTGTAGTTCATAGCATGTTGTGTTGCTAACAACAACAAGAAATTCACATCTCCAGTAGCTCACATCTACCAGTGGCTCAGCTGCAGGTTCTCCTCATTTACAATCCAACCAGATGAAGAGAAGATGGTCCATACTGTCAGCAAAGTTGATTTTTGCAACCTAATGGCTTGCTCTGGACTGGACGATGCTTCTGAATCCAGATGCTTAACGTTTCCAAGTTGAACACAGGATCTTTCAACAAAAGGGATGTGCTTATTTCCTCAGAGTACTGGTTCAATAGGGATGGGCAAATCAGATATTGGCTCTCTGTTGTTGTTGTTGTTAGCTGCTGTTGAGTCAAGTACGACTCATAGCCACCCTATGAACAAAAGATCTGAACCCTCTTCTGTCCTGTGCCATCCTCACACTTCATAACTCAGTAGAGCCCATTGCAGCAGTCACCATGTCAATCCACCTGGCTTAGGGTCTTCTTCTCCCTCACCAGCCCTTTACTCTTTGCAGCATCATGTCCCCTTTCTAGCAACATGTCCAAAGTATGTGAGATAAAGTCTCATTATTTTCACCTACAAAGAGCACTCTGGCTGCACCCTCTCCTAGGTATATCTGTTTGTTCTCTTGGCTGTCCCTGGGATGTTCAGTGCTCTTCTCCAACACCACAGCTCAAAGGTGTCAATTATTTTTCTACCACCCTTATTTATTGTCTAGCTCTCAGATGCATAGCAAGTGATTGGAAAGACTATGGCCTGAATCAGAATCACCTTAGTTCTCAAACTGACCTCAATAATTTGGAAAGGTCCCTACCTGCATATTTTCCCAGTGCAGTGTGTCTCATTATTTCCTGACTGCTGGTACCAAGAGTGTTAATTGTGAATCCAAGTAAGAAGAAGCTGTTAACAGTTTCAATCTCCTCTCTATCCATCATGATGTTGCCTATCAGCCCAGTCATAAAAAATCTTTTCTTTCTTGACATTGAGATGCAGTCCAAACAGAAGGCTGCATTCCTTGATCTTCTGCAACAAGTGCTTCAAGTTATTCTCACTTTCAGCAATCAAGGTTGTGTCATCTGCATAAACACAGGTTATTTACCTCCAATATTCATGCCACACTCTTCTTCATAGAGAACTGGGAGAAAAAAAATTAAAGCCTCATGGCACAATATTGAAAGATGTTATGAGCAATATATTGAATGACCCAGAAAGCATCAAAAGGAGATGGAGGGTATACATAGAATCATTGTACCAGAAAGAACTGATTGACACTAAATAATTTCAGGAAGTACCATATGAACAAGAGCTAATGATAATGAAAGAGGAAGTAGAATCTGCATTGAATACATTGGCAAAAAAATAAGGCCCCAGAAATACATGGAATACCAATTGACTTGTTTCATTTAACAAATGCAGTCTTGGATGCACTCATCAGTCTATGTCAGGAAATTTGGAGGCTGATTGTCTGGCCAACAGATTGGAAGAGACCCATATTTGTTCCCATTCCCAAGAAAGGTGATCCACTGAATGTGGGATTATTGAACAAATCCTTGATATCACATGCAAGCAAAATACTGTTGAAGCTCATTTTGAAGATCATTCAGAAAATGCGAGAACATTACAAAACTAGGGAACTGCCACGAGTTCAAGCAGAATTTCAGAGAGACTGTAGCACCAGTGATATAATTATTGATGTTGGATGGATCCTGGCTGAAAGTAAAGAATACCAGAAGAATGTCTATTTATGCTTGAATAACTATGCAAAGACATTTGACTGTGTGGATCATAACAAGTTGTCACTGACATGGAGAAGATTGGGAATCCTAGAGCACTTATCTGTGCTCATGCAGAACGTATACCTGGAAGTATAGGAAGTTAAGACTGTTGTGTAAACAGAGCAGGGGAATACTGCATGGCTTAAAATTTAGAAGGTTGTAGGTCAGGGTTGTATTCTCTCGCCATACCTTTTTAAACTGTATGCTGAAAAAATTATCTGAGAAGCTGGATTGGTTCTTTAAAAGGGGGCTATTAAGATATGAAGTATCCCATTTACACACTTTCACAAAACTAGTTGTTGGTTGGATGATTATAAGAAAGAAATAAAACAAGCCTACAATATAATTGTAAAAGAAGGACTGTATGGAACACAATTTTTAAAAGTTAATAAAAATTTACAGCCTCAGAAACTGGTGAAGAGTCATTGAGTTGGATTCCACTTTGATGGCAGTAAGTTTTGAGTTCTTTATACATTTGTATATATTTTGGTGTGTTTCCCCCCCCCCTTCATAATAACCTTTTTGGAAAAATAAGAAAACTGACACTCAAACTCACAGATTAATGATCAGGACTTCTTATTCTAGAACAAAACACAGTTCAGTACTGTGGAAGGACTTGTAAAAAGAACAAGCATATTGTGAAAACTGCCTTATCTGACCTTTACCAAATTCACAAAGGGAAACTATCCCTGTCAACAACATTAATAACACAAAACCTACTTTCATGAGGTTAGACCTGTCCCTCATGCTCCTGCACCTCTTTATACTCATCCCAACACCAATGTTACTGCTTTACTGGGTCCAAAATCCAGTGTGATAGCTTACAGGTCACACAAAATCATATTGGGGAAGTCAGAAGTATTAGAACATAGTCAGGAACGCTTCCAAAATGTGTTTGCAGTTACCTCAGTTTGACCCTTGTGGCTTTACGTCAGTGTTACAAAGTTCTTAGTCCTGCCAGTATTGGCTGTTCACTTCCCTTGCTTCCTCTCACCCTCCCCACCTCCAATCCTCCAACAAAATTGGGCAAGACACTCTTAACTCTGGTTCAATGGCATGTCTCAAGGTCATGTAAGATCTCTGGTTCTCTGCTGTGGCTGCTATGGCTGTCTTCTGATATATCCTAGTCTTCCTGGCATAAGAATCTCTAGTCCTGAAGGAAGCATTACATTCTTTTGCTTCTTTACTGGTGGAAGTTTCTCTTATTCTTCTGCTGGAGATTAGCCAACTGCTGGTGAAAGCTCAGCTAGATTAGTTCCAACGTGAAGATTATGAGTTTTGTTGGTTTGTTTTTAATAGCTATCAGTATAAAATGTGATTATTAGCATGTTGTTGTTATTATACATGTTCTTAGTTTTTCACAGATCATTTACTTGTAAAATTTATTGGTTCGCATATAATCAATCCTATACATTGTGTTTTATACATGTATTTTGTGTTTTCTACAATCATTTATATATGTTGTATTTAATGAATGTACCTTGTGTTTTATATAATCATTCATGTACATTGTATTTTATGTAATTAATTAACATTGATCCACTTCCTAAACAACATGCCTTCAGAAACTCTATGAACTTTGATAAATGTCATAGTTATAGAAAGGCTTCAGGCCTTTTGTTCATAGGATTGCTATGAGTCGTGCTCTACTCGAAGGCAATCAGCAACAACAATACTTGTTATCACTCCATCTTTACAAGTCCCCATTGAACATTTCCCATTATTCCACCAGCTAACCTTTGCTATCCTAGTGATTTTCTCTGTTCCCCATTTATGCCTCCTCTTCCCCCCTTTCCTTTCCTCTTTTGACCATCTATACTTTTATTTCTCTGCTTCTGTTTTCACAGTACTGGTATTATGCAGTATTTTTTTTTCTCATATGAGTGAGATATATCACTCAGCATAAGGCTTTTTAGACTCTCTCATGTTATATTTTATATTATATTTTATGAAGTTGTTGTTCCTTAATGCTCCATAGTATTCCATTGCACGGATGTACCACAGTTTCTCAATTCATTCGTTGATGGGCATTTGGGCTGTTTTGATTTTCTTGCTATTATGGTAGTCCCTTCTTTTAAAGCTGTGTTTTATTGAAACAAGTAGATAATATACACTGAGTAAGTGGAATTAGCTATGCATTGAAAATTTAGTGACATAGCCCACAGAGAGTTGTGCTGCTAACCCAAAGTTAGCTCCTACGAGCATATCTGTGGGAGAAAGATGGGCAATATCCACCTGGTCTATTTATAGCCTCTTGTAAAGCTACTGGAGGGTCAGCTTAGCAAAGAGTGTGTTGAGTTAAATTCACTTGTATAATGTTATGCAAATAACACCCATTCTATGCTGTGCCATTTTTTTCTTCTGTAATAACCGTTGCCTCCTTACAGTAAATAGAGTGGCACTACAGAAACCGAATACTTTAGAATCCAAATTGCTCATTAATTTTACATGAATCCATTCTAGAAACTATCATCAAGTTTTGGGCCAAGCATCTAGCATTAAAAAAATAATTAGAACTAATTTATGTTGTACTGATTTAGAAATTAATTTCAAGCTAGGAAAGTCTACACTTAATATAATCTCCAACCTTATTAATTAAGTCTACACTTAATATAATCTCCAACCTTATTAATTTTTTCTTAGCAGTTTTAAGATTTTCCTCTGTAGTTTTACACAATATTTAAAGTTATCATTTTATTGTTGTTGTTGTTATGTGCCATCAAGTCGCTTGCGACTCATAGCGACCCTATGTACAACAGCCCTAAACTCCGCTCTGTCCTGTGCAAATCGCACTGTCTCTGACACTCCCACCCCAATTATCCCAGTCACTGAATCAATCCACCTCATAGAGGGCCTTCCTCTCCTGCGCTGTCCCTCCACCCTCCCAAGCATGATGTCCCTCTCTAAGGACCGGTCTCTCCTCACAGCATGTCCAAAGTATGTTAGATGGAGCCTTTTTAAAAGACAGTTTTCCCTTTCATGCTTTGCCTCTTTTCCATTGCCGTGGAGTATACTCTGAGGCTACAAATCTTAGTAGGAAGAGACTGCCTGTTCTTGTCCATGGCATTTCTGATAGATTTGAACTTCCTTAGTAGTGCAACATGCTACAGACACAGAACCAGAGTTGTTTAAAATTTAGCACTTTCCATACAACCTTGATTGGTATAATTAATACACTGTAATGGAATGCTAATTTTTTTCTAAATTTGCCAAGCAATTTCTAGAATTCCCTGGAAATTGTAGAATAGTGACCTCAGCCTCTCAAATACTTTGAGTTTGATCTTTCATGTCTATTCATCTCATAAGAAAGTATTCTTGGTGGGCATTTTCAGAATTTAGTTACTCATGATTTTAGAAGCTATTTGAATCCTTATTCTGTTGGCAAATTTGAAAGTTAACCATGGATGAAATACTCTTAGATTAAACCTCTTACTTACACTTCTTACAGAAATTTGATAGTTAATTTTTCATAAAACATTTGCTTTCAAAGGTAAAATTATTTAAAGTTTTGGAAATCACATTAAGTCCTTATAGAGCCTTTAAGACTTATTATGCTGATTTAATACCTAAACAATCCACTGGTAGATCGGGTTTGAGTTTATTGTGACTCAAAGGTAGTGAGGGATGTTTTGGTCCATTTAATGACACAAATAGTTAAATTCTCAACTATTAACTAAAAGGTTGAAGATTTTAACTCACCTAGAGACCCCTCAGAAGGCAGAGTTGGCCATCATCATCCAAAAGGACACACTTTTGAACACCCTATGGAGCCGTCCTGCTCTGCAGTACATGGGTTTGTCGTGAATCACAATCAACTTGCTAGTACCAGGTTTAATCTTTAAAATAATAATAATGCAGTATTTTGAGGTGAGTACTACTATCTTTACAAGCTGCCTTGATTCTCTCCCTCATTTCTAAGTATTTTTATCCTGCTTATCTGTGTGACATTAAGCAGTTTGTTGTAAAAAATATTATCATGAAATGTGCAAAGACCTGGAGTCAGAAAATGAAAGGGGCCGAACTCACTCAGCATTTCTTAAGCTCAAAGAACTGAAGAACAAATTCAAGCCTCAAGTTGTGATAATTAAGGATGCTTTGGCCAGAATATGAAATGATCCAAGAAGCATTAAAAGAAGATGGAAAGAGTATACAGAGTCATTGTACCAAAAGAAATTGGTGGACGCAGAAGAATTTCATGAAACAATGTATGATCAACAGCCTGTGGTGATGAAGGAAGAAATTCAAGCAGCTCTGAAAGAACTGGCAAAAAGCTAGGCCTCAGGAATTGACAGCATACCAATTGACATATTTCAACAAACAGATGCTGCCCTGGATGTACTCTCCAAGTTGTGCCAAGAAAACTGGAGTACAATCACCTGGTCACCTGACTGAAAGAGATATATTCCAAAGAAAGGTGACCCTGACAGAGTATGGAAATTATTGAACAATATCATTAATATCACATGAAAGATTCTTCTGAAGATTATCCAAAAACAACTGGAACAGCACATCAGCAGAGAACTGCCAGAAGTCCAGGCTGGTTTTAGTAGAGGCCCTGGTAGTAGGAATATTATAGCTAATGTTAGATGGATCTTGGCTGAAAGCAGAGAGTACCAAAGGAATGTCTATATGTGTTTCATCGATTATGCAAAGGCATTTGTGTGGATCACAACAAACTGTGGCTGACTCTGAGACTAATGGGAATCCCAGAACACTTGATCGTGCTTATGTGAAGTCTGTACTTGGCCCAGGAGGCAGTTGTCAGAACAGAGCAGGGAAATACTGCATGGTTCAAAACTGGATAGGGTGTATGCCACGGATGTGTCCTATCTCCATATCTTTTCAGTCTATATGCATAACAGATTATCCAAGATCTGGGCTCTATGAGGAGAAATGTGACATCAGGATTGCAAGAAGACTCATCAACAATCTGTGTTATGCAGATGACACAACCCTGCTTGCTGATACTGAAGAGGACCTGAAGCACTTGCTGCAGAAGTTCAAGGACTGCAGCTTTCAATATAGACTGAAGTTCAACATCAAGAAAACAAAGATTCTCACCACTGGGCCAATTGGCAGCATCATTACAGACAATAAAGAGATTGAGATTGTTAACAGCTCCTGGTTGCTTGGTTCCACAATCAACACTCTTGGTACTAGCAGCCAGGAAATTAAAAGACCAATGGCATTGGAAAAGTCTGCTGTCAGAGACTTCTCCAAAGTACTGAAGAGCAATGATATCAGTTTGGAGACTAAGGTGCCCCTGATTCAGGCCATGGTCTTTGCGATTGCCTGATATGCCTCAGAGAGCTGGACAATGACTAGGGATGATAGAAGGAGAATTGATGTCTTTGAGCTGTGGTGCTGACGAAGAGTATTGGATATACCAAGAACAGCTAGGATAACAAGCAGGTTCATCCTGGAGAGGGTGAAGCCAGGCTGCTCCTTGGAGGCAAGATTCTGAAGCTCTGTCTGACATGATTTGGACATGCTGCAAGGTGGGACCAGTCCTTGGAGAGGGACGTCATGCTTGGGAGTGGAGAAAGAGGAAGACCCTTGATGAGATGACTGGGGTAATGGGGGTAGGTGTGTCAGGGACAATTAGCTTGGCACAGGGTAGAGAAGGGTATAGGACTATTGTACATAGGGTCATTATGAATTGAAAATGACTCATTGTCACATTACAACAACAACATCAACAACATTCATTAATTTTATCATGTGGATGAACAGAAATATGTGAATAGGGTGTGTTAGCCTGTCCAAAGGGATTGACTAATCTCACCATTAACTTGAACAGATCCAGCAGCATAACTGGAGGATTTTTCCCATCAGCAAAAGCAGCAGCAAGAGAATGTATTGTGTCCTTTGGAG
>NW_006399768.1:26496348-26508028 GCF_000299155.1 Elephantulus edwardii | reverse complement strand
TGTCCCAATATGGTTCTGTGTGGTCGGTGAGCTGTTTCATCTGATTTTGGACCCAGTAAAGCAGTGAGATTGGTGTTGAGATGAGCAGAAGAAGTTGTCTGACTATGGGGAACATACCTGACCTGATGGAAATAGGTTTTGGGTTGTTGATGCTGTTGATGGGGATAGCTCTCCTCTGTGAATTTGGTAAAGATAAGATATGACCATTTCCATGTGGCTGTTGCTTATTAACATCTATCCTAGAAAAAGGCGAACCAGAAAGCTCTTTAAAAGAAGAATGGCAAGATTTCCTCTCACATACTTTGGCCATGTTATCTCATGTAACTTAACTCGATCTACTGTTGTCAAGTTGATTCTGGCTGTGGTGACCCTCCATGGGATTTTATTTCTGGCCTTCAAAATGGAACGAACTCATGGATGACACTCCAGGAGGTTTTGAGGCTGTGCATCATCCAGCAGGAGATATCCCATCTTTCTCCTGTGGAGCAGCTTGTGGATTTATACTGTGAAAGGGGTACCACATTTGGATTAATGGCTCAACTCTCTATGAACTACTTCTTAGCTACATCCCAACATAAAAAACCCAAAGATCTTCAGCCACATCTCAAGATCAAGAAAAAAAAAATCAATACCACTGGGTAAACAGGCAAATGTCATGACAGATTTGAAAAAGGCTAAAGATCTCAATGATTTCATTTTCCTAGTATCCATAATCAAAACATAGTAGCAGTAGTCAAGAAAGAAAAATATATATATTGTTGTTGTTGGGTACAATTGAGTGAAGTATGACTCACAACAATATTATGAACAACAGATCTGAATCCCATCCTATCCCATCCTCACCATTTCTGATAAACTTGAGCCTGTTTCTACCATGTCAATCTATCTTGTTGGAGGTCTTGCTCTCCTTCACTCACCCTCCACCCTTCCAAGCATGATATTCCTTTCAAAGGAATAGCCTCTTCTCGCAACATATCCAGAGTGTGAGGGATAGAGCTTTGTCATCCTTGCCTCCAAGGAGCAATCTGGCTACACCTTTTCTAAGGTACACCTATTTGTTCTTTTAGCAGCTGATGGTGTATTCAGTACTCTTATCCAACTCTTGAACACATCTCACAGGCATCAATTCTTCTGCCATCCTTATTCACTGTACAGCTCTTAGATGCATAGCATGTAGTGAAAAAGACCTGGCCTGAATTAGGTGCACTTTAGCCTTCAAGCTGACATACTTTTCTTCAGTATTTTGGAGATGTCCCTGATAGTGGACTTGTCCAAAGCAATACATCTCCAGAGCTCCTGACTGCTGGTACCAAGGGTATTGAGTGTGTATCCAAGTAAGATGAAATCAGTGACCGTTTCAGTCTTTTCTCCATCTATCATGATGTTGCCATTGACCCAATAGCAAGGATCTTTGTTATCTTGATATTGAGATGCAATCTTGATGTTGAGACACAATTCACATTGGAAGCTGTAGCCTTCTTCTATAACAAGTACTTCAGATTGTCCTGCTTTCAGAAAGCAAGTTTGTGTCATATGAATACTACTACTACTACTACTACTACTACTACTACTACTACTACTACTACTACTGCTACTACTACAGGTTGTTGATGAGTCTTCCTCAGATCCTGGTGCCATATTCTTCTTCATAGAGCCCAGATTCATGCATTATTTGCTCAGCATACAGACTGAATAGGTATGGACAAAGGATACAACACTGACACACACTATTCCTGATTTTAAATCATATAGTGTTTTCTTGTTCCATTTGGACACAGCTTCTTGATCTAGGTATAGATTTCATTTAAACACAATTAAGTGTCCTGCAATTATCATTCGTCTCAATGTTAGGCATAGGTTTTTGTGATCCAAACATTCACATAAACAGTAAAACACAGATAAAATTCTTCTGGTATTCTCTGCTTTCAGCCAGGATTTATCAGACATCAGCAATTATACTCCTGGTACCAAGTTTTCTAAACTCAGATTGAATTTCTGGCAACTCCTGCCAATGTCGTGTTCCAGCCATTTTTTAATGATATTCAGCAATATTTTGCTTGTGTGTGATATAATGATACTGTTTGCATTGAAAATATCTGTCAAGGACCTCTTTAGATCCTTTAAAAGTGTTTTAAAGTGCTAAAAGGCAGGGATATCAGTTTACATTCTAAGGTGTGTCTGATAAAGCCATGGTATTTTCTATTGCTTCTATGCAATATGTAAGTTGAGCAATGAGTAAGGAAGAGAGAAGAATTGTGGTGTTTGTTAAGAATTTTGAATATCATATGAAGTGATAAAAGAGCAAGACAAACCATCTCGGAGGAAGTTCAATTCGGGTGCTCCTTAAAAGCAAGGATAATAAAACTTCATCTCATCTACTTTGGGCATGTTATTAGGAAGAGATAGGATCTCCTTAGGGAGATCATGTTGGAAAAGATAAAGGAACAGTGAAAGAAATAAGACCTGCAAAGATAGGGATTTATACAGTGACTGTAACAATGGGCTTGAGCAGAGCAGAGGAGGTGAGGATGCCCATGATAGAGCTAGCTTCAGATTTGTTGTTTAATGAGTTGCTGTAGGTTGGACTCAACCCTATGGCACCTAACAACTATCACGGTTTCCAGTCAGTGAATCTCAAGGAAGTAGACTTTTAATTTCCTTAAGATTCAAACCACAGACCTTGTGGTTAGTGGTCTTACATATAGTACATCAACACTAAAAGTAGTGCATCACCAGGGCAATAGGAGGGGCCAATCCCTAGAGAAGGACGTCATGCATGGCAAAGTAGAAGGCCAATGAAAACATGGAAGACCCTCAGTAAGATGGACTGACAGAGTAGCTGCAACAATGTGACCAAGCACAGGAGTGACTGTGAGGATGGTGCAGGAAGAGACAATGTTTCCTTCTCTTGAATGTAGAGTTGTAACACACTAACAATACCACCTTACAATAGAAGCTTCCAGAAGTGCCTTCTGTTGCACTCTCTTACAGTTTTCTAAATACCAAAGGAACAAATAATGGATTGTTTTGAAAGATGCTTTTGTGCAGGTTCAGAAAGCTGCAGAGTATGATCAATATAATCTACACCCTTTCTTAAAGATAGTTCCTTAAGCTGTCCACTAAGCCTCTTCTACTCTCTCCCCTAAGTTGACAAATCAAACTGCCTGGAAGCCTGAAGGCTCCTCTCTGTAACATTTTAAGAGATTTTAGTGAAATTTAATCATGTTGCAGGTGAGAATGAAACTTCTGAAATTTTCTGGCAGAGATGCAATAAGGTTTACCCTCCTGCAGTTACATAGACTTTTGAGACCAAAATGAAAGAATTAGTCTCAGGAGAGACAAGAAAAAGAATCTATTTGGATCTGGATGTTCAGGTCATTGAATATGAATTAGTATATTGACTTAAAAGGATGCTTACCTGTTTTGATATAGAGTAGTTTTGATCTTTTTGAACTGATAATAATTTCAGTAGTTTATTAATGCATAACTAAGAGTGAGACAGATGTATGTGGTTAGCAAAATCTGGGTTTTTTTTTTCTGTTCCTAGAGTTTGTTTTGTTTTGTTTTTACTGCCTTTAATAGGAATTCAGTTACCTTCAAATGATACCTTCCATTATCCGCTCTTACATACCCTGAGCAACTATAGATAAATTTTACTCTCTATGCATTTGCCTATTCTAGATACTCTGATAAGTTCCATTATACAATACTTGGACTTTTATTTGTGATTTATTTCACTAAGCAGAATGCTTTCAAGATACAGCCATGTGGCCAGCAAGATACAACTTCTGCTTTCAAGATTACTTCTCTTTAAAATACTTCAATTTTTTAAAAAAGAATATTTCCAATTTTTATTGTTTCGGTTTTTTATCCACCCCCCAAAAATAAGACATGGACTTCAAAGAGATAAGGCTGAAAGGTATAGTATTTTTGTGACAGAAAAAAAGTTTTCAAGAGAAATGTGTTAGTTGGTGGTAATTGGAGCTCAGAGCAGTGAGGAGAATGAAGAGAAGCTCTTTCTGCAGGACAGAAAACAATAGATTATAACTGTGAAGTGTGAACAGTCCTCCACATGTACAGTTCCATTACTCTGAAGGAGAATTAATGAGAAAACTTCAAAGAGATTAGTGAATGGCGACAAAATAGCATAGCTACTTGAGACTGCTAGCTTAAAAAAATAGCAAAAATTTATAGTTAACAGTTCTTCCTCTTGTATGTTTTCATTAATATCTCTCACTCACTCATTGCCATGGAGTAGGAACTAACTTATAGCTGACATGCCAGCAGTTTTCAGAGTCTATAAACTGGACAGGAGAAGATTGCTGGTTTTCCTCCACCTGTCTTTAGGCTGGAAGCACAACTCCCTGTCACTAGACTACCAGAGAATAAAATATCACGTGTGAGCTTGACAGGGACAATGTGTTTTCCATCCTTTATGCATTTAATTCTTTATTATTGATTTACTTGATCAACTACACAATCAACACTCTTGGAACTGTTGTCGTTGTTGTTATGTGCCGTCGAGTCATCTGTGACTCATAGTGACCCTATGTACAACAGCCCTAAACCGTGCTCTATCCTGTGCCAATCTTATTGCCTCTGACACACCCATGTCGATTACCCCAGTCACTGAATCAATCCACCTCATAGAGGGTCTTCCCCTCCTGTGCTGTCCCTCTACTCTACCCAGCATGATGTCCCTCCGAAGCCCCAGAATCCTTGCCTCCAAGGAATAGCCTGGTTTAACCCTCTCTAGGATTAATTTGTTTTCTTGGCAGTCCATCGAACATTCAATACTCTTCTCCAGCACCACAGCTCAAAGGCGTCAATTCTCCTTCTATCCTCCCTAGTCATTGTCCAACTCTCTGATACATAACAAGTGATTGCAAAAACCATGGCCTTTATCAGGCACACCTTAGTCTCCAGAGAGATACTGTTGCTCTTGAGTACTTTAGAGAGGTCCCTAACAGCAGACTTTCCCATCACAATATGTTTTTTGATTTCCTGGCTGCTGGTGCCAAGAGTGTTGACCGTGGAGCCGAGCAAACTGAAGCTGTGAACAATCTCAATCTCTTCACCAAGAGAAACAAATCTCTCAGCATTTGACGTGGTTGGAATCACAGGAGAGAAGAAAGCATCAGATACAAGCTGTCAGGTCATGGGTCAGACAATGGGAGATTAATTCTGAAGGCATTTGGTAGAAGTGAAGTGGTATCCTGCTGGAGGGTGGAGCTGGGAAATAAGTGGGTCAAGGCACTGGGCTAAGGGCAGGGACTACACTGTAACTAATGGTCAACTCCAAAATGAGGGATTTATCTTTCACTACTCCACAAATTGCTGTCTTTCAGATACTCCTCTAAATCTAAACATTCAGATTAAGACAGACTAGGAAGAAGGATTGGCCGTCCACTTCTGAAATGGCAGGCCTCTGAAAACCCTATCTACAACAACTCTTGGCACTAGCAGTCAGGAAATCAAAAGACAAACTGCATTGGGAAAGGCTGCTGTCAGTGACTGCTCCAAAGTACAAAGATAATGATGTCAGCCTAGGGACTAAGGTACACTTGATTCAAGCCATGGTCTTTGTAATTACTTGCTATGCATCAGAGATGCTGGACAATGACTAAGGGTGACAGAAGAAGAATCTATGACTTTGAATTGTGGTGCTGGAGAAGAGTATTGGACATTCTATGGACCACCAAGAGAACAAAGAGGTCTGTTTTGGAGAGGCTGAAACCAAGCTGTTCGTTGGAGGCAAGGATTTTGAAGCTCCATCTCACATACTTTGGGCATGTGGCCAGAAGGAACTAGTTCTTGGAGAAAGACACCATACTTAGAAAGGTGGAGTGACAGTACAGGAAAAGAAGATCCCAGATGAGATGGATTGACACAGTGACTGGGGTAATGGGAGTAGATGTGTTGGAGTCAGTGAGACTGGCTCAGGATAGGGCAAGGTTCAGAGCTACTGTATGTAAGATTCCTGTGAGTCACAGGGCACTCCATGATACATTATAATATCAATAACAACAATTGTAAAAAAAGCAAAGACTACATGAAGATGGCCATATCTGAGCTTTACCACCTTCACAAATGGAATGGTCCCTGTCAATAGCATCAATAATACAACATCAATTCCCATGAGGTCAGACATGTCCCCCACGCTCCCATACCTCTTTATACTCATCTCAACCCCAATCTTACTGCTTTTCTGGGTACAAAATCTAATACAATAGCTCACAGACCACACAGAACCATGTTAGGGAAGTCAAAAGGTTACATTACAGGCTAGTAGCAGAATACAGTCAGGACAGCCCCTGAAATGTGCTCTCAGGCACCTCAGCCTTAAGTCTGATGCCTTTAGGGCAATGCTAGTAAGTTCTCAGGTCTGCCAATATTGACTCTCCACCCCAAGTTGTCCAACAAAGTTTGGCAAAGGCTCTTAGCTCTGGTTTCAATGATGTAGCAGTCCCAGGGTCCTGTCTTATGCTGTGGCTGCTGTGGCTCTTGGTTTTATGGGCCCTCTTGCTCTTTTCCTGGCAGTCAGATTTTTCTTCTTTGCTGGCAGGGAAGGTATCTCCTGCTACTGGGTTGCTAAATTTGATGGTGAGACTAGCCAATATCCTGTGATCCCCTTTCGGATAGGCTAACATGCCCTATTCACATATTCCTACTCATCTATATGGCAAGGACAGCTAGGAAAGCTTTATTTAAATATAAACTCTATACTTATTTGTTGACTTCTTCCTGTAAAATTGTAGAAAGACAAACTCTGTGCCAATTTATTAATTTTTATTCTAAGATTGTTTCATACTTAAATTTTTGCTTTTAAATAATTCTGATGGTATCGTTCATAGAAAGCTAGTTGCCTGCTAACCCAAAAGTGATGGCTCTGGCAGTTTGAATCCACTATTTGCTCTGAGGGATAATGGTGAGAAGTCTCATCCAGTAGTTTATGTTACTGTTATGTGCTGTCAAGTCAATTGTGACTCATAGTGACCCTATTTACAACAGCTCTGAACCTGTTCTATCCTGAGATAACCTTATTGTCTCTAGCACATCTACCCCGGTCACTGAGTCAATCCATCTCATCGAGTGTTTTCCCCTCTTGAGCTGTCCCCTCCTCCCTCCCAAACATGATATCCCTCTCCAAGAACTGGTCCCTCCTTGTGACATGCCCAGAGTATGTCAGATGGAGCTTCAGAATCCTTGCCTCCAAAGAGCAGCCTGGTTTCATCCACTCTAGGATGAACCTATTTATTCTCTTAGCTGTCTGTAATATATTTAATACTCTTCTCCAGCACCACAACTCAAAGGCATCAATTCTCTTTCTAGCATCCCTGTCATTATCCAGCTTTCGGATGCATAACATAATTGTGAAGACCATGCCTTAATCAGGCACACCTTAGTCTCCAGACTGACATTATCGCTCTTCAATACTCTGAATATGTCCATGACAGCAGACTTGGAAATTCTATGGAAGGTCAGCAGTGGATTAGTTCTGAACTGACTGTGGTGAGAGAATGAATGAATAATTTTGTTTGGAGAAGAATATTGACTATAACATAGACTGCTAAGAAAATGAACAGATTCATCCTAGGGAGGGTTAAATGAGGCTGCTCTTTGGAAGCAAGGATTTTGAAGCTTTATCTGACATATTTTGGACATGTTGTAAGGAGGGACCAATCCTTGAAGAAGGATCGTCATTCTTGGGAGAGTGGAGAGACAGCACAGGAGAGGAAGACCCTCTATGAGGTGGATTGATTCAGTGACTGGAGAAATTGGGGTAGGTATGATGGAGACAGTGAAATTGGCACAGGATAGAGCAGGGTTTAGGGCTGTTGTACATAGGGTCATTATGAGTTGCAGGCAATTTGATGGCACATAACAACAACAACTTTTTAAAAAATTTATTATACTTTATTTATTTCAATAATTAGCTTTGTTGTTGTTGTGTACCATTGAAATGGATCTACTGGCACAGGAGAAAGTAGCCCTGCCTTCTCAAGCAGGGCATCTGGTGCCTCTAGGCCACCAGAGCTCCAACAACAATGTTTTAGCAAAGGAAGAAACTCAAGCTGGTCTGAAGACACAAGAAAAAATAGAACCCCAAGAATAAATGGGATACCAACTGACATGTTTCAGCTAATAGATGCTAACCTGAACGTGCATGCTCACCAGTCTGCCAGGAAATTTGAATAATAGCTGCCTGGCCAACTGTTGTTGTTGTCGTTATGTGCCATCGAGTCACTTGTAACTCATAGCAACCCTATGTACAATAGCTCTAAACTCTGCTCTGTCCTGTGCCAATCAGGTACACCCATCCCGATTACCCCAGTCACTGAATCAATCCACCTCATAGAGGACCTTCCTCTCCTGCACCGTCCCTCCACCCTCCCAAGTATTATGTACCTCTCCAAGGACCTGTCCCTCCTTACAACATGTCCAAAGTATGTCAGATGAAGCCTCAGAATCCTTGCCTCCAAGCAGCCGCCCGGTTTAACTTTCTGCAGAATGAATCTATTTGTTTTCCTAGCAGTCCATGGTACCCTCATTACTCTTCTCCAGCACCACAGCTCAAAGGCACCAATTCTCCTATTCTCCCTAGTCATTGTCCAACTCTCTGATGCATGACAAGTGACTGTCAAGACCATGGTCTTTATCAGACACTCCTTAGTCTCCAGAGAGACACTGTTGCTCTTCAGAACTTTGGAAATGTCCCTAACAGCTACCTGGAAGAAATCCGTATTTGTCCCCATTCCTAAGAAAGGTGATCCAATAGAACAAGAAAATTCTTAATATCACCTGCAAGAAAAATACTGCTGAAAAGCATTTATAAAAACAGATGGAACAGTCTATTGACAGACAATTAGCAGAATTTCAAGCTGGATTTAGAAGAGGACATGGTACCAGGGATATCATTGCTGATGTCAGATGGATCCTGGCTGAAAGCAGAGAATACTAGAAGAATATCTACTTTTGTTTAATTGACTATGCAAAGGCATATGGCTATGTGGATTGCAGCAAACTATGGCTAACATTGAGAAGAATGGGAATCCCAGAACACTTAATTGTTCTCATGTGAAATCTATACCTAGAACAAGGAAGCTCTTGTCTGATCAGAACAAAGGAACACCATCTGGTTTAAAATCAGGAAGGGTATGTGTCAGGGTTGTATCCTTTCTCCATACTTAGTCACTGTGTATGTTAATAATTAATGAAGCTAATAATTAATGAAGCTGGACTCAGTGAAGAAGATGATGGAATGAGGATCTGAGAAGACTCACTGACAACCTGCATTATTTAAAGAATGCAACCTTGCAGGACCTAAAGGGCTAGTTGCAGAAGATTAAAGTCTTTCAATATGGGTGGCATCTCAACATCAAGAAAACAAAATACTTTACCATTGGGCCACTGGGCAATATATGACAGATAGACAAAGGATTGAAACTGTCCTTAATTTCCTCTTATTTGGACCCACAACCAATGCCATTTGCACCAGCACATCTAGTGATATATTGCTTTGGGCAAGTCCACTGTCAGAAACCTCTTCAAAATAGTGAAGAATAATGATGTCAGTTTGAAGACTAAAGTGTGTCTGATTCAAGCCATGCCTTTTTCCATTACTTGCTATGCATCTGAGAGATGTACAGTGAATAAGGATGCAGAAGTAGAATTGATGCCCTTGAGTGTTAAGGGAGAGTACTGAACATCTCATGGACTACAAAAGAGTGAACAGATATGTCTTGGAAAAGGCGCAGCAAGATGCTTCTTGGAGGCAAAGATGCCAAAGCTTTGCTTCCGAAATTTGGACATGTTGCTAGTAGAGGTTATTCCTTGTTAATGGATATCATGCTTGGAAGGGTGGAGGGTCAGAAAAAGAAAAAAAATCTCCAATGAGATGGATTGACGTCGGGACTGCTCAGTGGGCTCAAGTGTATCAGCAATCATGAGACTAGCACAGGATAGAACAGGATTCAGATCTCTTGCTCATAGCATCACTATGAGTTTTACTCGACAGCACCTAGAAACAACAATAATAACATTTCAAAAAAGTTTTATTTAATATTTATCTTTTATTACTTGTGATTTCTATTTATTATTATCTGTTTTTGATACTTAAGATTGGAATACTTCTAATTATTCTCATTTTATGTATATGTAGATATTATATTATTTAACCAAAGAAGCTTTAAAAAAATTCCTTAAATATATAATTTATAGGACAGGAGGGGAGGGAGAGAGAAGAGAAATTAGCAAATGGAGGTGTAGGGTGAAGGGGCAGGGAGAGTACAGCAAGTATTCATTAAGATGTAAATAATGGCAGTGTAAAATTTTAATTAATGTAGTAGAAAAAAATATGAACGATTGAATTAAAACTGAGAAAAAATAAATCTATCATCTTTTATATGAATATTGCTTTCTATGGAAGTTAATTCTATTTTAGACACAGTCCTGTGAAAGCTCCTCCTAAAGAATTTGACCTATGAGACAGAGGCCTGAGGTGCAAGCTCTGTGGTCTCAGAGATGTGAACATGACCAAGTCACTTAGCTTCTCTAGTTTTCTCACTTATTAATTTTGGAATAATAATTATAGTATAACAACTGAAAGAATTACCATATCCCAAGTTCATTGTGGGGTTTTTTATTTAGCAATATTTACACAGTTATTTTTTCCCCATGACACTAGTTAAAACTTTGTGTCCTTATTTATACTTTACATTACTTATATTCTATTTTTTCTTTTCTACCTATCTAGCTTCTCTGTTCTTCCTTACCTTCTCCTCTTTGCTTTTGCATAAGCACTGATTTTTTTATGCAGTTAATTGTTTAAGGAACACATTATTATTATGATGATGATATATTGTTGCTTACTTTATGAAGCAATCTATTATTTGAATGATTAGTGACTTTCAGAAGTCACTTAAGTCCTAAATTCAAAAAACATCTGCAGTGATAGGGTCAGAGGTTCCTCACTGCTTTTTTATACTAAGATTAAATATGTTGTGTTTTGTTAAGTGCCGTCTAGTCATAGATGACCCTATGAATGAAAGTCTTGGATACAAAACTTTCCTCTTTTCTCCAAGTTCATAGAGTTTCTGGAGGCAAACTTATTTTGGAAGTGGATGCCACTCCTGCTTCCAAGCTGTTTTATTTGGGAGATCCACAAAAAGCAGGCCCAAGGGCTGCAGACCCAAGGTCCCCAAAGTCTTTTTAAATATGAGGCCAAATCCAATCAGCTCACGCCCTGTTGTGATCAAAAGCCACATCCTAGTCTCAACTCCAGACCAGAAAACACACCTTAGCACAATCCAGCCATTCTGCTCATCTTCCCAGCCTGGAATATGTTATAAGAATAGTAAAACAACTCAAGATGGATGAGAGACCTGGGAGTAAAGCCCAAAACCATAACATTCGTAAGAGACAAACTGGGATTAAGCTTAGAAGCTCTAGTCCAAGGTATAAAGAGACTGCCAAATACAACCAGAAATGTACAATCTGGAGAGGATAAAATTAATGCATGGGACCTTCTAAAGATTAAATCTGTGTGTGCATCAAAACCTTTTTCCAGCAGGGTGAAAAGAAAACCTAGAAACTGGGAACAAACATTTGATAATACCACCTCAGACAAGAGTCTCATAACAAAAGTCTACAGAATACTCCTGAGCCTCCACAAGAAAAA
>NW_006399768.1:26494279-26495803 GCF_000299155.1 Elephantulus edwardii | reverse complement strand
CATTATTGTAGACTAAACATAAGGATCCAAGAGGGGTGGGAGAGATTGGAAGCAGAGGGATGAGGATGTGCAGGGGGAGAAGGGGATTGATTAATCATGGGGTTGTACAATTTGTTGGGGTGGAGGATGAGGGAAATTCAAAGAATTTGTTCTTGAAAACAATGCATTTGAATTTTGTAAACAAACTAGCAGAAAATGAAAAAAAAGAATAGTGCACATTATGAACAAGTTATTATGTGAAAAGTGAAGTATGTTTCAATTTTAAGAAGGATAATAAGGGTATGAATAAGGATTAACTGTTGATAGGAATGAAGTTTAAGTAATATAGTGTGGGTAGGAGTCAGCTATTATGTTTATTGTTGTTATGTGTACTGTTAAGTTAGAATCACTCATAGCTCACCCTCCAGCAGATTTTCAGAGGCAATAAAATAGGGAGGAGATTGTCCATCTTTTTCCTGTGAAGCAACTGGTGGATTCAAACCATGTGGGACAAATGTTTAACCTGTCCACTAACTAACTGAAGATTTTGAAGATTCAGGTCTACTTCAAGTTGTTTAGACAGAAAGATACCTCTGAAAAATCAGTCCTTGGAAAGTCTACAAAACATAATTCTTCTCTTACACACATGGTGTCTCCCTAGTCAAAATCAAGTCAAGGGAAACATATTGGCAATAAAGAAATATTGTAAGGATCAGGGGGAGGAGCCAGGTGTGTGGGGAGATACTCCCTCCATTGTAATCTTTTGCTCTGAGGGTGAAACCAGTGACAGAACTTGTGGTCAGCAGGAGGTAAAGAAAATTAAACAATGAGAATTTATCCAAGGTCAACAGGTGTCACATACTCTCAGAATGTTGTTTTGATTATTACTATTAATTAATGATATTGTTTGGTGGTTTCCACATTCAGTTGGATCACCTTTCTTGGGAATGAAATGTGGACCTCTTCCAATCTGCTGGCCAGACGGCTGTCCTCCACATTTCCTAGCATAGACTGGTGAGCGCTTCTAAGGCTACATCTATTAGTTGAAACAAGTCAATTAGTATCTCATCGATTCCTGGGGCCTTATTTTCTTCCAGTGCCTCCCATGCAGCTTCCACTTCCTCCTTCAATACCCTTGGCTCCTAGTCATACAGTATTTTCTGAAGTTTTTCAGTGTCAATCAATTCTTTCTGGTACAGTGATTCTATGTATTCCCTCCATCATCTTCTTCTTTTTTTAAAATAAATTTTATTTTATGCTGATTTACTTACAAAGTTAGTATGCATGTTTTTCACATCAAATATTTCCAATTTCCTTTTTGCACCTCTCCCTCTACCCATCGGATTATATGACCCTATCATTAAACACTTTCTACCTGCCCATCCTCACCCCTCTGCTCTCATCTTCCCCTCTTTGAATCTTCATTCATGTTCTGCAATAGTGGTCTTATACAGAATTTTCCTTATGGGACTGAATTAGTTCACTCAGCATAATGCTCTCCAGTTCTCCCAAGTTAGGTAGTGATTTACAAAATCATTGCTTCTG